>NC_138161.1:81982328-82590542 GCF_964165515.1 Mesoplodon bidens | reverse complement strand
TTTAATATACTAAAATATTTAAAATACTCTTCTAAGTTAAAGTAAATATATAAATGATCATTAATGATTATCAATTTTTTTTAATTTTATAGATAGATTTAATTTTATGAAATTTTATGAAATGTTTATTTAAAATAATTATTTTTATAAAAGTAGACCTATTCACAAGTCTGTCATTCAGTGTCCATCTAGTAACCCATGTAAAGTATTGGTATCAAGCTTTATGCATATTACATCTAGATCTACATTTATTCAAAATTAAGAGTAATATGAATTGTTAAATATTGAAAAAATTCCTCAGCCAGAATGTGCAACAGCTGTAAAAAGTGTTCTTATTTCTAAGTACCTTAAGGACTGCAAACTGGAGAAAAAAGAGATGCAAGAAAATGAACACTCTGCATTCTAGGGAAACAGTACTTTGTTATGTAAGAATCTAACACATTTATGTTAGCTGAAAGAAAAGATTTTAAAAATTAATTAGTTTGTCTATTTTTAAAATTTATTTATTTTTGGCTATGTTGGGTCATCATTTCTGTGTGAGGGCTTTCTCTAGTTGCGGCAAGCGGGGGCCACTCTTTCATCGTGGTGCATGGGCCTCTCACTATCGCAGCCTCTCTTGTTGCGGAGCACAGGCTCCAGATGGGCAGGCTCAGTAGTTGTGGCTCACAGACCTAGTTGCTCCACAGCATGTGGGATCTTCCCAGACCAGGGCTCGAACCCGTGTCCCCTGTATTGGCAGGCAGATTCTCAACCACTGCGTCACCAGGGAAGCCCCTGTCAATTTTTTTTAAGTGCTTCTACCTTTCAAACTTTCTCTTCACTCTGAAGAAGTATGTCAGTATTTGACATTGAAAATGGTAGAGCCCACAAATTTCCAAAACATTTGGATACAATCACCTTTTGCTTCAAGAACAAGTGCCAAGATATGTAGTGAAGTTTTTCCAGGGATCTGAATGGTGTTAATCATAACAGCAAATGTTTAAGATATGTGGTGTGCTGAGCAGAAATTGTCGTGTGTTCTTTAATAAATTTGTTATATTCAAGGCCCTCTGACTTGTGGAGCTCTTCTTCATTGATCTAAAGGTCATATTGGTAGGAGCCATGTCCTATCCAACTTACCCACACAGTCATTAACAGAGCATCATATATAATACTAAGTGCTAAAAACTGTAGAATTTGTTGAATTAACATGAAATATAATAATTAAGAAATTTCTAAAGACATACATGGTAAAAGGTCTTAAATATGTATTATTATACTTTTTGGAATTCACCAAATGAATGAGTAAACTGACATAAAACATGTAATTAAGGATTTAAGTCTGAGTGACGGAACAAAACAAAAGGGAATACATGGTGGGGACTGCCTGTGATATTCCTTCCCTTCTTTAGAGTACAGACTATATATCTGAAAGTCCTTAGTCTTAAAAATGATAAAATAAATCATTAAAATGATATCATTATAAATAATAAGATAAATATTGATAGCCCTTTCCAAAAGCAAATCCAACTTTACTTCTGAAAGGTAATCTACTTACACTATCTGTGCAAAGCATGCATGTTTTTGTGAATCCAAAGCTTGTATCCTTCTCATATTAGAAATATTTTGATTTTTATAAGCACAGAACATTATTTAACATAATTGTGCTACTAAGAGAAATTATAAAATGTAGTCTAAGTAGTTACTTAGTAAGGAAAAAAGTATTTTTAACTGTCAGTTTGTTGAAGCAAATATCAGACAATGTCATTCTACTGTGGTCATATCTCAAAATATCTCTATTTTTACTCCAAAATAAGAAATACTCTGTAATGTATTAGTGTATCTCAAGATGATTTCACTGAAACCAGTGCAGGGTTTCAATAAGGTAATCAAATCCTTCAGAGACTCTTCTAAATACAATTTCTTAACCTGTAAGGTATTTTATATTCTCTTTAAAAGAATACTGACAGAAATAAAATATGAAAGGATTTCCTCCTTAGTCCCCATAGATATGCAGTGGATTTCATTCTGTTTCAGCCTGAGTCAACAAAATGTATTAATGGAAATACTAATCTCAGTATGCTCCACATTGTTAAAGTTGACAAAAATAGTCTAAGGGTAAAAAAACTAAGCTAGAAAAGTTTGAATTTTAGTAGCTCATTGTGAACCTTGAAAAGAGTCATTAAGTCTGTATTTTGATGATACCTTCTTTGAAAAAATAATATATGTATGAGAAATGAACCATCCTCAATGTATTATTATTTTATATCCCTACTTAAATGGTTCCAAAAACTACTTTCTTTAGGAATAAGGTTATATTATATATATATATATATATATATATATATATATATATATAACTTGTAGTGCCATATGATAAAATATCATTTTCCCCCTGTGGTATACACGCACCTCAAATTCTAGTTAAGTGATGTGTAAGATGCTATTCTGTCAATTTTCTCAATAACTAAAACATAATTTTCCTCTTCTAAAAATTCTAAAACTGATAGGGACCTAAAATTTTAGAACCAAGGCAGAGTTTTCAGCTAATTTATATTTGAGTTATGGCTTGTTCTGAAAGATAGAGACTTTCTGCTACAATGTGTATTTTCTGTAAAGTAGATTAGTCATACACAATTGATAAACAGGGGAATGATGTCAATATGATGCGTAACTTGGTTGGTTCATACATGATATTCCTTAGCATTTTAGTGCTTGGTGCCAAGTATCTGCTGAATTCAGCAATCCATTAAGGAATATAGTATTTTATGTGGTACCTACTGATCCCACAATCAACCTTTTGGATCAAGTTGGACAACTCTTCTAACTTGAAAATGATTATTATAGAGTTCACTGTGTTACTTGTGTACTAGATGAAATGGTAGTCCCCCAAAGCTAGGCTTACATCCTAGTTCCTGGAACCTGTGAATATTGCCTTCTTTGGAAAAAAGGTTTTTACAAATATATTGATAATTAAAGATCTTGAGATGATATTAACCTGGATTATCCAGATGGGCTCTAAATCCAATATTATACGTCCTTATAAGAGGAAACAGAGGGAGATTTGAGACAGACAGAAGAAGAGAATACATGAAGATGACAAGGCCGTATGAAAAAATTAAGGCAGAAACTGCAGTAGTATAACCACAAACTGAAAGAGGCAAGAAACAGAATTTCCCCTAGAGACTCTGGAGGGAGTGATGGCTTGCCAATACCTTGATTTTGGGGCTTCCAGAATGTAAAAGAATAAATGTTTGTTATTTTAAGTCACCCAGTTTGTGGTAATCTGTTAGGATACCCCTAGAAAACTAATACACCTTGTAATTTTTGTTTTTGTCTCCATAATAGAGCAACCTAACTCAGACCTTCCTTATTCCTCATTCCAGAGCTACCTTTTTTGTCCCCTTTTTTTGTAAATAAAGTCCTATTGTACAGTAATGTTCAGACTTATTAGAGATTTTATATATCTTTTTACGGTACCAGTATATTTATAAAGAATGTCATTATTTGTTTGTGTTTTGGTTCCATTTGCAAAGTATTACAGATTTTGAGTGGTCTTGCCTATCCTTGATTTCACTAAAAAGCCCTGACATTATTAATGTGAGGGTTTGCAAAAGAGCTAAAAATTTTTTAGGAATGACTATTTTGTGAGATGATAGAAATGCCTTTATTTTATGTGAGTAGATACCCCATCAAAAAACTTAATTCTATATAACAATTGACAGCACATAAAATGTTAATGATTATTTAAAGCTACTTCATAATTTCTAGGATATATAAAATCACAGAAGCAGAGAATTTGATGTGATCTTGTTGATCCTTTTGTTAAACTTTCAGACTAGACCAGGAAACCTCCCTATAATATTTCTGTTAGATTTTTATCCAGTAACTGTTTGAAGATTTCTATTGAAGAAACACTAAGAACTTTAAAACACAGCTCGTTCAAACTGGAGTCTTATAACCATCTATGATTTCTAAATTACAGCTTTTTGAAATATATTTAAATCTTACTTTTTCATTTTTACTTTCATTTCTACTTATATTTTCTCTGAATTTGCATATTTAAATAGATTCAAAGTAGTCTTTATTTAGGTAAAATAAAACGATAGAGTGACTATGAGCTTGATACGGCAAAATATAGAGATCTAGAAGCAATAAAATTCTCTAAGGAGTTACTGGAAAGTAAACACATGACCTGGATAAAACAACCCAAATGTTCATCATCTGATGAATGGATAAACAAAAAGTGGTATAACCATATAATGAAACATTATTCAGCAATATAAAAACTGGTACAATATGGGTGAGTCTTGAAAACATTATGCTAAAATGAAAGAAGCCAATTATAACACACACACACACACACACACACACACATGCACACACACTTTATGACTCCATTTTATGAACTGTCCAGAATAGGCAAATCTATGGAGCAGATAGTAGATTAGTGGTTTCCAGGGACTGTCTGTAAGGGGTAATGCAGAGTGACTGCTAATGGATTTCTCTTTAAGGTGATGAAATTTTTTATATTAGATAATCATAACTGCACAACTTTATAAATATACTAAAAATATTGAATGGTATATTTCAAAATGTGAATTTGATAATACATAAATTACATCTCAATAAAACTGTTATACAACACACACACAACACAAAAACAAACAAAAAACGAAACAAAACAAGATCCATGTGGTATCAGCTGCTATAAGAAAGGAAGCAGGGGGATGGAAAAGTGAATTTAGATAGACTTGAGAGCCTGAGAGCTTCACATCACCTACAGACAGATGACCAGCTAATCAGAGCACAGGAGCCAAAACTGGGTCAGGGTTGTACACATTCTATTTCAAAGGCATCTGTAAGGATACTGTCTAAATTCTGTGGTGGAAGACGCTGGGCCCTTTGGATCCTTGAAACCCACTAACAAGATGTCCTTTTTATAACAGTTCTACATTAAGAGAAGCTATAGGATATAGAATCTAAATAGAGAAGGTTCAGAAAGAATTGTGAAAGAAAAAGACAGCCAACAGATTTTAAAAATTCGTGGCTATATATACTTTTTTTAACACCTTTATTAGAGTATAATTGCCTTACAATGGTGTGTTAGTTTCTGCTTTATAACAAAGTGAATCAGCTATACATATACATATATCCCCATATCTCCTCCCTCTTGTGTCTCCCTCCAACCTCCCTATCCCACCCCTCTAGGTGGTCACAAAGCACTGAGTTGATCTCCCTGTGCTATGCAGCTGCTTCCCACTAGCTATCTATTTTATATTTGATAATATATATAAGTCCATGCCACTCTCTAAGTTCATCCCAGCTTACCCTTCCCCTCTCTCTGTGTCCTCAAGTCCATTCTCTACGTCTGGGTCTTTATTCCTGTCCTGCCCCTAGGTTCTTCAGAACCTTTTTTTTTTTTTTTTTTTTTAGATTCCATATATATGTGTTAGCATACAGTATTTATTTTTCTCTTTCTGACTTACTTCACTCTGTATGACAGTCTCTAGGTCCATCTACCTCACTACAAACAACTTGTTTCTTTTTATGGCTGAGTAATATTCCACTGTATATATGTGATGGCTATATTTTTAACATCTATAAAAATAACAGAAGAAGTTCTAGAGCCATGAAGTTAGGAATGCTATCTTGATATATTCTCTTCTTTTTTAAATTATTTTTTATTTTTTTCTGTGTTGGGTCTTCGTTTCTGTGTGAGGGCTTTCTCTAGTTGTGGCAAGTGGGGACCACTCTTCATCACAGTACACAGGCCTCTCACTATCACAGCCTCTCTTGTTGTGGGGCACAGGCTCCAGACACGCAGGCTCAGTAGTTGTGGCTCATGGGCCTAGTTGCTCCGTGGCATGTGGGATCTTCCCAGACCAGGGCTCGAGCCCATGTCCCCTGCATTAGCAGGCAGATTCACAACCACTGTGCCACCAGGGAAGCCCGACATAGTCTCTTCTTTAAGAGCATAGAAAGGAAGACTAATTTCATTCATATATGAGCAATAGAAAATACTGTACTAAAGCCCATGCAAATATACTATAAACTAAATAAAAACAAGAGCAGAATAACTTACCTACAACAAATAATGGCACACCAGAAAAAAAAAAAACTGACTTAGTATTTCAAAACAAGCTAAAGAAACGTAACAAAATGATAAAACAATGAAAGAAAAACAAACATTGAAATTAGGAAAACTCATATATGATGTGATTGGAGAAGCCAGAACTACAAAAGATCTTACACAATTTAAGAAACAATTAGAAGGAAAGAAAAGAAACCATTTCAGAAATAGAAACTACATTAGAAGTTTTATACTTCTGCTTAAGAGAAGTAGAAGTTAGAAAGGAGGAAATTGTTTTTATCACAAAGAAGAGAATAAACAGATACAATGTCCTTAAAATATATTGAGAGAGGCAAATAAAAGCAAAGCAATGAAATATAACAAACGTTTTTCTGAAATAAAAGAAGACTTCAAACAACACATTGAAATGGCCGATGACATATTTGAGAAGACTGACGTAGAAGAGCCAAAACAAAACGTATACCAGAAAAGCCACTGAACCATAAAAACAGAGAATTTTTCTGGCAAAAAAAACAAGTGACTAAGGAAAATAAAATCAGATTACTACCAGATTATTCAACCTTAACATACCAGAAAACAACAGAATAATGTATTTCTGAAACTCAAGGAAAGAAAATATGAGCCAAAGATTTTACTTACAGCCATACTTACTTTCAAGTCAATAAGATACAAACTATTATAAACAGGGAACACTGTTCTTCATGAGCCCTTCTCTGAGAGCAAGCTTCATGCAACTAATATGACTGAATAAATATCAGTACATATAAGGATTTGTAGCAAATATTAAGTATAAACCATACCTAAAATTAAATGATGAGATAAGGAAATTAAATAGTATATAGTGTCTATACACTGTGAAAATATACAACTATCAAAAAATGGTGTGGGAAGAATACAGAGAGTAAATGAAAATAAACTCACAGATTACCTAATTAGTATTAACATAAAGTAAAATAATAATATTTTAAATTAGATCCTGAGCAGATTCATTATACTTTTCTTTCTGCTTTCACATATGTTTGAAATTATTCATAATAAGAATGTTAATAAAAATGATAATTTTGAAGTTTGCAGTTTAGAGGGTCTTGCAAAAAAACAGACGAGGCAGTGAAGACTTGAAATATGTCAATAATGAGAGAAATAGAAAGGAGAGACTGGATGTATTATTGGATAGAATTGGCAGGAGTCTGTGACCTGTGGACATAAAAAGGGTAGAGATGCCAAAGATGACTCCAAGATTCTGGCTGAGATGACTTAGTAGATGTGAATGTCATAACTGAGACATGAGACACATGAAGAAATGATGCATTAACTTAGATGGGAGCACAAAAGAATATATTTTGCACAGAAGATGATGACTATATCTGGAGAGATTAAATTTACCAAAATTGCTAAGGTAAAATGATATAATTAGCTATAATAATGATTGAACTCTAAGCCCAAATAACAATAAAATCTATCAAATAACATCAGAATTGACTCTCTCTCTTCTTTCCCTGCTACTTTGGTTTGTGAAGAGCTTTCCTCTGTCGATTCATCTCTCCTGCTTTCTCCTCTATTATTACATATTAATTTTTTAATATGTCCTGGTTTTAAAATTTAAAATTATATGGGGGAAATATTAAAAGTTATTCAAAAGACAAACAGAACACTGCCTTCTAATTCTGCTCCCCAGGATTAGGAGACTTGAAGCACTTTTAATTATTTTTGTATTTTGAAATTATATGCAAATTCTACCAACTCTGAACTTATCAATTAATAGATTACCTATTGCCTCCCATTAAGATAAATATTTAGTTCTTATACTCACTTATTCTATAATCACAATACAATTATGTCACATTAATATTAAGTCAGCATTTGGTACTTTCATTATTATGAGTAGATAAATACTGTTATCCTTGACCCAGTTAGTGAACTCAATTTACATTTTGTTCTTCTTTTTAGACAAAGTTTCTTTGTTTTTCATGAAGTTTTAATTACTACTTTTTTCCCCCCACATTTTCAGTTTCCTTTGATCCTTTATAATGTGCCTTCTCACATCATCCAATAGTCCCTCAATTAAATTTTCTTTTTATATCTTTCTTTAATTGAAGTAAAACAGTGAATTCAATTAACTGTAAGATCAAATATCACGTGTTCTATGAGTTTTCCTTAGTCACCAAAAGACCTGGGGAGGCACATAGCTTTCAAAGCCTTCTGCATAGCTGTGGCCTCAAATATCTCATTACCATAATTCTAAGAACTTCCTTCCAGTACTGCATAAGAAGAGGCAGCCTATTGTAGAGTTTACAGCCAATTCTAACTGGTTCAAATCCTAGTCCACAGGGGTGTTATGAGATATAAATGAAATAATGTGTATAAAGTGTTTAGAGCAGTTAATTTACAAAGGTAAATGACATATAGTATTTTTAAATAAGACTTTTCTCCCTGCATCATATCCAGTGTGTCCTCTTTCTTGTCTTCCCCTACTGTTTTGGTGGAACAGATGTTCCAGGAGCTTCTTGAGAAAGGATGGGAGATAAATTGTTGAGCTGTTACATGTTGACAATGCACTTCTTCTAAACTTGCTCAAAATTCTAGTTTAAAAGTATATCAATCATACTATTACATTAATTAAAATTGCAATCAATCATGTGATTAAATTCAATGTAATTGGGCAATTAATTAAAGTGCTTTTTAAAATCTCAAAGACATAGTTTAAGGATTCCCTGCATCAAAAACTAAAGCTAAATTAGTAAATTCAGACACTGAAGATTCTCAGTGATTAATGATAACAGAGAAGCACAACAGTGACCCCAAGTATGTTATGAGCTGTATTATTACAATGGATGTGGAACCTCATACACAGATAATGAGCTACCTATATTCCTTAAAGCTTTCCTGTAACTTAACTATTTCTCAACCACTGAAACTAAGTCTCTAGGAATCATAACCTACATTCAGTAATAAGAATCCTCCCTGTTGATAATAGCTCATAGATTATATACTTGAAAGTCAATTTGGATGAAAATAAAATATTTTACTCTAACTTTACTGAGAAAACACACCCTAGCTACCAGCTGCCAATATGGTTCAATCTAAACTCTTTTCCTTAAAATAGAGTGGAAAATCTGGAGACATCAAGCATTTCAGAACAGCAACATTAAAGAAAGTTTTTAACCAAAGTAAAAATAACAAACAAAACCATCACCATCAACAATTAAAAAAAACAGAACTAACCAGGGTCCAAGGAAATGAAGTTAATGAAAATAATAAAATTTAACAGAAAAACAAGACTAAAATATTAAAATAAGTAAATAAATTTAAAGTAAATAAATAAATAAATAAATATTAAAATATTAAAATAAGTAATTTTTATCTTATATTAAGTTTGTATATTATTATTAAAATAAGTGAAGTATGAAAATAAATAGACTTTACAGTAAATAATAAAATAAGTAAAACTTTAAAAATTATATGATAAAACTCTAAATTAAAAATAAGAAAGAATGGAATATTTTTTAAAGCTCAGTATAAAATGTGAATCTATTCTCCCACCACAAAACAATAACAAAACTTGATTCTTAATATAAACTCTAAAGAGTAAATGAGACAGAATTATACATAATAATAAACTGGAAGAACCAGCAAAAATATTCTAAAATTGAAATTAAATGCTAAGAGATATGACATATATATCTGTGTCTCCACTGACAAGGTATTTTATTACATAAAATGGACAGGATGGAGGGGAGAAATAATCAAAGAAATAATGTGAAAAAATACCTGTGAACTGAAGAAAAATAAGAGTCTTTAGACTGAAAAGTACCACCAAATGCAGAAGAAAATAAAATCACCTGAAAAACATATAAATGTGAAACTGTTGAATACTGAATACAAAGATAAAAAGAAAATTGCAAATTAAAAAGAAAATACTAACAAGGGAATAGTAGTCATCTTAAATTTTCATCTACAGTCATGACCTATAATATACTAAATGAGCTAGATTCTAGACTTTGTCTCTTCAATCTCATATCACTACTCTTCTTGCACCATTATGCTGCAAGAATAGAAACCTTCTTTCTGTATCTTGAACACCCCAAGCTTGTTCATTCATTGGTACTTTTGAATAAGCTGGTTCCTGTGCTTGAGATGCCCTTACCTTGGATCTTTGAAAGCTGCCTGTTTATCATCCAAGTTTTGATTCTGAAGTCATTTCTTCAGTGTAACCTGACTTTTCTTTCTGACTTCCATTCTCAGCCACTTCCTGGTCACTCCTCATTACATAAATTATCACCTACTGAAAATATCATGACTTCTAGTCTGATTACTTACTTTTTATCAGTCTTCTTTTATTAGAATATAAGATATGTAGGACAGAAAATGTCTTCTCCTCCTTCTTTTATTATTATTATTATTTTCTATTTTCCCATTGAAAAGAATTATTTCTAATACATATTAGATGTTCAGTATCTGCTAAATGTATGAATTAATGAACAACATGCTAGTTTTCAATAGACAAGTCACTTAACCACTCAAACTTTGTTGCCTCGTAGGAAAAAAATAATGAAACAGCTAAATTAGATGGTTTCCATGGTTCCTTACAGCTTAAATTTTAATAAACCAGTATGGACCTCTTATATCCCAAAGTTCAACAGATCTTAACTCATCAGTCTCTTTAAATTCTTCTGTACATTAGTGCATATTTGTTTTTTTCTTGTTGTTATTGCTTCTGTTACCTTGAATACAAACTTTCCTTTTATATTGGAATATACCTATTCTATGAGTCTTAGCTTGCAGACGGAACTGATCCCTGATTCTAGATGTCAAAGAGCTCAGAAAGACAAAGAAATTCTTCCCAGGCCTCCTTATTTTGAGGCATGAGCAAGTGACCTAAGTACAAGACTTAGATGCTCTTACTGAGAGTGGCGGATGCATTATGGTGCCAGGATGTGGCAGTGGTTTCCAGGGATGGAAGTGGCAATGACGTCAGAGGGCATATCCAGAATCTAATGTCGTAGTAGTAAAGCAAGCTGTGGCATCCAGTGTTTAGCAGCACTAGCACTGGGGAACACTTTGCTGAAATGATTTTGACTGTAGGGCTGGGTACAGCCTACCTTCCCTTATTCCTGCCATTTTGTGTTTGGTGATTTTTTTTTTTAGTTCCTAAATATCCTTTCAATAAATTTCTTTTCAACTTACATCTCAAGCATTCTGTATTTTTTTATGTTTTCAGCCAAGATTACTGACTAATATCTGGCAATACAGTTATAAGATATTTCTGAAGCAGTCTCAGTAAACTTTTAGAAATAGGTTTACAAATATTATGATTACACAATTGTTAGAAATAGTGCTGTCAAATTAATTCCTTTTAGTGAAGGTATATGTGATTAATAATCAGCAAAAAATATATTAAGAGTAGATGGTGAGGCAGAGTCAAGATGGTGGTGTAGGAAGATGCAGAGTTCATAAGTCCCCACAACTAGGGCACCTGCTGGACTCTGGTGGGGGACCCCGATACCCAGGAAGACAGGAGGAACCCCCAAGAGAACCTGTAGGACATGGGGGGACTGAGGGGGGAGGAGAAGTGGAGGCTGGACAGGACTGGTGCCCCTGAGGGGTGGCTGAGAGGGGGTAGATGTTCCTACGCCTGGAAGGACCCTCAGGGGACTTGCATTTGGGGAAGCACACCCAGCATTTCCCCTGCCCAATCGCAGGGGATGTCTGCCCAGCTCTCCGGCCGGGTCCTATGCCCTCAGAGGTCCCCTCTGGGCAGGGTTGGTTCTGAGTACATAAGAGGGAGGCCAGAAGAGAACAGGAGAGGCAGGTGGGATAGGAGCAGAGGGCGTTTTCCCTTGTCACTTGGGCTCACAGAACCTGCTGAACTCCCAGGTGGGTCCCCTTCCCTCCAAATCCCCATCCAGGCTGCATGGGTCCTGGGGACATTGGAGGGTGGTTGGGCAGATCAGGAGAAGCAGGATGGAAGGGTCCTCCAGAACCGGAGGAGCAGGAGAAGAGCAGAGGGTGATTGCCCCACCCACTGGAGCCCAGGAAGCCTGCTGGGATCCCAGGTGGGGTCTCCCACCCTGAGGCCAGAGGCAGGAAACACTCCTGGGCCCCTTCTGTGCCTGGACCCTTTCTGTTCTGTTGAACCTAAGCCCCAAACCCCCACACCTTCCAGAGCCTTTTCCAGCCCTGTGGGTCCTAAGCATAGGACCTGCCCACCACCCAAAGTTACCCCCACTTGAGGCCCTGCCCTCCACAGCCAAGGCCTTTTCCACCTTTTTTTTTTTTTTCTCCTCTTCTTCACTATTGTGGTTATGTTTTACCTTCTGGTTGTTGTTTCATCTATATTTTTATTTTTATGTTTTTCTAATGTATCTGTTAGTTTCCTAGTCTAATTTTATTTTTTACTTTGTTATTGTTTTCCATTTTCTTTTTATTTCTTTTTTTTTTTTTGACACCCCATGCAATTTGTAAGATCTTGGTTCACAAACTGGGGGTCAGGCTGAAGCTCCTGTGGTGCAAGCCCTGAGTCTGAATCACTGGCATAACAGAGAAGTGCAGACCCCAGGGAATATTTATTGGAGTGATATCTCCCAGAGGTCCTCATCTTAGCACAAAGAACCAGCTCTACCAAACAGCCTACAAACTCCAGTGGTGGAAATCTCAAGCCAAACAACCAGTAAGACAGGAACAGAATCCCACTCATAAAAGAAAGGAAAAAGAAAATGAGATGGTAAAAAAAATATGTCACAGATGAAGGAGCAAGGTAAAAACCTATATGACCAAATAAATGGAAAGGAAATAGGCAATCTACCTGAAACAGAATTCAGAGTAATGATAGTGAAGATGATACAGAATCTCAGAAATAGAATGGAGGCATGGACTGAGAAAATACAAGAAATGTTTAACTAAGATCTAGAAGAACTAAAGACCAAACAAACAGAGATGAACAACACAATAACTGAAATGAAAAATACACTAGAAGGAATCAATAACAGAATAACTGAGGCAGAAAAACGAATAAGTGAGATGGAAGACAAAATGGTGGAAATAACTGCCAAGGAGCAGAATAAAGAAAAAAGAATGAAAAGAATTGAACACAATCTCTGAGACCTCTGGGACAACACTTAACACATGAATTATGGAGGTCCCAGAAGAAGAAGAGAAAAAGAAAGGTTATGAGAAAATATTTGAAGAGATTATAGTTGAAAACTTCCTTATCACGGGAAAAAAAAGAGTCACCCAAGACCAGGAAACACAGAGAGTCCCATACAGGATAAACACTAGGAGAAACAAACCAAGACACATATTAATCAAAATAACAAAAATTAAATTCAAAGAAAAAATATTAAAAGCAGCAAAAACAAAAAATAACATACAAAGGAATCCCCATAAGGTTATCAGCTGATTTTTCAGCAGAAACTCTGCAGGCCAGAAGGGAGTGGCAGGATTGACTTAAAGTGATGAAAGAGAAAAACTTACAACCAAGATTACTCTCCCCAGCAAGGATCTCATTCACATTCGATGGAGAAATAAAAAAACATTTTAGACAAGCATAAGCTAAGAGAATTCAGCACCACCAAACCAGCTTTACAACAAATGCTAAAGAAACTCTAGGTTGGAAACACAAGGGAAGAAAGAGACCCACAAAAACAAACTGAAAACAATTAAGAAAATCATAATAAGAACACACATATCAATAATAACCTTGAATGTAAATGGATTAAATGCCCAACCAAAAGAAACAGTCTGGCTGAATGGATACAAAAATAAGACCCATATATATGCTGATTACAGGAGACCCAATTGAGACCTAAGGAAACATACAGACTGAAAGTGAAGGGATGGAAAAACATATTCCATGCAAATGGAAATCAAAAGAAAACTGGAGTAGCAATACTTGTATCAGATAAAACAGACTTTAAAATAAAGACTTTTACAAGAGATAAGGAAGGACACTACATAATGATCAAGGGATCAATCCAAGAAAAGATATAACAATTATAAATGTTTATGTACCCAACATAGGAGAACCACAATACATCAGTCAAATGCGAACAACTATGAAAGGGGAAATTGACAGTAACACAATAATATTAGGGGACTTTAACATCCCACTTACACCAATGGACAGATCATCCAAACAGAATATAAATAAGGAAACACAAGCTGTAAATGACACAATAGACCAGATAGATTTAATTGATATTTATACAACATTCCACTCGAAAGTGGCAGAATACACTTTCTTCTTAAGTGCACAGGGAATATTCTCTAGGATAGATCACATCTTGGGTCACAAATCAAGCCTCAGAAAATTTAAGAAAATTGAAATAATAACAAGCATGTTTTCTGACCATAATGCTATGAGATTGGAAATCAATTACAGGAAAAAAAAACTGTAAAAGCACAAATACATGGAGGTTAAACAGTGTGCTACTAAGTAACCAAGAGATCACTGAAGAAATCAAAGAAGAAATTTAAAAAATACACAGAAAAATTGACAACGAAAACATGACAACCCAGAACCTATGGGAAATAGCAAAAGCAGTTCTAAGACGGAAGTTTAGAGCAATTCAATCTAACCTCAAGAAAAAAGAAAAATATCAAGTAAACAATCTAACCCTAACTTAAAGCAACTAGAGAAAGAAGAACAAAGAAAACACAAAGTCAGTAGAAGGAAAGAAATCATAAAGATCAGAGAAGAAATAAATGAAGTAGAAATGAAGAAAACAATAACAAAGATCAATTAAACTAAAACCTGGTTCTTTGAGAAGATAAAGAAAATTGATAAACCCTTAGCCAGACTCCTCAAGAAAAAAAGGGAGAGGAGGTAAATCAATAAAATTAGAAATGAAAAAGGAGAAATCACAACTGACACCACAGAAATACAAAGGATTATAAGACAGTACTACAAACAACTGTATGCTAATAAAATGGACAACCATGAAGAAATGGACAAGTTCTTGGAAAGGTACAATTTTCCAAGACTGAACCAGGAAGAATTAGAAAATATAAACAGACCTATCACAAGAAATGAAATTGAAACTATAATTGAAAATCTTCCAACAAACAAAAACCCAGGACCAGATGGCTTCACAGGCGAATTCTATAAAACATTTAGAGAAGAGCTAACACCCATCCTTCTCGAATTCTTCCAAAACATTGCAGAGGGAGGAACACTCCTAAATTCATTCTATGAAGCCACCATCACCATGATACCAAAACAAGTAAAAGATGTTACAGAAAAATAGAAAATTATAGACCAATATCACTGATGAACATAGATGCAAAAATCCTCAACAAAATACTAGCAAACAGAATCCAACAGCACATTAAAAGGATCATACACCATGATCAAGTGGGGTTTATTCCAGGAATGCAAGGATTCTTCAATATATGCAAATCAATCAATGTGATACACCATATTAACAAATTGAAGGAGAAAAACCATATGATCATCTCAATAGATGCAGAGAAAGCTTTCGACAAAATTCAACACCCATTTATGATAAAAACCCTGCAGAAAGTAGGCATAGAGGGAACTTTCCTCAACATAATAAAGGCCATATATGACAAACCCACAGCAAACGTCATAATCAATGGTGAAAAACCAAAAGTATTTCCACTAAGATCAGGAACAAGACAAGGATGTTCACTTTAACTACTATTATTCAACATAGTTTTGGAAGTCCTAGCCACAGCAATCAGAGAAGAAAAAGACATAAAAGGAATACAAATTGGAAAAGAAGAAGTAAAACTGTCACTGTTTGCAGATAACATAATACTATACATAGAGAATCTTAAATATGCCACCAGAAAATTGCTAGAGCTAGTCAATGAATTTGGTAAGGTTTCAATATACAAAATTAATGCACAGAAATCTCTTGCATTCTTATACACTAACAACAAAAAATCAGAAAGAGAAATTAAGAAAACAATCCCATTTACCATCACAATAAAAAGAATAATATACCTAAGAATAAACCTACTTAAGGAGGTGAAAGACTTGTACTCAGAAAACTATAAAACACTGATGAAAGAAATCAACAATGACATAAGCAGATGGAGAAATATACCATATTTTTGGACTGGAAGAATCAATATTGTGAAAATGACTATACTACTCAAAGCAATCTACAGATTCAATGAAATCCCTATCCAACTACCAATGGCATTCTTCACAGAATTAGTACAAAAAATTTTACAATATTTATGGAAACACAAAAGACCCCAAATAGCCAAAACAATCTTGAAAAAGAAAAAAGGAGCTGGAGGAATCAGGCTCCCTGACTTCAAACTATACTACAGTGATCAAGACAGTATGTTACTGGCACAAAAACAGAAATATAGATCAATGGTACAGGATAGAAAGCCCAGAGATAAACCCATGTACATATGGTCACCTAATTTATGACAAAGGAGGAAAGAACATACAATAGAGAAAAGACACAGCCTCTTCAATAAGCTGTGCTGGGAAAACTGGGCAGCTACATGTAAATGAATTAAATTAGAACACTACCAAACACCATACACAAAAATAAACTCAAAATGGATTAAAGACCTAAATTTAAGACCAGACACTATAAAACTCGTAGAGGAAAACATAGGAAAAACACTCTTTGACATAAACCACAGCAAGATTTTTTTGACCCACCTCCTAGAGAAATGGACATAAAAACAAAAATAAACAAATGGGACCTAATGAAACTTCAAAGATTTTGCACAGCAAAGGAACTCACAAACAAGATGAAAAGACAACGCTCAGAATGGGAGAAAATATTTGCAAAGGAAACAACAGACAAAGGATTAATCTCCAACATATACAAACAACTCATGCAGCTCATTATCAAAAAAAAACAACAATTCAATTAAAAAATGGGTGGAAAACCTAAATAGAAATTTCACCAAAGAAGACATACAGATGGCCAAGAGGCACATGAAGAGATGCTCCACATCACTAATTATTAGAGAAATGTAAATCCAAACTACAGGACATATCACCTCACACCAGTCAGAATGGCCATTATCAAAAAACCTAGAAACAGTAAATGCTGGAAAGGATGTGGTGAAAAGGGAACCTTCCTGCACTGTTGGTGGGAATGCAAATTGATATAACCACTATGGAAAACAGTATGGAGGTTCCTTAAAAAACTAAAAATAGAACTATCATAGGAACCAGCAAACCCACTACTGGGAAATACCTTGAGAAAACCATAATTCAAAGAGACATGTACCACAGTGTTCATCGCAGCACTATTTACAATAGCCAAGAAGTGGAACCAACTTAAATGTCCATCAACAAATGAATGGATAAAGAAGATGTGGCACATATATACAGTGGAATATTACTCATCCATAAAAAGAAATGAAATTGAGTTATTGGTAGTGAGGTGGATGGACCTAGAGTTTGTCATACAGAGTAAGTCAGTAAGTCAGAAAGAGAAAAACAAATACCATATGCTAATGCATATATATGGAATCTAAAAAAACAAAAAGGTATGATGAACCTAGTGGTAGGGCAGGAATAAAGACGTAGACATAGAGAATGGACTTGAAGACACAGTAGCGGAGGGGGAAACTGCGGCGAAGTGAGTAGAATTGACATATATACACTACCGAATGTAAAATAGTTAGCTAGTGGGAAGAAGCAGCACACCACAGGGAGATCAGCTCGGTGCTTTGTGATGACATAGAAGGGTGGGATAAGGAGGGTGGGAGGGAAGCTCAAGAGAGAGGAGATATGTGGAAATATGTATGCATATGGCTGATTAACTTTGATGTACAACAGAAACTAACACAGTATTGTGAAGCAATTATACTCCAATAAAGTTCTATTAATAAAAAATTGCTGAAGGCATACCAAAAATGTATAATTACTCACTCATTTATAAAGTATAACTATGCCACTGCTGTACTAATACTATTTATACTATGACATATTAATTAAAATGGAGACTTTAAAATGAAAAAAAAAAGAGTAGTTTGTTAGTTCTTACAGGCAGAAAGTCTTCTGTATTTAAAATATTTGGTGCATGTTATGTGTGTGAACACATGTGATAGGACGTAATTAACGTTTCTTTTTTTTTTATAAATTTATTTATTTATTTTTGTCTGTGTTGGATCTTCGTTTCTGTGCAAGGGCTTTCTCTAGTTGCAGCGAGCGGGGGCCACTCTTCATCGCAGTGCACGGACCTCTCTTGTTGCGGAGCACAGGCTCCAGATGCGCAGGCTCAGTAGTTGTGGCTCACAGGCCCAGTTGCTCTGCGGCATGTGGGATCTTCCCAGACCAGGGCTCGAACCCGTGTTCCCTGCACTGGCAGGCAGATTCTCAACCACTGCACCACCAGGGAAGCCCGAATTAATGTTTCTTGAACTTAAAAAATAAAAAATCATTGTCGGACTTCTAAAAATTGCTGAGATTCTATATACAAGTATTTAAAGTAGAGTGCTAAAAAGGTGGAAAATAAAGGGAATCATAAATATACTAAGAAAATAGAATTCAAAGCAAAACGATTCAATAGGAAAAAAAAGATAGTTTATATTAATAAAAGGTAGACACTATCAAAAATATAATAACAGATAACAATCTTAAATTTTGTCATAGAATATATTATTTATATTTTAATCTTTATAATTATAGAAAGAAAAAAATATCTCCATAGATCAAATTATATTCAAAAATTAAATTGGAGGCTTATATATAAATAGATGTCTTTCAGGACAAAATCATAATTATTTAAAAAACTGAGTGTTAAAAATAATAACCATGATATTTTGTACCTAATACAAAAAATATATTTGTTTTTCAAATAGTCATGCTAACTTTACAAAATAAGAACATGCATTAGGCTGAGAAGATAATCTCAAGCTATTCCACAAAGAAAAAAATGGAAATGATAGTGGTAATATGATCAAACCAAAGTAAAATGCAACTCAAAATTAACAAATCTATAAATTAATTTGTTAATAGAAATTAACAACAACAAAAAACTCAAAGGATAATAAACTTGCAAAATTTTAGAATACTCTTGGTGGTTTAAGAAGAAATCAAAACAGAAATTATAGACCACTTAGAAATAAAAGAGTAAAAATAATCCATCTCACAAATCTATGAATCTAGCCAAAATGGTACTCAACTGAAAAGTCTTTGTCTTAAAATATTTGTCATGAAAATAGAGGTTGAAAATAAATGAAATTTTTATCTCAAGAAACTAAAGGAACAAAGAGCCTAATGAAAGTGAAAACGATGAAATAATAAAGATGAAGTAACAGTAGTAGTCTTAATTAGACAACAATAATAAATTCAAGCAATAAAACAGTGTGGGGTTTAAGAATTATAAACAAAATAGAAACATTTTTTGGACTAGCCAAATTTAAAAAAAAATACTATAATGAACTACCTAAGGGATAGGATAAGAACATAACTATAATTACATATTTTTAAACGTCGGGGAAGACTTTGTATAACTTTAAGCTAATAAACTTGAGATTTTACATTATCAGACAATTTCTTATTATATCCTAATTACCAAATTTGATGAAAAAGGTAAAAATATCTGAATAGAATTAAAAATTTAGATAACATTGAAAAGGTTATCAAAAATCTCCAACTTCTAAAAAAATATTTGATCTAATTCAGTACCTATTCCTGATATTATACATGATATTATATTGTCATCTAATATTATCCACAAATGATAAGTTTAAATAATGTGAGATTCTAAGATAACAGGCAAGTTTACAATGCTTATATGTTTCATGTTTATATGTATCAACTGGTGCACTGGCAATTTTATTTTTTTTAAACTGAGATCCTAAAGAAATGGGACTAGCATACAGTTTAAGTTTTATCATATATTGGTACACACCTTTTGAAGGACAGTTTTAAATGTGCATATTCTTTGTCCGAGAAAGGAATCTATCTTACAGAAATACCTTAATATATATAGAATGTATGTTATTTACAGCACTGTTGGCAAGAATGAAAAACTGAAAAATGTTACATGCCCATCAAGGATAAATGGTTAAGTGAAATATGGTATGTTTATCTTAAAAACAATCTGAAGATTTTAAAAAGTATAATCTCATTTATATAATATCAAAACTAGGAAATGTATTTTACTTATAAATTTATCTGACATATTTAAATTTTGGTACTAGGATTCATCTGTGCAATATATGTATGACACCTTACTTCTTTTTCTTTAATTCAAATCAAGTCAGGCTCTGAGCCTATAAAGGAAAAACATTGAGAAGGATACAAACCAGACTATTAAAGTTAGGAATGGGAAAGATATATCAAAAGGGGACTTACATATTTTGTTCTATAATCCTTTTATTTATGTATGTATTTATTTTTAATACTAAGCATATATTTACTTTTTACTTTAGCTAAAACCCTTAAAATATGTAAAGAAATATGGTAAATGTAGTTTTCAGTTTCTTATCATCTTTGATGCTTTATCTTGTACTAGTGTTATTATCCTGTTTTACTACCTATTAGCTGCTCTAGTGCCAATTACTTTGGCGCTGCCTTACTAGATATACAGAATGAAATAAAGTTCAGTAATGGTTTGTAAAATGATGCAAAAGTTTAGAAGTGATGAAATGAGCAATATCACTAAGCTGCTGAAAATGTGCCGCAATTCACTAAGTGCTATACAAAAGAAAGCAGACAAACACAGTCTGTTCATTACACAGTTGACTGAGCTCTGCAACTGATGGGCAATCTTCATTGCCTTGTGACATTCAGGCTCTCGTTAGTAATTTCAGGCCAGCAGAGGAGACAATAAAATTTGATGCATGATGTCAAGGTGAAGTTTTAAGAATTATGATACTGAATTTATTGTTAAGACTCATATAAGAGTAACACATGACAAACAGATTTAGAAATGTTTTCCCACAAGAAATTAGGGGGCTCTAGTCCTAAATCCAAAAGAACTTAAGATATTTTTTTTAAAAAGGAGACAGAGAAACACAGAAGAAAGAAGTTGTCATATAAATCCAAGTTATATTTTTAGAATCTTTTGTATAAAAGATAATGATAGGGCTTCCCTGGTGGCACAGTGGTTGAGAGTCCACCTGCTGATGCAAGGGACACGGATTTGTGCCCCAGTCTGCGAAGGTCCCACATGCCGCGGAGCAGCTGCGCCCGTGAGCCACGGCCGCTAAGCCTGCGCATCCGGAACCTGTGCTCCACAATGGGAGAGGTCACAACAATGAGAGGTCCGCATACCGCAAAAAAATAAAATAAAATAAAAAATAATGATAATCAATGAATAATGGCTACGCCTATAATTCTCCATTTTTTTCTCATTAATTTTGACTTTAAGAAAATCATACTAGTGCTTCCTAGGAGTGAGATATATAAACAAAAGTTGTACATGTACCTGCATATAAAATAAAACCTTTAGTAACATCTCTTATTGCCTGAAATGCAATCAAAATCAAAATCTGTATATTATCATGAAATAACATCCTGGGCAAGAGACACAAATCATAGGTCATATTTTTAATCTTTTAGTAGGGAGAGAGAGTCTTGTAAAACCAAACAGATTGCCCTACAAAGGCTTCTGAACTTGATTTTTTTTTTTTTTATCACAGAGAGCTGCCAGCTACCAATAGAAAATCTCAATCAAAGGATTCATAGAGCTTAATCTGTTAGTCTAAACTAAGACTCAGTTCTCAAGGCTATTTCAGTCTAAATTAAGAGTGGTATAATAATATTTTAGAAGCATTAGTAGGATTTCTAAAACTTAGTGTTGGCTTTCTAAAATTGTGGTTAACATTTCAGTTTCCATCAATAATTTTATCATGGCATATTTAGTTTTCTTTCTGAAAAATGAAATTTATTATTATGTGATATATAATATAAAGTTCTTTGACATTATCCTGTTATATAAACCTAGACTGACTTTTCATTGTCAACTTAAAAAATTTCTAAGTAAACAATACTTGTTTTCTTGAGAATTTGTATTTTTGTAGATTGTAATAATTATAAAAGTATATTATGTGAAAATAATAAGGAAATAGTAATTTTAATAATGAAACAAAATATATTGTAAAAGTTCTACTACTATTATACTCTCAAATAACTAAGCAATCAAAATTATCAGATATAATATATGTATTTATTAACTATATAACATTACATTTATTTTTTCACAAAAAAATGTTTTTTAAAAATGTGGTTTAAAATATGCTGCTTTACACTTTACTTAGTATATCAAGTGGCCTAACATTAAGCAAGAATCATTTGAAAAAAATAAAAATACGGAAACTGTAAATGCCTAGAAGTTGAACATTATAATTTTAAATTAAGGAGATTCAAGCCCAGAGAAATTAAATACTTTCTACAAAATCACAGTGTTAGAAGAGGAGAAGTTAGCTCTACAGCCTAGGGTCTCCTGACTACCAGTCTATTTTTCCAGTACATTATTCTGGGCTATAATTTTCAATTAAATGTTAACTATGCTAAAACTTTACATAGTTGGAAAAATTAGAAACAAACTATTGAATATCTTATAAACTAAGCTATGTTTATCATTGTTATTAAGTTCATAAATATTCAGTAAAAAGAATATTTATAAATCTATCAGATATTCTGAACATTTATGAACCACATCATGGCACAGAAAAGCATAAATAAACTCATATAGCAAAACTTTAAATTTGAGTCTAAAAAGAAAGCTTCACATTACGTAAGCCTCACATTTTAAATTTTTACCAGCCATCATTAACTATTATTCAGACACGTAAATTTCTTGAGATTAGTGGCAATGTTCATCAATCCTAAAATTCAACACTGTATGTTTGGTCTATTTAAGTCTACTCATTCTATTAAAAGAAATAATTAACTCTGGAACTCCAAAGAAAATTACCATAAATATAAATATTCACTAAGGCAGAAAGACTGTTTTTTATTTCTTTTTTAAATCACATGTAATTTATACCTTAAATGAGTTAAGTCTGAGCACACTCAAACTCACTAAATAAGGAACTGTTCACATCATTCAACAAAGAACCTCTCTCACCCATCTTACTGGTTGTCTGTTCTCAAGCCCAGCTCTTACCAACCTTCCACTTAGTCACGAAGACTTTTGCAAGTACAGTTCTTTAAGTCATGGATATAAGGTGATTATCTTTCCAAATTCAAAGCAAAATAAGCAGTTCAGCTCATTGAAAAGGCTGACTCAGAGCAATGAATTGTTTTAGCACTAGGCTCTTCACTAGCAATGGAAAGTGTGCTTCTGTCTGTTGTAGACCAAGGTCAGCCTTTTGCAAGTAAACAGCTCCCTCCACTGGCCCAACCATCATTCTATGCTCTGAAGTCTAAAGTCACTTGAGTTCCCCTACTACCAAATTTGCATACAGAACACAAAATTCTAGAGCTGCTTGAGAATTTAAAACAGTGAATTAAATGGTGGGTCACCCAGCAACTAAGAGGGGACAACCCCTGTAGATCTCTAAGATCAACCCCTAAGATCTCTGTGGAAACTAAATAAGTTGAAGAAATATACATTAATACCTATAAATACCAAAACTCCTTTCAGGGAGAGCAAGACCTGAAATTGGAAAACACACTCTAAAAAAGTAGTTTGCAGTTTTGAGAGGATATCATGGCAACAAAGAGAGGACCGAAGATCTCTAAACTACCATCAAAGGCTAGTGGGTCTAGTTGGGCTTTTGTTTCGCTGGTTGGGTATTAAAGTTTAGGGATTACTTGATTTGCTTGGGGCAGAGTAGAGAGTGACTATTCTGATACTTCTTTGCCCTTTTCTCATAAAAAACTCGTCCTTTCCTAAAGAATAAATACACTTTCAATATGAGAGGATACTCATCCTTAGCCTATCTGGGGTGTCTATATTTCTTTGTCATGATATTGTACAGTCCAGCTTCTTTATTTTATGAGTGAGGAGGTTAAAAAAGATGAAATCGTTTACTAAATATGTCCTCACTTAAACTCTAGCCTGATCACCTGACACTTAATCTGGTGTTCTGTATGGGAGAATAGTGTTTCTCAAAGTGTAGTCCTGGACCACCAGCAGCATCAACATCCCTCAGACTTGTTAAGAGTGTAAATTACAGGCCCAACCCCCAGACCTACCAAATCAGAAACTTGGGTAGATGGGAGGAATCTGGGTTTAAATAAGACCTCCAGATGATTATGATTCGCATTAAAGTTTGAAAACTTTACTTGACATACATATTAAAATTTTAAATTAATTAATAACATTAATGAATAGAAATTTTAACTAATTGGTTCAAATATCTTACCTAAATCTATCCCCAATTCCATAAGTGACATACTGAAGTACTACTTTTATAGATAAAAATCTCACAAGCCTCTGCCTCAGTTAACAATATTATTTTGGGATTCTATATAAGATTTATTTGCTTGGCTGGACAGTTTCTCAGAGCCACATTCTGGTTCTTTAAAGGAAATGCTGCTTCTGGTATATCAATCCTTGGTGCCAACTATTTGAATAGATTTCTAATAGACTTCTAATATAATGTTAATATCTTCCTACTTAGTACCCTTTCTGAAAAATGTCAAGCACTTGGATCACCTGGGCCAGAAGTTTCAAACCAGTGCTCCCAGTTATGTAAAATGCACTATACGCAAAAAGAAAAGAAAAAAAAAAAGGAAAAACACAAAAGCAAAAATGAAAAAACACAGAAAAGGCAGCTTTTGTTTCATTTGAGAGATTTCATTTAAAACATGAATTTCTGGCTTTTAAAAAAAATAAGAAATGGAATGTTTAGCAACACTGGACATCAACTCTTCATGACATATGAAAATGAAAGCTGGAAGTTACATCTCCAACACTCACTCCTTATAGCTTTCCTTCTTCAGTTTGCCACAGTCCCTATGAAGATTGCTTCACTCATTTATTAACTGCTTGGCTCTTGATACCCTATGCTTAGCTGAATCTCACGTTTCATTTATGATGGTATTAATGCTAAGTGGAAAGATGGTGAAGATTTAAAGTTAAATTCATTTGAGAATGGTAAATAGATTCCTCCCTGTTAAGTCAACCTGATAATCTTATCTTTTTTAAACCCAGTTCTACAAAGTGGTCAGAGTCCCATGAAATGGCCAACCTTACAGTAATTGTACACAGTCTAAGTGTTTTAAAAAAGAACTAAGGACAACATGTCTGGTAAGAAAAAAAAAAAGGAAAGAAAATAAAAGATATCTGGAGGAAAGAAATCTTAATTTAAAAATAACTTCCCAGTGTAGAGATGGCTTAAGAATTCCAAATGTCAAAATATGTCTTATAAGTTATAATTCAGAAATGACTAAATAAGTCAATTTATACATGTACATACATAGTAGCTATTATTACCTCATATTGTCATCTTTTCTTTGTTCTTGCTTAAATTTCAAATGATTGACACTTTCCAGTGGCTTTGTTTTATGTATTTTGTCTTTACAAATGCTCTGATGTGAGTGACTACAACTTTTGAAATATCTTTCTTGTTACAATCCAAAATATGTCAGAGATAGGAATGTAGCAGTTATAATTTTCTTTTGAGCTAGCTCTTACTTCACTGACTGCATTTTCTTTGACTGACCTTTTTTGATCACTTCCTATGGTAAATATTTACTCTCCCCCTTCTCTCCCTTTTTAAATTGGAATGTTCTTTTCGGGTAATTACATTCTATGTCTGTGAATCTCTAAGGTAAGAAAGAGAGGAAATTTTCTCTCTCAAATGTGCCAAGGGAAAAAATATTTCGAGACATATTTAAAGACATAAATTTCAGTCTTTTTCTCTTTTCATTGCTTCCTTCAGCACTGACAAAGGGTCAAAGACTCAAACATAATAGTGTTCTAGGACTTCAGGATTTAGCTTTGTACTGTGTCAGCTTTATTCTATTATCAATTATTTTGATGTTGTTATTTTGGACTGATATTCAGAGATCTGATATCAGAATAAAAGTCACTTCTTTGTCTATTCTAGTTAGAACTAGAGAATATTTACTCCATCGGAGGATAATTGGCAACTAATTTCAAAGTATTCTCAGAGAGTATGGTGACAGATTGTCATAGCTTTTCTAGCCAGTAAAAGTAGGTGCAGGATTTAGGATTTCCAGGGAATCACAGATACACACATTGACTCACCAGATAGGCTAAGGATGCAAACATGCAAATGTTTACCTACTAATTGTAATTCTGCACTGTTTTTAAATTGCTTGATATTCTAAAATTAAACTTATTTTGGCTTACCGATTTTTTTATATTCCAAAATATGTCTCATGGTAATGATAAATGTTTTGATTCATTCTCAACTTTACCTGGATTTGTATATTCTGATTTGTCTTCTTACTACTGCTGTAGCTCATATATGCATACCAATAGCACACATATTTGACAGACTCAGAAGAAAATGAAAAGGTTAAAATTTACTCCTGTATGTCCTTTAAAGGAAAGAAAGTTGTGGTGACAATGTTGAACTTTAGCTGAGACCTGTACTCCCTGAAAACAGAAAAGGTTAAGACCCTCCCCAATCATATGTGTTCAGAGAAACTACAGAAGACCACATTGCCCATGCATATTCTAAGATGAAATCCATCTCCATCCTTCTTTAATCACTCCTTTGCTTTATGAAACTCCTAGTTGTCTCCTTCTTTGAGACATTCACCATTGATGAATATTCTTCCAACTGTAAAAGCCAGAATAAAATCACATCTTTGGTGCATTTCTGTCTTTCACAATGGCTTTTTAAATTCATTTTTTCTTTGTTTGCATGGCTTTTTCTGTTTGTTCATTTTGTTTTTATTTATTTGTATTCAGGTGAGGTGAGTGGAGGAGTCCAGCAATCTCTGGAGATCATGAGACAATCTCACAAACTATGCTTGAGCAATCTCTCATCATTAAACAAGATTCCCAGATTATTGATATGCACATTCAATTTTGAGTTGCAGTATCTAAAAGTTTTCCTAGGCATTCCTTCTAGTAATATGTAAGCTGTTGCATTTTCTGATCACTCCTAACTTCTACTTATACCTAGTGAATTTCTTTTGTTATTAGTATTCAAAGTGGGTAAATTTATACTTGAACCACGACAGATGTCACCATTTCTATATGTATCAGGTTCTTTCATACCAGCCTTTTGTACAGCCTTTCTCAGCCTAAAATGACCTCCTCTCTTATTAAAATCCTACTCATTATAATACATTATTATACATATCTTTCTCCTTTAAATCATGAACATACTGGAAGCTGAGACTGTTTTCTTTATCTTATCACTAGCACTTAGGAAAATAATTGGAACATAGTGTGTGCTCAGTATATGTTTATTTAATTACCTGAAATAAATAAAAAGGGCATAAGAAAAGGAGATGTATTATTTAATGAATAATTATGAAGGTTTTAGTTACACAGCAAACACTGTTTCAGGTGATAGGAGTCAAAAATGAGCAAGATATACAAGGTTCTTACCCACAATTATCAATTTCACATCATGATATGTACTTCGAAGTAATATTAACTTTGAAGTTGATAAAGTTGATATTTAGAAAGTATCGAGTTTACTTACAAGAAGGCCCCTTATTGACAGGATATTTGAGCTGAGACTGACAAGTTAAGGGCCTGATACATACACATGGAGAGGCAAGTGACAGTGTATTATAAACAGAGGGAAGAAGAAGGGCCAAAGCCCAGAAAAAAGTGTGATGTTTTCAACTGACAGAAAGGAGGCTAGTGTGGCTGGATAATGATAAGTAATGAAAGGAGTAATAAGAACTAAGAATGGAGAGAGAGATTTATAAATTTAAAACATCACTATTACTGCTGTATACAGAAGGGATGGGTGGCAAGAGTAAAAACAGGAAAAAAATGACATAGAATACAGCAAAGATCAACTTTACCTAATTTGAAAATTTTCCTGAATCAGTAGTATAAAATAATATTCTAAAACAAAAGCATTCACTGGACAGAGGGAGAAGCATGGATAGTCAAGAGAAAATGTCACATCTTACATGTCACCAAGAGATTTTTCTGCCAGAGACTAAGGATAAAGTGTTTTAGACCAGTGATTCTCACATGTTAATATGCATAGGATCATCTGATGATCTTGTTAAAATGCAGATTCTGAATCAATAGGTCTGAAATAGGGCCCCAGACTCTGTACTGTTAACTAGCTCTCTGTTGATACTAATGTTGGTGGTCTGCAGACACATTTGGAGTGGCAAGATTCTAGATGATGGCCAAACCAAGGTAAAAAGGTATAGTATGTTATGAAAAGGAGCAGAAAGATTAAGGGATTTTGAAAACAAAATTGAAGACTGTCATGACTGGTTTCAAGAATTCTCTACTGCTGTATCAGAGTAGACAGGCATGAGGGCTTGGACAAATTTGATTCTGATTTATGTACATTACTGTTAAAGACTAGCCAATTTTTTCCCTATAATTATGATTCCTTATTCTGAAAGCTTTAAAAGAGATACAGTATCAAAACCACTTTGAAGACCTACTGGTGGCTCAGTTCCCACAGTCAGTCTTGTTTTGTGAGATCACCTCATAAAACATTACTGTAGTTATTTCCTTTGACCTCCTGGTTGGGCCAAAGACATAAATATTCTGTTCTCCAGCATGTTATGGTGGGGTTCCTTGACTCTTAAAATCACTTCCTCCATAAAATAATTATTTATCTACTAATTTTGTTGTTGTTGTTGTTAGAGCTTTGACATAATTGGGAAAGTATACTGGAATGAATAAAAGATAAACTCTCACTTTTACTAAAAAGTCTTTTTTTAAAAAATTAGTTTTATGTAACATATTTTTAGAATGAATAAAGTAACAAAATGAACCTCAGAAGGAAATAAAGATTGACATTCTCATTTTACAGTTTAATTTATTGATTTGGACCTACATAAGGCATCTCAGTACTAAAGAACAGACAGGTCAAGGAATTAGTCACATTAAATTTAACATTTACTGGGCTTCCCTGGTGGCACAGTGGTTGAGAGTCCACCTGCCGATGTAGGAGACACAGGTTCATGCCCTGGTCCGGGAAGATCCCACGTGCCACGGAGCGGCTGGGCCCGTGAGCCATGGCCGCTGAGCCTGCGTGTCCGGAGCCTGTGCTCCACAACGGGAGAAGCCACAAGAGTGGGAGGCCCACGTACTACAAAAATAAATAAATAAATTAATAAATAAATATTTAACATTTACTTTCTATTAATTGAAGATAATGGTTAAATGAATGGTTTCCAATTTTCTCTCATGCTGTTTTGAGTTTTATAATATATATTTCAAAGATTACTCTAAAACAGATGTTATTTTTATGATCAATATACTTTCATGCCACAGATATTATTTCAATGTTTTATATATTACACACTCCTGGGTTTCTCTGGGTAAAAATTTCAAAATAGTACACTGGAGATTAACAGATTTTCTATGTTTTCTAACACGTTTGGGAAAGAATGCCATTAAATTAAGAAACTCCTGGGCTCCCATGGTGGTGCAGTGGTTGAGAGTCCGCCTGCCGATGCAGGGGACACGGGTTCGTGCCCCAGTCTGGGAAGATCCCACATGCCGCGGAGCGGCTGGGCCTGTGAGCCATGGCTGCTGAGCCTGTGCGTCCGGAGCCTGTGCAACGGGAGAGGCCACAACAATGAGAGTCCCACATACCGCAAAAAAAAAAAAAAGAAAGAAAGAAAGAAAGAAACTCCTATTTTCAATACTACACAGGCACAGAGATCACAACTCAGAACAAATTGCAATGAATACCATGATTTAGGAATATGAAATTCTAACAAAAGCACACCATGATTTCCTTTTTCTTTAAAAGGTTAATACACGGGGGTTCCCTGGTGGCGCAGTGGTTGAGATTCCGCCTGCCAATGAAGAGGACGCGGGTTCATGCCCCGGTCCATGAAGATCCCACGTGCCGCAGAGCAGCTGGGCCTGTGAACCATGGCCACTGGGCCTGTGCGTCCGGAGCCTGTGCTCTGCAATGGGAGAGGCCACAACAGTGAGAGGCCCGCGTACTGCAAAAAAAAAAAAAAAAAAAAAAAAACTCACACCAACATCAAAATCTTCCCTTCTGTTTGACAAAATTATAACTCATTGCCTTTGGAAGTTTTAGTCTTTCTACTACTCATTGTTTTCCTTTCTGAAATATTTTCAAACTTTAAAACTTCTTCCCTTTTTCATTTTTTTACAAAGCATCCAGTGTTTCACTTATTCACCAAGGTGAATAATACCAGCACAAAGGTTAGGACACTAAATTTCAACTCAGAGCTTTCTTTAAATTCGATATGTAGGTCAACCAAAAAGACCTCCAGTTCATCTGAAAACTTTTCAGAGACAGTCAAATGTTAAAAAAAAAAAAAAAAAGAGAGGGAAAGAATCAATTTTAGTTCAATAATGTGGACCATCCCTTTATATCAGTGCCCAACACTGACACACACTCATCTAATTCAGCTCAGGCCTTTCAACCAACTGGTTCTACTCTCTCACATTTTTCATAATGTATAGATGGATTGAATTAATAAAGGTAGGTTAATCTTATGACTGACACTTAAAATGGATTTCTTTTAAGATGATCTCATACAGCCTTTAGAAATAGATGTAAATCTGTGATTTGAATAGAGGAGGAATTAACAAAGTGGGAAGCCTCAAAAAAGAAAGAAAATGGCCTGAAAAGTAGGAGGAATTCAGTACAGAACTGGCACTATTATGTCATGTTAAACTTTAGAAATGCTGTTTGAAATTCTAATTTGCATTTTCTTTAATATTATATACTTTCAAAGAAGTATATATCAATTTTGATTATATTGCAATATTTATAACATGTTTTCTAGTTTTCCCAATGCTAGCCTGATTGGCCGGAAGAATTCTTGAGACTTCCCAGATAATACAAAAAGGGATTTGAAAGGCCATTCTTAGGATTTCTATTACTTATGAAAATCATAATAGAAAACATCTCCTAATTTTCAAGTGTTACTTAATCAAAGCCTCTAGTATTGAAGATTATTTAACTCTTACATGTAACATGGGGAACTCAAGGCCCATATTCATGTTTAAGTCTCACTACCTTGTTAAATTTCTTTAGTGTGGGTATTCCTTTTCCTATCTTTGAATAAAACACATGCAGGTTCTTAAAGGTTTTCAACTCACTCTCAAATAATATAAAGTCACTTTGAGTCACAAAATGCACCCTATGTTTAATAATTAAAAGTGAACTTTTGAATGTTCCTTCTGGTCAAGATAGAGTAACAGAAACCTAATTCATCTTCCCACTTGAACCAAACAAAAAAATGGGGAAAAGATTTAAACAATGGTTTTAAGTCACTGGGAACCAGGCAATGAAGGACAGTAATATATAAGAGAAAAGAACAATGAGGTGAGAGAAAAAAATAAGCTTCAATTCAGACTAACACCTTACACAAAAATTAACTCAAATTGTATCATGATCTAAATGTGAAAACTAAAACTTCTAGAAAAAAACATAGATGATAATCTTTGTGCCCTTGAGTTAGATAAAGGTTTCTTTGGCCTCTCACTGTTGTAGCCTCTCCCGTTGCGGAGCACAGGCTCCGGACGCGCAGGCTCAGCGGCCATGGCTCACGGGACCAGCCACTCCACGGCATGTGGGATCTTCCCGGACTGGGGCACGAGCCCGTGTCTCCTGCATCGGCAGGCGGACTCCTAACCACTGCGCCACCAGGGAAGCCCAGGTAAAGGTTTCTTATATACAATACCAAAACCAGTATCGAAGAAATATCAGATTGATGATTTGAACTTTATCACAATGAAAAATTTCTGTTCTTCAAAGGACACTGGTAAAAGAGTGAAAAGACAAGCCGAGACAGACAGAGAGACAATATTTGTAAGTCATATAGCTGATAAAGGGCTTGTGTGTAGAATATATACAGTACTCTCAAAAATCAATAAGAAAACAAACAACTTAAAAAGAAATGACTAAAGGGGGCTACCCTGGTGGTCCAGTGGTTAAGACTCTGGCTTCTAATGCAGGGGACAAGGGTTGGATTCCTGGTCGGAGAACTAAGATCCCACAAACCTAATGGCATGGCCAAAAGATTAAAAAAATTAATAAAAATGAAAACAACAAAAAAGAAATGAGTAAAGATTTGAACATACATTTACTTTGCCCTTGAAGATATAGATAGTATATATAGTCATGAAAAAAAGACTATGGCAAAGAAGAGTTATGAATAGAGGCTAGGCTCATGAAAAGATAGTCAACATTTGTCATTAGGGAAGTGCAAGTTAAAACCACAGATACCATTATACACATATTTGAACAGATAACATGTAAAAGATAGACAATACTAAGTGTGTTGAATGAGGTGAAGCAACAGGAATCCTTACACACTACTGGTAGGGATGGAAATTGGTACAACTACTTTGGAAAATGGTTTGGCAGTTTCCTAAAAAGTTAAACTTAAAGATTCCATATGATCTAGCTACTTCACTCATATATTTTCCCAAGAAATATGTCAATGCAGTGACTTGTACATGGATGGTCAGGGTATCTTCATTTTTAATAGATCCCAAATGCAAACAATCTAAATGTCCATCAACAGGCTAATGGGTAAACAAAGTGTAGTATAACTATACAATGGAATACTACTTAGCAACAGAAAGGAATAAACTGTTGATACATGCAATAACATGGACAAGTCTCAAAATAATCACACTGAGTGAAAAAGACTAAACAAAAACAGAGTTCATACTATATTATTCCATTTACATAAATTTCTAGAAAATGCAAACTAATCTAAAGTTACCAAAAGCAGAACAGTGTTTACCTGGAACAGAGAAGGAAAGAATGGAAAAAGGAAGGGGTAACAATAAAGCATGAGAAAACTTTTGGGAGTAATGGATACATTCAGTATCTTGAATATAGTGATGGTTTCATGGGTGTGTGCATATATTAAAACAATAAACTGTATACCTTATATATATATATATACAGTTGACTGGATGTCAATTGAATCTCAACAAGATTATTGAAACAAAAAGTGATCATTTTAAGATGCTTCTGGTTTCATTCACAATGCTCTAAACATTCCACTTCTTTCAAACATATTCAACACTTTTATTTTCATTTAAGGAAAATGCTTCCATCTTGCAACATATAGCTAGAGTTGATTGCCTTTGAGGAAGAGGATATAGGCAGCTTATTTTTTTTCTCACTCAATAGCTAATGTTTTTGACACTCAGGATAGTACTGGGAAGAGATAAGAGGTGTAAAATGTTCTGATTTTCTTGCCACTATCATGTAATAGATTGGCAACCCCTGGGTCTGGCAGAAATTTAAAGCTTTTTCTCTCAAGGACAGTTCTGTGGGTTCTCTAGAGTTGAACTCTCCAGTATGGTGGTATTGGTCCTATTTGAAGCTACTGAGAACTTTGAAATGTGGTTACTATAAGGGTAAAATACACACCAATTTCAAAGGCATAGAATGAAAACTAATGCAAAGTATCTCATTGATATTTTTTTATTTTGACTATAATCTCAAAATAAAAATATATTAAATATCTTAAATTCTATTTAAGAAAATAGAAAACAATCCAAATTAGCAAAATGTCTTTAAGATTAATTTCACTTCTTTCTTTTCCATTTTTTAAAAATGTGGTTATTAGAAAGTTTAAAATTACATATGTGGTTCACATTATAATGGATAGTGCTGCTCAAGAGAATCCCCTCTTAGGCTTCCTGATTTAATTGCCTTGGCATTGACAGTGTTCTTCCTTCAGCTGGTTACTTCAAATACACCCTTAGGTTATGCCCCAGTGATACAGCCCATTGCAATTGCTGCCAGAGTTCCTTCACAATGGAAAGCAGAGACTCTAGGCTGACATTCCCTCTGTGGGTTTCTCAACTGGAACTTGGGATTTGTGATGGGTACTGTGATGAACTGCCCAGATTCCCCTTCAAGAAACAAAGATTTAATTAATCCCCCACTTAGTGGGAGGGTTACTCTCAGCTATCAGCCCTCTTTGAGGATGTCTTACCAATGGTCACACTTCCTTCCATGGGCAGCCAGTGTCCAAAGACTGATTAACACGGGGATATAAAGGACCTGGCTTCTGGTACTATCTCAGGTAAACTCTGAAGAGCCATTCAGCCTTGCAGCTCAACTTATCGCTCAGCCCTTACTTCCACAGGTGTTGATTCCAATAGTACTCACTAAAAACATTTTTCACAAGCTACCCAATCTCTGTTCCAGAGTTTGCTTCCTGGGAAGGCAACCTGCAGCATTGCAGCACATTAACTCAGGAAAAACAAGTATAAATTCTTTCCACAAAAATTGTGTTCACTCCATTGACACTAGTCCTTTTAGCTTAGTTTGTCCTGCCTCAAGCATCAGCCCATTAAACCTCTCAATTACCAAGGAAACACATCAAGCTCTCAGAGTAATCTCACTGAAATCCTTCTCATTAAGCTTGAGGTTAAGGGCAGACATTCTTCTTCTTCCAATTTAATGGGAAGGTGGGATTCATAGCACAACTCTCTCTAAATGAATTCTCTTCAAAAATTTTCTCCTTGTATTACTCTCCTGTCAATTGTCCTCCTGGTGAGTGTCACAGGTTCTTGGCTATGGTAATACAACACTGTTCTTTTTCTTTATGCCTCAGTATAAACTGAGACAAGAATGTATAGAGGAAGAGTTAAACATTCAGTTACTTGTATACGGTCTAAGCTTCCCACGTTTCCCCTTTTTTAAAATACCAGAATAATATAAGCTCACTAAAAATAACACAAGACCAAGTGCTAATCAAAGTTAAGAAAATCTGTGCTAATTCTAATTACAGTTTTACATGATTTTTCAATATCACAAACGTATAGATTATTGTTCAAAAATATTTCAGATTTTCCTTTTATGATTGAATGTATTCCTAAATTTATAAATTTATAAAATGGACATTGAGAAACAAATCATAAATACCTCTGTATAAGACTAGAAGAAAAGACAAATATCCAACCTAAGTCTTTTCCTATGTAGCAGTAACAGGTTAATATGACACAATTTAACCCACAGATTTTTCTGAAATCCAAATAAAAGGAGTAGCTATAATTAGTTGTAATCAAATTCTAAAGTATTACACTAGGTGTCAACCAAGTATAAAAGGTAGAAATACTACCATTCACTTTAATATTGTGCTCTATTTTCAAATAAACTTTTATGTTATTTTTATTAGTTTTTTTTCCCCAGAAAATCCTGCAAAGTATACAGGACAAGTGTTACCTCCATTAGTGGCCTAAGAAGGTTAAGTAACTTGCTTAAGGTCACATAATCTGTAAGTGGAGGATGAATTTAGAATTCAGGTCTTTTCATTTACACATCACCATCTATTTTATTCCTTATTTGTGATTAAGCCTGTTTTTCTTATTAAACAGTATATCTCCTTCTCTCAATTCTGGCTACATATAAATTTTATCACACCATTTAGTACTTGATTTTATACTAATGGTAATTATTTTCTAATTGTTTATTATTATTTATATCTTTTTCCCAAACAGGTTTGTTATTTTCCTATTTCCTTCATTGTGAGCGAGCTTAACAAATTTAATAAAATCTTTGGAATATTTTGTATACATTTTATGTCTACACAATTATGTACCTACAATAGTAAGTTTTAAAAAGCTACTTTGCATCTCCTATTATTCAATATCTACTCTATAAAATCATTATAAGTCATAATGAATAATGGAATATACTTACTAAAATGTTATTGTATCTATATTAACGTGATATTTTTTTAAAAATATATTTTATTCTAAATATTTTTAAAAATTGGATTTTATACTGAGTAACATTTTGAAAATTAGTATTAAGCCTGACCCTTCAATTTTAATACCACTGCAAAAAACTTGTGACTTATTAGTGCATGTCTCTGTCTTTCCTCAATATACAAAACAGATTTGTTTTTAAGTTTGAATTTTAAAATTTTGGTTCTTAAGCAATTAAAAGACCACATTGATTTAAATTTCCTCATGTTCTATTTAAATAAATCACTGTGTTAGAAATAACAGGTCTCTTGGATAAGTGTTCCTAGGTGAGAAGCAGAAGATAAGCCCTACTGCTAGAAAGAAGAGGATTTATAACAAAGCTTCTTAAGGATATTCTTTGATATATTCTTTGGTATTTATTTTAAAAGCTATACTTCCTTATATGGTAGGCCTAGAAAGAATGATAAAGTTATAACCCAAGTTGAATTTATATGTAACATGATTTGTGAGGTCAACCATAAAAACACTGCTGACTTTCCGGGGCAAAGATGACATTTTCTGACCCACTACCAGGAAAGAATACAGTTTAGATTCTTTTAAGACTGATGATGATGGATTTGCAGTAACTGATGTACACTCTCTCACAGGGCCTTTCTTGAAAGTATAGAAATGGTTTGGTCAATGTCTATGTCCATGAAAGAAGAGGAAGCTGACAGGATTAAATCTCTCCTATTGGCCTCATGAGCATGTTTCGAAGAAGTGAATCATCAGTCTCAGAAACCATTTCAGCATTTTTATAATATTAGTAGTAGTAGTAATACTAATTTTACTATTGGTTGTACAGGTAGATCAAATAGTCTCCCAGTTCCATGACCCAGTCTATTCCTTTATTTAATAAATCTTCACTGGGTTATTGTATTAAACTACATGAGATAAATAAATAATATGGACCCTGTTGTCCAGAAACGTACAATTACATTATTCCACACATGTGTTCAACACATGAACACAGATAACTTCAAATAGTATTTAAACAGTAATAATTTTTTGTAATTATGTTTGTGAACTCCAAGTTCACTGATCTATTTCCACTGACTATAGCAGAATAATGCCCCAAATCCTTAGGTAACACATACTACACAACAGATCCATAAAGCTACAGACCAATAAACTTTACACTATACTTGTTATACCTTTCTTGGAATGAAATCCACATTCTTACTTCGAGAATTCCTACTTATCTTTCAATCTTTGTTTACATATGACCTCTGTTGAAATCATCTCCAAATCCTCTAAGCAGAATTAATTAAAATCTGAGCTTTATTTCAGCAACACCAGAGAGATGCCATAGAGAAACAGGAAAAGCACAGGATTTGGTGTTGGATTGCTCTTGTTGATTCATTGCTTCCATGCTATGCAACCTTAAGACAATCACTAACCCATATAAGCCTCAGCTTCATCTTGTATAAAATGGAAATACTTAAATGTGGAATCTAAAAATATAATACAAATGAGTGCACATGCAAAAGAGAAGCAGACTCACAGATACAGAAAACAAATTTGCCATTACCAAAGCGGAGATGGAAAGGAGGAGGGACAAATTAGGACTATGAGAATAACAGGTACAAACTACTATGTATAAAATAGATAAGCAACAAGATATATTGTATATCACAGGGAATTAGAGCCATTATCTTGTAATAACTTGTAATGAAGTATAATCTGAAAAATACAGACTGATAATAATATAATATTATAAATACTACACTTCAATTTAAAAAAATGGAACTAGTAATAGCCATCTTAGTTACTGAACTATACATAAAACACAGTGCCTAGTACATGATGAAGTACACAATAACATAAATATTATTATATAATTATACTGCATGTAAAATGCCTGGGATACAATAGTACTATTTTATTATAATAGCAACAACAACAACATTTGGTCTCTATTTCCTTTATTAGCTTTCACTGGTATACTTATTATGCTTTGTTAACAGAATTAATGATAAAAACTGTATCTTCCTTATTTTACTTCCTTGGTTCAGCTAGGTCTCTCACTTAGAGTAAGTATTTAATGAATATCTATGGAGTTAATGGGCCAATAAATGAATGGCACAAAAGCTGAAATGATGATATGTTTTGGTATACTAGGTTGACTTGCCAAGATGTAATGTAGTAAGAATATATTGAAGAGTATTGGGTGGGGAACACAGGGACAGAAGGTGAATTAGTAGCACTAGATTATGGAGACTCTGGCAGCATAAGGAGGGAATGTAAGTTTCATTATGGGACAATATTGTTTAGACTGCTTTCCTTGCTCTTAGTATTTTGGTGACTATATCTGTTTTTCTAACCACTGTGTAATAGACTCTAGCAATATTTATTCTAAATAAAAATTTGCATGTACTATACAAGAGGCATTTAGGTCTCTTAGGGTGATAGGGAAGTATTAGATAGTAGAAATAGACCTGAGGCTACAGGACATACATACATCTGATCCTTACCAAAAACTGAAGTACCTGCTGAGATTGAGCTCCACCAATGCTGTTTTCCCCACTCTTCCCCTTCCCAGCCCTGACTAGATAAGAGAGGACTGAGTGTCCTGGCTACTCACAGGCAACCTCTATCTAAGAGGACTTGGATGTACGTATTTCATTTTATTATTGTTTATGTGGACTTTCTGAGTCTATGACTGTCTGATATCAAGCAATTTATTATCTGCCTTATTTTTCCCATCTATAAAATGGTGATAATAACATTCCTGACCTTGTGGGATTAATGCAAGGATTAAATGAGGTCAACCATACAAGACACGTAGCATTCAGTAAGCATTTAGTACACAAGAAGCATTGAAAAGTTACCTACCACCAAAATTAGTAAAGACTCATTCATGTACCAGAAAAAGATCCTGTTTTATTTCTACCTTTAGAACTAGAAAGTTAGTACTTAATCTTATGACTACACTGAATCAGAAATCAGGGTACAGGAGTTCTACTTTGCCTCAGTCACTAACTTGTTAAGGGGTCTTGATTAGGTCATTGAGCCTCTCTGGGTGTGGGGTTTCTCATCTGTAAACTAAATGCTTCAACTAAATGGTTTCTGGGGTTTCTTCTCACACTGTTCATAACCCAATGTGCTGTTAAAGGCAAGTGATATATGGAGATCACTCCTGTCAATTCAAGGTGTTGACCTTTTCCGAGAGCAGTGGTCTGTAGAGGGGTGGGATAGAAATGGGAGTGCATGAATTTAAGAAAAGGGAAGATGGAAAGTGGAAGTAGAAAGCATCAAACAATTTGACCATAAAGCAATGAGCTAGAAAGACTTAACAGCATGAGATAGCAAGTCAAGCTAAAAAATTATAATGAAGAGGACACATATCTATGTTTGAAGACAAAAGGAAGATATTAAATTTTAAAAAGGTTAAAATGCATAATTTTCATATCTGTTAATTTTCTAAAATTAGTCAATTATTACTTATTTTTCTATCATTTTCACCAACTAGGGATTTTTTTTTTTGTCTCTAGCAGTCGTTCTTTTCAGAATTTTTCTCACTTTGTTTTATTATTCAAGAATGCCCGATCAACAAGTAGTGAATTTTCTTGCCAACCTAAGAAAGTTAACTTAAAACTAAAGGTGAAATTTAATACTGTCTTCAGTGCCATTTCTTTTGTTACAGGGAACCATAGTCCAACCAGAAGAATTTTTATCAAATAAAGTTAAAATAACCCATGATCTTCTCACTCTGTACTTCTCTGCACTTTAAATGTAATGAAATACTTGGTCATTTTAGCTGAACTAAAGATGCTGTCATTACTGAGGCATAAGATAAGAAAGGAAACAAGAAGGAGTCAAAGGAAGGAAAATGTAGGTAATAGTTTAAAAATGAGGATACACAAATAGCCATGCTCTGGCTGGAGACAAGGTGTTTTAAGCAAGGGGAAAAATCTGAAAAATAATTGGTTAAGATAGAAAACCAATGTTTTACCATTATAAGTAGGTTCAGAATCTCTAACAAAACAAACACTAGGTATATAATAATACCTTTAAGATAATTCAAAACCATTACAAAATAAATATAAAAGGACATGTTCCAATGCTATTGATATTAAAATATATTGTCCCTGAATACAAACGTTATACATATTGTTTTATGACAATAACATTGATAGATACTAAAATTTGTATCCATTCTAACACACTGAACTTAATTTCATATATTATCATATATCAATAAAGGGAATTTACAAGCAGCTCAATATAAAAAAAAACAGACAACTCAATGAAAAAAAATGGGCAGAAGACCTATATAGACATTTCTCCAAAAAAGATATACAGATTGCTAACAAACACATGAAAGAATGTTCAACATCATCAATCATTAGAGAAATGCAAATCAAAACTACAATGAGATATCATCTCACACCAGTCAGAATGGCCATCATCAAAAAATCTACAAACAATAAATGCTGGAGAGGGTGTGGAGAAATGGGAACCCTCATGCACTGTTGGTAGGAAGTAAATTGATACAGCCACTATGGAGAAGAGTATGGAGGTTCCTTAAAAAACTAAAAATAGAACTACCATATGACCCAGCAATCCCACTACTGGGCATATACCCTGAGAAAACCATAATTCAAAAAGAGTCATGTACCACAATGTTCATTGCAGCTCTATTTACAATAACCAGGGCATGGAAGCAACCTAAGTTTCCATCAACAGATGAATGGATAAAGAAGATGTGGCACATATATACAATGAAATATTACTCAGCCATAAAAATAAATGTAATTGAGTTGTTTGTAGTGAGGTGAATGGACCTAGAGTCTGTCATACAGAGTGAAGTAAGTCAGAAAGAGAAAAACAAATACCGTATGCTAACACATATATATGGAATCTAAGAAAAAAAAAGGGTCATAAAGAACCTAGGAGCAAGACAGGAATAAAGACGTAGACCTACTAGAGAATGGACTTGAGGATATGGGGAGGGGGAAGGGTAAGCTGGGACAAAGTGAGAGAGTGGCATGGACATATATGCACTACCAAATGTAAAATAGATAGCTAGTGGGAAGAACCGCATAGCACAGGGAGATCAGCTCGGTGCTTTGTGACCACTTAGAGGGGTGGGATAGGGAGGGTGGGAAGGAGGGAGATGCAAGAGGGAAGAGATATCGGGATATATGTATATGTATAACTGATTCACTTTGTTATAAAGCAGAAACTAACACAACATTGTAAAGCAATTATAGTCCAATAAAGATGTAAAAAAAAAAAAAAAAGAAAGAAAGGTAGATGATACACAGACAGATAGATTAACAGGAACCTTACTCTATGCCAGGTACTTTACTAGCTGACACAAACCACATCATTTAATCCTCATTAAAAAATCTACAAAATAATATTATCTTCATTTTACAGACAATAAAACTAAGACTCAGAAAGACCAAGCCACTTATCCAAAGTCATATAATTAGTGGCATAACAGATTCAAACACAGGCTTTTCACTATTGAAAAAATACAAATTCGGGGAGAGAACAAGAGAAACTACACTAGTAAAGAATTGTTTGTGAAAAATTCAAATTCAGGACACTTTAGATATATGAGAAACAAAGAACACATGGGCAAAAATAGAAAACTGACTAGAAACATTTCAAATAGAGATTTTGAAGGTAAAGAATCATGCTACTTTAAATCAAGGCCCTCCTGGTTATTTTATATTCATTGCATGCATTTGATGCTACAAACTAGAGACTCTGCAAATTTAGCTTGTCAGAATTACCAGAAGGTTTTTAAAAGAGATGGCTAGACTTCTCCCCAGAGGTCTCTGGGGAAGGGGACTGAGAATTTGCATTTCAAGCTAGTTTCCAGGTGATGCTCAAGTTGCTGGTACAGGCACCTCACTTTGAGAAATCACTGTATAAGTTATTAAATCTGGAATGTCCACTTAAAATAGGATACTTAAAAGCTCCATGACATTACTTAAAGCAGTAGTGACTTTGTAAAATAATTCAAAAGACAAGTTTATAAAGAGTAAAAATACATAGAATTTTTTTTAAATAATGAAATGCTCTGAAACCTATCTTTCTTATCCATTCAATTTTGTTCAGAAAGCCATTTCTGTAATTTATTTTTAAAGTTGAAATACCAAGCAGAGTAAAGAATGTGGGATCACACTGCAGAATTTTCTTTCTTTTAATTTACCTTCCTTAAGTACAGTAGACACAAGCATTAAAGCAAAATAATGATGCTCACTGATTACAGGTACTCAGGGGAAATACTTTACATGAGAAAATAAAAATCATTCATCAATGGAAACGCAACTGTCACTCATTAGAGCCATGTGGAAATAATCTTTTATATACAAAATTACAATGAGGTATACCTCTCACCAGATAGAATGGGCATCATCAGAAAATCTACAAATAACAAACGCTGGAGAGGGTGTGGAGAAAAGGGAACAGTCTTTCACTGTTGGTGGGAATGTAAATTGATAAAGCCACTATGGAGAACAGTATGGAGGTTCCTTAAAAACTAAAAATAGAATTACCATATGAACCAGCAATCCCACTACTGGGCATATACACTGAAAAAAACCATAATTCAAAAAGACACATGCACCCTAATATCCATTGCAGCACTATTTCCAACAGCCTGGTCATGGAAGCAACCTATATGACCATTGACAGACAGATGGATAAAGATGATATTGTACATACATACAATGGAATATTACTTAGGCATAAAAAGGAACAAAATTGGGTCATTTGTAGAGACATCGATGGACCTAGAGATTGTCATACAGAGTGAAGTCAGTCAGAAAGAGAAAAACAAATATCATACATTAACATATATATGTGGAATCTAGAAAAATGGTACAGTTGAACTAGTTTGCAAGGCAGAAATAGAGACAGATGTAGAGAACAAAGTTATGGACACCAAGGGGGGAAGCCCTGGGGAGATGGTGATAGGATGAATTGGGAGATTGGGATTGACATATATACACTATTATGTATGAAATAGATAACTAATAAGAACCTGCTGTATAAAAAATAAATAAATAAAATAAGATTAAAAAAATATCACCTCAAAAATAAAGAAATAAAAATAAAGACCATCAGAAACTTAAATAAATAAATATAGTCAATATGGAGAAGTGAAAGACTCAGTATAGCGAATGCAATATTGAATGAGAAGAACAAAGTTGGAAGACTAATACTACTTGACGTTAAGACTCACAATAAAGCTGTAGTATTCAAGACAGTGTAATATTGATGAAAGAAATATGAAAATTGATCAATGGAATAGAATAGAGAGCCCAGAAATAGATCCATATAAATACAGTTAACCAGTCTTTGACAAAGGAACAAAGGTAATACAATGCAACAAAGCCTGACTTTTCAACAGACAGTGCTGGAACAATAGGACATGGGCAGGCCAAAAAAAAAAAATCTAGACTCAGATCGTGTGATCGTCACAAAAATTAACTCAGAGACATAAATATAAAACACAAAACTATAAAACTCCTAGAAAATAAGACAGTAGAAAACCTGGATGATTTTGAGTATAGTTAACAATGACTTTTTAGAGAAAACTCCAAAGACACAATCCATGAAAGAAATAATTGATATACTGAACTTCATTAAAAATAAAAACCTCTGCTCTGTGAAAGATGTCAAGAGAATGAGAAGAAAAGCCACAGGTTGGGAGAAGATATTTGAAAAAGACATATCTGATAAAGGACTGCCATCCAAATTATACAAAGAACTCTTAAAACTAAACAATAGAAAAAAAATAATAATAATAATAAATGGTCCAAAGACCTCAAAGACACATCACCAAAGGAGATATACAGATGGCAAGTAAGCATATGAAAAGATGCTCCACATCATATGTCACCAGGAAAGTGCAAATTAAAACAGCTACGAGCTACCACTATACACCTATTAGAATGGCCAGAATCAGAACACTGATAACACCAAATGCTGGTGAGGATGTGGAGCAAAGGGAACTCTCATTCACTGCTGGTGGGAAAGCAAAATTGTACAGACACTTTGGAAGACAATTTTACAGCTTCTCAGAAAACTAAACATAGTCTTACCATACAATGCACCAATTGCACTCTTTGGTACTTATTCAAAAGAGCTGAAAACTCATGTCCACATAGAAACCTGCACACAAATTTTTATAGCAGCTTTATTCACAAGTGCCAAAATTTGGAAGCAACCAAGATGTCCTTCAGTAGGAGAATGGATAAACTGTGGTACATAAAGGCAATAGGATATTAATCAACACTAAAAAGAAATGAGGTATCAAACCATGAAAAGACACAGAGGAACCTTAAATGCATATCACTAAGTGAAATCTGAAACCTGAAAAGGTTATAAACTATACAATTCCAACTACATAACATTCTGGAAAAGGCAAAACTCTGAAGACAATAAAAAGATCAGTACTTGCCAGGGATTGGGGGTTGGGGGTAGAAAGTGGCAGCAGAACATGGAGGATTTTTTTTTTTTTTTTTTTTTTGGTACACGGCCTCTCACTGTTGTGGCCTCTCCCGTCATGGAGCACAGGCTCCGGACGCACAGGCTCAGCAGCCATGGCTCATGGGCCCAGCCGTTCTGCGGCATGTGGGATCTTCCCGGACCGGGGCACAAACCCGTGTCCCCTGCATCGGCATGGCAGGATGACTCTCAACCACTGCGGCGCCACCAGGGAAACCCTTTCTTTTCTTTTTTTTTTTTTTTTTTTTTGAACATGGAGGATTTTTAAGACAGTGAAACTACTCTGTATGATACTGTAATGATGGATATACGTCATTATGTATTTGTCCCAAAACACAGAATGTACTATACCAAGAGTGAGCTCTAAGGTAAACTACTGATTTGGGGTGATTATGATATGTCCATGAAGGTTTATTAGCTGTAACAAATGTACCACCTGGGTGGGGGATATTTGGTAATAGGGGAGGCTACCATGTGTGGGAGCAGGGGAGGGTATGAAAAACCTCCACCTAAAACGCATCTAAAAAAGTCTTTTTAAAAAGTTAAATTTAAAAATAAAAGAAAGAAGGAGAAAAGAAAAAAGAAGGAGAAGGAGGAAATAAGTTACTAAAGTTGTCTAATATTTTCAGCAATGTGTTAGCAGGCTCTAGTGGTCTCTGCTCAGGACATCTTTGGTATTTCTGTTAAGACCCATGTCATTTTTATCCTGCCTATCCCTGCTCTGTGGTTCACCCCTTCATCATATACTTATCAGCTAATAAGACAGTTAATAATCTCCACTATAAAAGTCCAATCCTCTCCTGCTGTTTTCTTTCAGCTCTTCAGGGTTATTAAAATAAAATGAAATACACAAATATGAAAGTTGTTAAGAAAGTAAATCCTAAGAGCTCTCATAACAAGAAAAATATTTTTTCCTTTTTCTTTAATTTTGTACCTATATGAGATGATAGATGCTCACTAAACTTACTGTGGTAATCATTTCATGATATATGTTAAGTCAAATCATTATTCTGTATACCTTCAACTTATACTGTGCTGTATGTCAATTATATTTCAGTAAAACTGGAGAAAAACAAAGGAAATCAAGGAATGATTATCTCACATTTCAGAAGAGTGGCCAGCTCTCTGGGAGAGAGTGTAGGAGGTTATCAGGGCAGGAATACATATGGCCTTCAAGGTTCTGGTAATTCCCTGCTTCTTCAGGTGGTGTGTTCACTTTATCACTAATCTTTGAGCTGTACTCATATACATTATGCATGCTTTGTATGTGTAATATATTTCACAATAAAATGCTTTTAAACAAACCAAAAAAACAACAAAAAATTAATAAAAAACAAATACATAACCTCTTCATCAGGCTAATTTTGATTTGTTGAAATTTCATAAATGGGTTTCAGGATGACTAAAATAACTAAATCCCTGAGGCTTCCCTTCGACCCTTATCCCTGTGCAAGCCATGAAGAGAATTTGTGTGAGAACTTTATCTCATGGTTACAAAAATCTCTTTCTTTATGTACTATGACTGGAGTTTTCTGTCTGTTACTCTTTCTTTACTCCTAAAGAAATGGTCTCAGGGAGAATGTGAGCTCATTTTCAAGTAAAGCTGAACTATTAGTTGAAGTAGCTTTAAATCTACATACAGTAAGTCCCCTACATACGAATCTACAAGTGCAAACTTTCAAAGATGAGAACGTGCACTCCATCAACGTCAGGCATGAGTGAAACTGCAGCTTCTCCTCCATCTCCTATTGCTGACGATGCTTCAGCTCTACCATCTTCCATGTCCTCTCTCTCCTCCAGTCAGTAACTCTTCTTGCCTGTTCACCCGATGCCAGCCCCTGTATGCCAGCTGTTTTACTGTACTACTGTACTTTTCAAGGTACTGTACTATAAGATTAAAAATGTTTTATTTATTTTTTGGGTTCGTTGGTTTTTTATGTATTATTTGTGTGAAAAGTATTATAAACTTATTACAGTACAGTTATATATATATATATATATATAGCCGATTGTGTTAGTTGGGTACCTAGGCTAACTTTGTTGGACTTACGAACATGCTCTCCTAACAGAACTCATTCATATGTAGAGGACTTACTGCAGTCATCTTTAAATGTGCAGATTACACCTTGAAGGGCTTATAGTTAAACCATTCTTGGATCATACTTTGATAAGGATTAGCTCTTGAAGAGTGGAAAAATAGGTTGAAGGATTTAAGGGATAAGGTAAAAGAGTGTAATCATTTTCAACTTTAACTCTGTATACCAGACACTGGTAGGCACCTTAACTCTCTCTACAACCTAAGAAAACTGAGACCACTACACTGGATGGCTAAAATGTTGTAAATCCAAAATCTCTGATTCCCAGAATTTAAGTTTTCCATTAATTGGAGTAAAAGTCTAGAAAAATCCCAAAGACAACTCCTAAATGGAATGCTTGAAACCATCTACCACACTAATATCTGCTTTGGATAAGCATTATAAAACAGCTTTTCATTTGCAGCTATATACATAGTGGTTAGCATTAGCTATCTCTCTCATCTCCCAAATTACAAAGAAAATGTCTTTGGTAATTTTCCATTTACTTTTTTTTTAGTAAGAAAATGTGCTTTTACATTTAATATGGGATTCAGCCTGCTTAAAAAATAATTAGAAATACATAGATAGATGATTTAATAGTATTAGCTCTTTGGGCTTTTAAAGACAGTAATTTGAATTCAAATATTAATCCCTGAATTATATTTGAAGGTCTGTAGGCTTCATTACAAAAACAAAAACAAAAATAAAACATCTTTTTCCTTTTGTCAACATTTTCTTTGGGCATACTTAATAATAGAAAAACTATTTTATGTCCACAAACTGCTTTTTCTCCTTTAAATGTGACATGTGACAAGTGACATGAAATTAATGTGTTTGGATGAATTGCAAAATAATTTTTCTGCTAGTTTACAGCTTCATGACCTTCTTTATCACTTGGTGTTAAGTCTTCATCCCATTCAGACCAGCACAAATCTTCTCTAATCAACCTGCTTCTGACTCACCATTTCTGACTACCGACCCACCCAACACACTTCTCTGTTTTTAACTTTGTTAATTCAGAGTTATATAATGTAGAAGTATATTTTAATATGTATTTTCTGCATATAAAGGTGGCAAATTCATTACATAGCATTTAAGACTACAAAATATTAAGAAAAATCATCAACCATAATTACCACGTTAGAGGGAATCATCGTTTAGATTCTGGTATTCTCTATACCTAACACTAAGTCTATATTTATATATATCTACATCTGTCTATAGAAGGTGATGTCATATTTAGAATTCAAATTTGTATCCTGCTTTTATCACTTAACACTACTTTATCACTTAACACTACTTTATCACTTAATAAAAATCATTTTCCCCATGACCATATTCCATTCCATTCTATAAATGGAACATATTTTACCTTACCATTTCATATAGGAGGATTACATTTGAAAGTTTTGTCTGGGATAGGCTGAACATAATGGTTACCCATGTGAGTCTCATTTCTATAGTACTCCATAAAAATAAAAAGACCTTTAAGTAAAAAAAAATAGCTGGAAAATCAGTGAAGAGAACATCCATAGCACTATTTAATCCCATTAACTCTGGATGTAACTTACTCACATTTTTATTAATGACATGGATGAATATGTTTGTGGGGTATGCAGATCCACTGTATAGACGGTATGAAACTGGGAGAAATTTTTAAAATGTTGGATGATGAAATCATAATCCAAAATGATCAGGCAGGTTGAAATGATGAAAAGGAGTGTATTTTTTTAACGTCTTTATTGTAGTATAATTGCTTTACAATGGTGTGTTAGTTTCTGCTTTAAAACAAAGTGAATCAGCTATACATACACATATATCCCCATATCTCTTCCCTCTTGCATCTCCCTCCTTCCCACCCTCCCTATCCCACCCCTCTAGGTGGCCACAAAGCACCAAGCTGATCTCCCTGTGCTATGAGGCTGCTTCCCACTAGCTATCGGTTTTACATTTGATAGTGTATATATGTCCATGTCACTCTCTCACTTTGTCCCAGCTTACCCTTTCCCCTCCCCATGTCCTTAAGTCCATTCTCTAGTAGGTCTGCATCTTTATTCCCATCCTGCCCCTAGGTTCTTCATGACTATTTTTTCTTTTAGATTTCATGTATATGTGTAAGCATACGGTATTTGTTTTTCTCTTTCTGACTTACTTCACTCTGTATGACAGACTCTGGGTCCATCCACCTCACTACAAATAACTCAATTTCGTTTCTTTTTATGGCTGAGTAATATTGCATTGTATATATGTGCCACATCTTCTTTATCCATTCATCTGTTGATGCACACTTAGGTTGAGGAGAGGGTATTTTTAAAAGGATGAATATAAATTTCCATGTTTGAGTTAGAAACAAAAAAAAATCAGTAGTATATGATATGGAATGTGATTTAACAGGAAGTTCATACAAAATAAAAATAAAGAGGCAATGGTATAATGCGGCTGACAGAAAAGCTAACGCAATTTTGAGATGTTTTAATAAACAGACTATGACCAAACCCAGGAAACTGAAGGCTTATTTTCCTCTAAACTGGACAGGACAACATGGAGTTTGTTCGGTTCTCTGCTCTATACCTTATGAAGGATATTTCAAATGGTCACCATCAAGAGTGTGCATGATGCAAAAAGTCTCACAATATAACATATAAAGAAAAATTGAAAATATTAAGTGTCTATAGCAAGAGACAATAATAGTGAATTCTATAAATTAATTCAATAGTTGTATTAAAATATGTGAATGGATTTAGAAATAGTAATTTGACTTGTGCTAATAGATTTATTTTGTGCCCTATGAAAACAAAATTAGGACCTAAATAGGTTCTCATTACCAATTCCAGTGTGTGTGGGAATAGAGAGCTTCTCCACACCAAAAAAGGATTCTCAGGACACCAGCTGGGTATCTTATAGTTCAACTCAATTCGACATTATCTCCCTTGACACAACATCAGATCCCACAGGTCAAGGACTCAGTCCCACAAGGATGCCCTCCACTTCAGAGACCAATTGCAAGTCTAGGTTGCCTGTGCTTCTGACACTACCAGCTACAATTTGCAAGTTCCAATGACCACCTCCAGCTCAGGATGACAATTGCAAGTCCAGGCTTTTACCTATACTTCTTACAGATTGGCTATAAATCAGAAGTTCTCAGGATTCCCACCCTGGGTTTTATTAATTTGCTAGAATGACTCACAGACTCAAGAAAAATATTTACTCACCAAATTATCAATTAATTACCAAGGATATTAAAGAATACAAATCACTAGCCAGATGAAGATATATATAGGGTGAGGTTCAGAACAAAGGATCTTCTGTCCCTGTGGAGCTTGGAACCTGGCACTGTGACACATCAAAGTGTTCTGGTTCCCCAACCTGGAAGCTCTCCAAACACCCTCCTTTTTGGGTTTTTATGGAGGCTTCATTATGTAGGCATGATTGACTAACTCACTGGCCACTGGTGATTGATTCCACCTCTAGCTCCTCTCACCTCCTGGAAATCAGAAGGTGGGGCAAGATTTCCAACCCTTTATTCCATGATTGGTTCCCCTGGCAACCAGCCTTCCTCCTCAGGTTCTCTCCAAAAGCCACCCTCATTAACATAAACCCAGTTGTGGTGAAAGGGCTTGTTATGAATAACAAAACACCAATTTCACCTTTACCTCTCTGAAACATTTTCAGGAACTGAGGTCTAGAAGCCAAACACTATAATCAAAGATGTTCCCAGTGGTCTACTGCTCAGGAAATTCCATCCAAATGACCAAATTTATAAATATGTATATATTTCTTACAAATCACAATATTGCAGGACCAAAGAATGAAAGTTATGAAAAGATTAATTTTGGCTCAACATGGCTCAATATTTAAAAACATATAACAATGATAATATAAAGCATTTGACAGTATATAGAAATAGAATGAGCTGCCTCAAACTATCTCATGAATTTAGGAATTTTCAGTCTCTGGAGCTGTTCAAGCAAAAAATGGTTAACTATATAATCATTTACATTCTTCCCCTGCACAGTCTCATCTTCTCACATTGCTTAAATTGCTGTTATTGGTGATTCTAAATATTGATTTCAATTTTCATCTCTATCCTAAATTCTTGTCACACAATTGTACCAACCTCCTTGCTGTCTCTATATCAGTGGTTCTCAAGTGAGAGCAATTTTGTCCCTGCCTCAGAGAAGACTTGGAAAAATCTGGAGACATTTTTGGATGGCACAAGTGAGAGGCATGTTGTTTGCATCTATTGGATAGAGGCCAGGGACTCTGCTAAACATCCTACAATGCACAAGGTAGCTCCCCACAATAAAGAATGATCCAGCCCAGAAGGTTAATAGTACCCAAGGTTAAGAAACCCTGCTTTACATGTATGTCCCCAGGTAATGAACTCAGCATTACCACCTCAAAACTCATTGTCCCACTCCACTATCCCATTTTCCCCTTAAAATCTGAATTCTCCTCTGAAAAAACCTTAGTTGCTGTTCCTTATTATGATTAATGGCATCATTAGCTACCCAATCACATGAGCTAGAAATCTCAGAGTCATCCTTAACTCTTTACTTTCCCTTGCCTGTTAATATACTTCTAAAATGCCTTCCTAAATCTTCTCCCTCCTTTCCATCACTACTGAAACTGACTTAGCTTGGTTTCACATTTTCTCCCAACAAGACTTTTTTTCTAATTCATCCTTCACATTGTTGCTAGGATTATCCTTCTAACACATAAAGCAATAGTCCTATTATCCCATGCAGAAACCACAGGTAAGCCTCCAGTGTCCAGTGAATAAAAGCTCAAACTTTGAATTGACATATAAGGTGCTAAACAATCTGGTCTCAAGTTCTCTCAACAGTTTCCTCCCATACTACTACCTCCTCCCCTTAGATGCTAGACTGTAATGCTTTTAATGTCCTTTTAAATACAGAGATTCCATAGCTCTAATATTTTTCACTTATGGATGAAGGAGATAGCAGAATTCACATTAAATATGCCCCACTATATTACTATCTTTATATGAGCATCTATTATCTTGTTTCTGATGAGGCTTTAATTCTGAGTAGATGTTCCCAGAAAGAATATGTTAAGAATAAGAAATGTAAATTGGTCTCTTCCCTACTATAGTGATTATAGCTGTTTTATATGTTTGGTAGCCAAAAGAAAGATACCAGCAGATATTTAAGTTTTGCTTTGTCATATTTTTAAATATGTAGATTTTACAAATAAATACTTCCCAAGATCAGGAATCCAAAATTCCAGCACATATTATATTCTTCCACTGGAGGATTGAAAGGGTCACTGTGTATGGTACATTTTCTTTTTATGAAGTATTAAAATTTCTTCAAGGAAGGTTAAAAAGTAACAGAGTAGCACTGAAAGGAAAACAAATATTGACTAACTAATGCATGTAACCACGTGAAATGATTGGACATCAGATGGTTAAATGTTATGTATGAAGCTAAGGGAGACCTCATGAAATATATTTGAGTATGCACTTCACTGAAATGTATTTAAGGTACACAAATCTCAAAATGTCTTTTAAAAAGGTGGAAAAAGAGGCATGATTGGGAAAGCACGAAAGAGAACACCCAAACCCTTTATATTTGAAATCTGGATTCATTTATGCTGTCACGCACATGTAGCCAAACAGTCTCTTCCCTGTGTTGAAGCTGAATCCTTCCTAAGGAGACCTTATACTGCTGGCAGCCAAGAAGAGTTAGGTGTTCCAGAGAAGCAAGTCTGGGGTTACAGCCAAATCTCTGCAAAGCAGAGACATATCTAAATAATAAAGAGTGGACTATAATGGCAAAAGTCTTCTTGCAGGTGCAGATGCATGTATTTTGGAAGGTAAGTAAACCCTTTCGGTTGCTTCTCCTATCCCATCACCACTACCTTATTTTCACAGTGTTCTAATCTTATTGGAGTTCTTCACACAGGGATTTCTTTACTCCAGATTTTTCCAGGTGTGGGATGGAGATGGGAAGCAGAGAAGACAAGGGGGGTGTTGTATAAAAGCAAAATAACAAAATAAAAACGGGGTGGGGGGTAAAGGTCTTTCTGCTATTTCCCAGGCCTTATTCTTACCTTTATGCAATATAATTTAATGTATTCTATTTAGTTTTAATACCTGAAAATGAGTCTTCATGTACACATTGCTGACATTTTGGACAGTAAGTAAATAGACTACCCTATCAAAATGAAGCCCCAGATATCAACTGTATCATCACTGTAACATCACTGCAGTTTTCAAAGAAAGCATATTTCCTGGAGTTTTATTGGATGAAATCTTTTATTTCTATTAATCTCCACTTCACATTTATCTTTGTAATAAATTAGTTTTGATATCATTTACTTTTTAAATCAGATCCTAGGAAACCACTGCAAACAAAAATTTCAGAACACTTCATTCCCTACTTGTCATACAAGAAATTTCCTCCTTAACAATGTTTTTTATAACAAAACACAAATCAGTAATTAATCTGTTTAAGTAAGAGTTTTATCTAAGAGTTTTAGATAAAATTAAACAGAACAATTTCTTAAGCTCTGTAGTTTGCTTATCAGAGGTAAATAAAAGTTAAAAATATAGCAGAGTAATCTACAAAGCTTGTTTTCTGATATTTAACCTAATAGTTATACAAACTTCATTTTTCTTATTCTTCTCCACATGATATGGATCATCAAATCAGACAAACAATATCTTTATCTTACTGATGAAATTTTTCATGTCTCACAAACTCAACACATTATCTCCGGCCATTTGTAATTTGCCCGATCTTGCAGTACTGACAAAGGCTAGGGTGACTCTTCACTTTTATTTTTCCAGGAATATTTCAACACAGAATAGGGAAAAAAAAATTTAAAAAACATATCTACAAAGCTGAAAAAAAATATTCTAAAATATAGGGCAATAGATAGTAAAAGTGCCTCTGAAATTGACTGATGAAATCATAAACATAGATCAGAATAATTTATTGCAATGAATTATACCCAATTTTAATAAATAGGTATAAATTTGACAAAACCAATCTATAGTGAACCTAATTTCCTGTATGTGAGAAACCTATATAATAAGCTCCATTTGACATTGGCTAGAAGATTCTGTGTAGAAAGTGTCAATCAATGAGACCTTAGCAACTTTACCAAACTGAAAAATGCATAAACATGCCAGAATAGAAGGTACCTTACAAAATGAGAAGAATGAGAAAAAACATGGACATTTTGGTAACTATAACTGGGTAGGACAAAACTGTGGTGAAATCACTGAAGATTACATATTAAAGGAACAGAGATATCAGGTTATTTCTAAGCTGGAAGAAAGGTCTTTACATCTACAAAAAGTTATTTACTCGGGAAGCAGATGAACATGATGGGGAGCAGAATACGCCACCCTAAAATCTGCCACTTTAGCATGTGGATTAGTTTGAGCTGAAGACAATCAAGACCCAGCAGACCCAGGAAAACCTTTTACCTCTCCCTTAACTGCCTAAAAGAATTTAGATAGAGGGCCTTGCCCAGAAAGAGAGCTATTACAAAAGATAACTTTTTTTAACGGAAAGACTTGCCGGCGTGGCAGGGCAAACATCTGATTACCAAACAACTGCTCTTCTCATTTTCCTGTGAATTGTCTTCTTCCCTTTTGAAGCTCCAGGCCCCTATTTCTTTCCTTGTTTTAGGATGGCATATAAGCCTCACTTGCCTGATTGCCTTTGGGTCCCATATTTTTATGGGACTCCCATATGTATGAAAACAAATTTATTTTGCTCCTATTAATCTGCATTATGTCAACTGAATTATTAGACCAGCCAAAGAACCTGACAATCATTTAGTCAGACAATTCTGTCTTGTTTTGTTTTTTCCAGTGTACTCATAATATTACCTACCATCAGGATTGTTATCAGGATTCAATACACAGCAAGTGAGTGGTAATGTTATTGTTACTTTCACATCTATACCTCAAGGGCAAGGTTTACTCTTTTGCATTATTTATAAACCCACGTAATATGTGGCACAATGCTCTGCATATGAACACTAGATACCTAAATGACAGTGATGATAGGTGTCTCTGAAATTTACATATAAAATCATGAATATATGAAATCATACTCTAAAGTGATTTTTTAAAAGATTCAGCTGCCATTTCATTGTTTCTGATTATGGCTGGTCAAGAGTGGGAGGTAAGAAGGAAAGTAAGGAAGGTCAAGAAGTGACAGCTACACCAGAAATACAGCTACACGTGGAACAACTCCTACAGAACACCTACTGAATGCTGGCAGAAGACCCCAGACCTCCCAAAAGGCAAGAAACTCCCCACATACCTGGGTAGGGCAAAGTGGAGAGATCCCCACACAGAGGATCGGTGCCGAGCGGCGCTCGCCGGCCCGAGAGGCTTGTCTTGCTCGCCCGCCGGGGCGCGCAGCGCTGGAAGCTGAGGCTCGGGCTTCGGTCAGAGCACGGGGAGAGGACTGGGGCTGGCGGCGAGAACTCAGCCTGAAGGGGGCTAATGTGCCACAGCTAGCCGGGAGGGAGTCCGGGAGAACTCTGGAGCTGCCGAAGAGGCAAGAAACTTTTTCTTTCCTCTCGGTTCCCTGGTGTGCGAGGAGAGGGGATTAAGAGCGCTGCTTAAAGGGGCTCCACAGACGGGCGCGAGTCGCGACTGAAAGCGCGGAGCCCAGTGACGGGCGTGGGACGCTGGGGCTGCTGCTGCCGCCGCCAAGAAGCCTGTGTGCGAGCGCAGGTCACTGCCCACACTGCCCTTCCGGGAGCCTGTGCAGCCCGCCACTGCCGGGGTCCCGGGATCCAGGGGCGGCTTCCCTGGGAGAACGCACGGCGCGCCTCGGGCTGGTGCAACGTCACGCCGACTTCTGCCGCTGCAGGCTCGCCCCGCACTCCGTGCCCCTCCCTCACGCCCGGCCTGAGTGAGCCAGAGTCCCCGAAGAGGCTGCTCCTTTAACCCTGTCCTGTCTGAGCGAAGAACAGACGCCCTCCGGCGACCTACACGCAGAGGCGGGGCCAAATCCAAAGCTGAGACCCAGGAGCTGTGAGAACAAAGAAGAGAAAGGGAAACCTCTCCCAGCAGCCTCAGAAGCAGCGGATTAAAGCTCCACAATCAACTTGATGTACCCTGCATCTGTGGAATACATGAATAGACAACACATCATCCCAAATTGAGGAGCCAGGAGTCAGTGCTGTGCCTCTGAGGTGGGAGAGCCAACTTCAGGACACGGGTCCACAAGAGACCCCCCAGCTCCACATAATATCAAACGGCGAAAATCTTCCAGAGATCTCCATCTCAACACCAGCACCCAGCTTCACTCAACGACCAGCAAGCTACAGTGCTGGACACCCTATGCCAAACAACTAACAAGACAGGAACACAACGCCACCCATTAGCAGAGAGGTGGCCTAAAGTCATAAAAAGTCCGCAGACACCCCAAAACACACCACGAGACGTGGACCTGCCCACCAGAAAGACAAGATCCAGCCTCATCCACCAGAACACAGGCACTAGTCCCCTCCACCAGGAAGCCTACACAACCCACTAAACCAACATTAGCCACTGGGGACAGACACCAAAAACAACGGGAACTATAAACCTGCAGCCTGCAAAAAGGAGACCCCAAACACAGTAACATAAGCAAAATGAGAAGACAGAAAAACACACAGCAGGAGAAGGAGCAAGATAAAAACCCACCAGACCTAACAAATGAAGAGGTAATAGGCAGTCTACCTGAAAAAGAATTCAGAATAATGATGGTAAAGATGATCCAAGATTCTATTTCCCAGATCCAAAATCTTGGAAATAGAATAGACAAAATGCAAGAAACAGTTAACAAGGACCTAGAAGAACTAAAGGTGAATCAAGCATCGATTAAAAACACAATACATGAAATAAAAAATACTCTAGATGGGATCAATAGCAGAATAACTGAGGCAGAAGAACGGATAAGTGAGGTGGAAGGTAAAATAGTGGAAATAACTGCTGCAGAGCAAAATAAAGAAAAAAGAATGAAAAGAACAGAGGACAGTCTCAGAGACCTCTGGGACAACATTAAATGCACCAACATTCGAATTATAGGGGTTCCAGAAGAAGAAGAGAAAAAGAAAGGGACTGAGAAAATATTTGAAGAGATTATAGTTGAAAACTTCCCTAATATGGGAAAGGAAATAGTTAATCAAGTCCAGGAGGCACAGAGAGTCCCATACAGAATAAATCCAAGGAGAAATACGCCAAGACACATATTAATCAAACTGTCAAAAATTAAACACAAAGAAATCATATTAAAAGCAGCAAGGCAAAAACAACAAGTAACACACAAGGGAATCCCCATCAGGATAACAGCTGATCTCTCAGCAGAAACTCTACAAGCCAGAAGGGAGTGGCAGGACATAATTAAAGTGATGAAGGAGAAAAACCTGCAACCAAGATTACTCTACCCAGCAAGGATCTCATTCAGATTTGATGGAGAAATTAAAACGTTTACAGACAAGCAAAAGCTGAGAGAGTTCAGCACCACCAAACAAGCTTTACAACAAATGCTAAAGGAACTTCTCTAGGCAAGAAATGCAACAGAAGTAAAAGACCTACAATAACGAACCCAAAACAATTAAGAAAATGGGAACAGGAACATACATATCGATAATTACCTTAAATGTAAATGGACTAAATGCTCCCACCAAAAGATACAGATAGGCTGAATGGATACAAAAACAAGACCCATATATATGCTGTCTACAAGAGACCCACTTCAGACCTAGCGACACATACAGACTGAAAGTAAGGGGATGGAAAAAGATATTCCATGCAAATGGAAACCAAAAGAAAGCTGGAGTAGCAATTCTCGTATCAGACAAAATAGACTTTAAAATAAAGACTATTAGAAGAGACAAAGAAGGACACTACATAATGATCAAGGGATCCATCCAAGAAGAAGATATAACAATTGTAAATATTTATGCACCAAATATAGGATCACCTCAATACATAAGGCAAATACTAACAGCCATTAAAGGAGAAATCGACAGAAACACACTCATAGTAGGGGACTTTAACACCCCACTTTCACCAATGGACAGATCATCCAAAATGAAAATAAATAAGGAAACACAAGCTTTAAATGATACATTAAACAAGATGGACTTAATTGATATTTATAGGACATTCCATCCAAAAACAACAGAATACACATTTTTCTCAAGTGTTCATGGAACATTCTCCAGGATAGATCATATCTTGGGTCACAAATCAAGCCTTGGTAAATTTAAGAAAATTGAAATTGTATCAAGTATCTTTTCTGACCACAATGCTATGAGACTAGATATCAATTACAGGAAAAGAGCTGTAAAAAATACAAACACATGGAGGCTAAACAGTACACTACTTAATAACGAAGTGATCACTGAAGAAATCAAAGAGGAAATTAAAAAATACCTAGAAACAAATGACAATGGAGACACGACGACCCAAAACCTATGGGATGCAGCAAAAGCAGTTCTAAGAGGGAAGTTTATAGCAATTCAATCCCACCTTAAGAAACAGGAAACATCACGAATAAACAACCTAACCTTGCACCTAAAGCAATTAGAGAAAGAAGAACAAAAACATCCCAAAGTTAGCAGAAGGAAAGAAATCATAAAAATCAGATCAGAAATAAATGAAAAAGAAATCAAGGAAACGATAGCAAAGATCAATAAAACTAAAAGCTGGTTCTTTGAGAAGATAAACAAAATTGATAAACCATTAGCCAGACTCATCAAGAAAAAAAGGGAGAAGACTCAAATCAATAGAATTAGAAATGAAAAAGGAGAAGTAACAACTGACACTGCAGAAATACAAAAGATCATGAGAGATTACTACAAGCAACTCTATGCCAATAAAACGGACAACCTGGAAGAAATGGACAAATTCTTAGAAATGCACAACCTGCCAAGACTGAATCAGGAAGAAATAGAAAATATGAACAGACCAATCACAAGCACTGAAATTGAAACTGTGATAAAAATCTTCCAACAAACAAAAGCCCAGGACCAGATGGCTTCACAGGCGAATTCTATCAAGCATTTAGAGAAGAGCTAACACCTATCCTTCTCAAACTCTTCCAAAATATAGCAGAGGGAGGAACACTCCCAAACTCATTCTACGAGGCCACCATCACCTTGATACCAAAACCAGACAAGGATGTCACAAAGAAAGACAACTACAGGCCAATATCACTGATGAACATAGATGCAAAAATCCTCAACAAAATACTAGCAAACAGAATCCAACAGCACATTAAAATGATCATACACCATGATCAAGTGGGGTTTATTCCAGGAATGCAAGGATTCTTCAATATACGCAAATCAATCAACGTAATACACCATATTAACAAATTGAAGGAGAAAAACCATATGATCATCTCAATAGATGCAGAGAAAGCTTTCGACAAAATTCAACACCCATTTATGATAAAAACCCTGCAGAAAGTAGGCATAGAGGGAACTTTCCTCAACATAATAAAGGCCATATATGACAAACCCACAGCCAGCATCGTCCTCAATGGTGAAAAACTGAAACCATTTCCACTAAGATCAGGAACAAGACAAGGTTGCCCACTCTCACCACTCTTATTCAACCTAGTTTTGGAAGTTTTAGCCACAGCAATCAGAGAAGAAAAGGAAATAAAAGGAATCCAAATTGGAAAAGAAGAAGTAAAGCTGTCACTGTTTGCAGATGACATGATACTATGCATAGAGAATCCTAAAGATGCTACCAGAAAACTACTAGAGTTAATCAATGAATTTGGTAAAGGAGCAGGATACAAAATTAATGCACAGAAATCTCTGGCATTCCTATATACTAATGATGAAAAATCTGAAAGTGAAATCAAGGAAACACTCCCATTTACCATTGCAACAAAAGGAATAAAATATCTAGGAATAAGCCTACCTAAGGAGACAAAAGACCTGTATGCAGAAAATTATAAGACACTGATGAGAGAAATTAAAGATGATACAAATAGATGGAGAGATGTACCATGTTCTTGGATTGGAAGAATCAACATTGTGAAAATGACTCTACTACCGAAAGCAATCTACAGATGCAATGCAATCCCTATCAAACTACCACTGGCATTTTTCACAGAACTAGAACAAAAAATTTCACAATTTGTATGGAAACACAAAAGACCCTTAATAGCCAAAGCAATCTTGAGAACAAAAAATGGAGCTGGAGGAATCAGGCTCCCTGACTTCAGACTATACTACAAAGCTACAGTAATCAAGACAGTGTGGTACTGGCACAAAAACAGAAAGATAGATCAATGGAACAGGATAGAAAGCCCAGAGTTAAACCCACGGACATATGCTCAACTTATCTTTGATAAAGGAGGCAGGAATGTACGGTGGAGAAAGGACAGTCTTTTCAATAAGTGGTGCTGGGAAAACTGGATAGGGACATGTAAAAGTATGAGATTAGATCACTCCCTAACACCATACACAAAAATAAGCTCAAAATGGATTAAAGACCTAAATGTAAGGCCAGACACTATCAAACTCTTAGAGGAAAACATAGGCAGAACACTCTATGACATAAATCACAGCAAGATCCTTTTTGACCCACCTCCTAGAGAAATGGAAATAAAGACAAAAATAAACACATCGGACCTAATGAAACTTAAAAGCTTTTGTACAGCAAAGGAAACCATAAACAAGACCAAAAGACAACCCTCAGAATGGGAGAAAATATTTGCAAATGAAGCAACTGACAAAGGATTAATCTCCAAAATTTATAAGCAGCCCATGCAGCTCAATAACAAAAAAACAAACAACCCAATCCAAAAATGGGCAGAAGACCTAAATAGACATTTCTCCACAGAAGATATACAGACTGCCAACAAACACATGAAAGGATGCTCAACATCTTTACTCATTAGAGAAATGCAAATCAAAACTACAATGAGATATCATCTCACACCAGTCAGAATGGCCATCATCAAAAAATCTACAAACAATAAATGCTGGAGAGGGTGTGGAAAAAAGGGAACACTCTTGCACTGCTGGTGGGAATGTGAATTGGTACAGCCACTATGGAGAACGGTATGGAGGTTCCTTAAAAAACTACAAATAGAGCTACCATATGACCCAGCAATCCCACTACTGGGCATATACCCTGAGAAAACCATAATTCAAAAAGAGACATGTACCAAAATGTTCATAGCAGCCCTATTTACAATAGCCCGGAGATGGAAACAACCTAAGTGTCCATCATTGGATGAATGGGTAAAGAAGCTGTGGCACATATATACAATGGAATATTACCCAGCCATAAAAAGAAATGAAATTGAGCTATTTGTAATGAGCTGGATAGACCTAGAGTCTGTCATACAGAGGGAAGTAATTCAGAAAGAGAAAGACAAATACTGTATGCTAACACATATATATGGAATTTAAGAAAAAAAAATGTCATGAGGAACATAGGGGTAAGACAGGAATAAAGACACAGACCTAATAGAGAATGGACTTGAGGATATGGGGAGGGGGAAGGGTAAGCTATGACAAAGTGAAAGAGCGGCATGGACATATATACACTACCAAACGTAAGGTAGATAGCTAGTGGGAAGCAGCCGCATAGCACAGGGAAATCAGCTCGGTGCTTTGTGACCGCCTGGAGGGGTGGGATAGGGAGGGTGGGAGGGAGACGCAAAAGGGAGGGGATATGGAAACATATGTATATGTATAACTGATTAAATTTGTTATTAAAAAAAAAAAAGAAGTGACAGCTAGAAAAGAGTTTAGATAAAGCTAAAACCAGGGAAAATGATTTAAAAAAAATAGAAATAAGAAGACAAGGAGTGCTGGAAAAGCCCGTCTTGCAGCTACCTGAATGTGAAGCATGCACTACCCTGCTCTGGACTCTCTGCAGAAGGAAATAGTTAGAAGAACACAGGCTACGTAGATAATTTGTCTGAAATGTCTGCTGAGGAAGATTTTGATAATAATCTTCTAATATTTAAATGACATGTATTGAAAGAACCGTGACTAGATTTTCTCAGTCGCTACTAAGATTAAACAAGAAGATGTGGACCTGTAGAGCAGCAAGAGAGATTTTGGAAAGGGTTTAACTAAGAATTTCACAACAATGCAGGTAACGACACGTGGCAATGAATTAGCAAGGGAAGTTATGACATAGCTTCTTTGAATGTGCTTTGAAATTGTAGAGATTCTCATCTTATCTTGAAAATCAGTGCTCAAGCTTCTCTTTAGCCCTCTAAGATTTTAAGATTGTATGTGAAGGACCAATTCAAAAATACAACTATAGAGAACTGGTTACATTTAACCAGAAAAAGCCTATTAGTAAACTAGGAATGTTACTTCCTATCACTCAAATATTAGCCTCCATTAAGTTTATTATTCAATAATAGATCCATAACATTGGTTGGCACAACTGAAAATTTTTCTGTAGCTGAAGGTACAACAAGGAATTTAATACCTTCAATAATAATTTTAAAGAAATTGTCAGGCAGTTTACTAATTCCTGGAAAAAAAAAACACACAGTTTTAGAGATCATTGGTGTTACATATCAGAAATGTTTCCTTCAGTGTGCTCTTTAGAAATTAACATCAAATACCCAAAATACAAAAAAGTAAATGTCCTAAAATCTTTAGTATCATTTTAAAGAGTTAGTAGTAAAATGTTCCCATAAAGAACTTTTTAAAAGTTACAAAATATTTCTATCTAGTAAAAATAATGAAAATATGGGTTAAAAAGTAATTCACTCAAGAACTTTTTCTTGAGAACCCTCATTGAATGACTCAAGAAACTTTTCCTCCAGGAGCTCCTCCTGTAGTGGGCAAGATCAATTTTATCAATTACTATGCAGTATGAAAGGCTGGAAAACTCCAATCGATATGCAGAGAAGGTAGTACTTAATCCTAAAATATCACACACAAAAAAAGTCAAATCAAAAATTCAAATCAGGGCTTCCCTGGTGGTGCAGTGGTTGAGAGTCCGTCTGCAGATGCAGGGGACACGGGTTCGTGCCCTGGTCCGGGAAGATCCCACATGCCGCGGAGCGGCTGGGCCCATGAGCCATGGCCACTGAGACTGCGCATCCGGAGCCTGTGCTCCGCAACAGGAGAGGCCACAACAGTGAGAGACCCGTGAACCGCAAAAAAAAAAAAAATTCAAATCAAATTTTTCATTTTAGGTAGTGTACTTGTGATTATGATACACAGACATTAAGGATCCAGTGCATTTACTTTCAAAATCAACATACTATAAAACACATCCCACCTACCTCAGTAAAACTTTACTGTCTGCCATTTCTGTTCAGTCAAATTTAGTATTATTTTTGCTTCCGATTACAAGCTCCTTTAATGTGTTGTGTATTTCAAATGGCCGACCTAAGAAAATGAAGCCTTCAAACCCTGAGTTGTTTTTACATCCTTACAGTTTCCAGCCATGCTATGCTCTCCCTGGGGGGTGGGAGAACTCAGCAGGAGGCTCAGTCTACTTCCAACTAATATCTGACAACTGCCAAATATCTATGTCTCATCTTAAACTTTTCATCCTCCCTTCAGCCTCATTTTTCTAGTTGCCTATATCTCTGCTTGGTATTTAATATAATATCATCAAAATCACCAAGGGAACTTGTTAAAAACAAAGACAGTGACCCATCTCAGACTCTTGAATCTGAATCTCCTAGATTCGTGTCGGGAAACTGGATTATTAATAAGCCTTTGCCAGTCCCTCAACTCCCCGGGGATTCCCAAGTTCTCTCAGTGTGAGAGAGTACTTTATGACATATCAGCCTCAATGCTAACATTTAGCTGTAGGATATATTCTTTAAGATCTCAGTTTCCATACAGTTTTCAAACTAATCATCACAAAAACCCTAGGCAGTGAGAATTACTGTTTCTATTTTACAGAAGAGGAAACCGAGGTGCAAAGAAATTAGGTATCTTGTGGAGCTATGAGCACTGCTAGCATGCTGTGTAGGCTGTACAGTGGGATGAAAAAGATAAAGGGCCCAGAAATGAGACATATTTGAATCCTGGCAATTCACTAAAGCAGCCTGATCTTGTCATTCGACCTTGTTGAGCCCCAGTTAGTCACAGTAAAGTGGTGAATATAATGCTGATCTTTATAAGTCATAGCATATCATGGTCACTTAAACATTAATCCATTTCTATCTCAATTCCATTTTTTCCTTTTTATCTCCTTCAGCATGAGTCCATTCTAAAATGCTTCTTTCAGCTTGTTTACTTCTGAGTAGAAATGCATTACTACTTTTTAACAACCTTATCATTGGTTGTTAATTAGTTATCTAAATATGATTATTTAGGAGGTACATCTGTTATGTAAAGCACCACATCAATCCTGTTTAAGTGGTCTAAAATTGGAAACAATGTGAGAATTTCTAAAATTAGGGGACTATTAAACAAAAGCAAATTTTTAAAATAAAATTATGAGGTCAGCCACACAATATAATAATATGCAGGCACTAAATATTATAATTTTTAAAGAACTGCTGACAAAATAATAAGCACAAAATAGGATGTGAAATATATTACATGATTTATTATTAAAATGTGTGTACAAATGTGTGTACAAATGTTTATATACACACAAACATATGTATATAAACGTATGTATTTGCAATTTTGTCAAAAGATAGAAAGGAAATATATCAAAGTAGTAATAGTACTTTGGGTTGAATAATTACATATTACTTTTATTTTCTTCTTTGTAGTTTTTTTTGTATTTTACACATTTTCTACAAAAATATGTGTACATTTTATAGAGAGAAAAAAGTAAACATCATTAAAATAAAATTTATAGATAAAGTATTTATAAATAAAACAAATAAAGGATGCTGCAAAGTATTAAAGTGGGCCATGCTATCATTTGCTTCTTTTTATGCTGACATCCATACAAGAATACATTTCTCACAAGGATTTCTTTAGTTTCTGTTATACCCAAAACTGTAAAATACTTAGTAAAAGATAAAAATCCTCTCAGATTACACACATTAGATTTTCTCTGACCATATCTGGCTTCCATGGGAATTCTACAAATAAAATATCTGCAACAGAAGACTCTGAAATCAGGGAACAAACGGTTCTTGACTGTGTGGGGTAATTTTTCATTTACATGGGAATCAGCTTTCTTAAAATAAAATGGGTATCGCATCCCAGCATTTAGTACAAGTCCATTCTCTCCTGGGCACTGTTTTTGGTCTTTTATTTTCATTATTCTCTCTGTGACCTGGGGCAAGTAATTTAACCTTTCTGTGCCTCTATTTCTTATATAAAATAGAATGATAATAGTACCAACTTGATAAGCCTTTTTATTTGAGGATTAAATCAGTTAATATTTAGGAAGCCCAGGAGAAAATGATCATATCATCATCGTCATAATCAAACAGGTATTATTTTTAACCTTAAGAACCACCTTTAAGAGGCAGGTATACAACTGCCCCAGATAGTAGATGAGGACAGAGACTAAGAATTTAGTTACTTCTCATGTTATATGTGACAATAAGAGTCAAATGCAACTTTTACTGACATCGAAGCACATATGCAGTCATTAAACCATCATGTAACAGACAATATTCATAAATATTCACCAACGTATTGTAAGCCAGACACAGACACTGAGCAATATCGGACAAGGCTCAGCTCTTGCTTTTAGTCTAGTGAGAAGGGCAAGCAGGTCTTTAAGCGTTACGTGTGATGGCAAGAATGAGGATATGAGGCCATAATAGCAGAGGGAAAGGTGCTAATTGTATTCTAGAGAGGTCAGACAAAGCTACCTGGAGGAAGCTACACTTCAACAGAGATCTGAAGAATGAGGCGGAGTTAGCCAGCAAGCTGCTGAGGAACAACAATCAGTTGGCATTTGTTCCCTGGTGTTCCGTGCTGGAACTCCGGAGCTGCCAACACTAACTTTATGCCAGGTGACAAATGATCTGAGTGCCCACAGCTGCAGCTGCTGCTTTATACCCTCTCCCTCCTACTTCCATCGTTAATGAGCCTGAGATCAGAAAAGAATACATCTTAGTAACTAAGAGCTCTTCTGTAAGCCTTTGGTCCAGAGATAGAAGAGAAGTTCACTTCTGTTAACAATACAGCCACAGATCCTTTGTTATTTTCCTCTAGCACTTCCTAAAATAGAAGTTTGCTGCTACTAACTCTCATTTTTATCCACCCTGGTGGCAGGTTGTTGTATGCTCATAAATATACTCATTATAAAAAATACATGATTTTTTCCCCCCAGGAACAGCTCTAAAGCATGTCAATGCCTCTAAGGTTCCTTAAGGTTAATTTCTGCTGTTAGGAACTCTTCTGATTTGCCCTAACTTTTAGCAGTTCTGACTTTGGAATATTCTGCCTGCAGTTACAAAACACCCCAGAGACACAGGTATGCCAGAAGGTATCTATTTCAGATGTAAATAGCTTTACTGAGTGAAGGTAAGTTTTGTGGCTTTATAGATATCTCCGCATTTCAAATATTATTTTTTAAAAAGAGCCTCATTTCAAACAGTTGATTTGAGGAGAAGGAACTTTCTTTTTCTGCTTTTGTGTGTCAGATATAACATTCCCAGTATACAGCACTTTTACAAAGATTTCCGTTTTGCCCCTTAGAAATCACTTCTATAGGACTACAATCACTTATTTGAATTTGTATTAAAAAAAAGAATTTCATCTTTATTTAATTGTCAGTAAACAAACTTCAGTGTCATTGGTGGCTAGCAGTGTGAAATAGGAAAATTCTAAGGAAACACAGAATTTATTTCCTTTCTTTAAGGAGTTTACAGAACGGTTGGAAAAGCTAAAAATCATGTTAAACTGATTCAGGGACACTGACTACAGAAAAGAGTGATATCGGGACAACAGAGGAAGAAAACTTTTCTTTATACTAAGAAAGAGGAGCATGAAATGGGATCCAGTAGTGAAAATTTTCCATTATTTGTATATATTTTGTATTTGTGTTTTTTGAATGCTTAGTCTTCTAAATAAAGAAAAGCCTCTGGTATATTTTTCAAAACAAAATTGTATTTTTATTTTGTATTGTACTTGTATCTTTCAAAATGATCACTTAAAAAAAATCATATGCTCTCCTGAAACAAGTTTTTAAAAATGTAAGTTAGAGAATCTTCAAACTATCAATAGTTCCAACATATAAAGAAAAGTCTATTTCAATTATTATAAGAAACACAACAGCTTTAATTCAACCACTAGGGGTAAAATCCTGCAGTACACACTGCAGTATATTTCTCTGAAACTGAATATCCAGCTTTATTTGAATAAGATAAGCTTCCCCTAATCCATTAATCTCCAGTCCACACCACACCCCAGAGCTTAAAATAAGGTGTAAGTTTTGCATCACTCTATCTTACTACCTCTTCTCACATGGGTTAAAAATAAAACAGTAACAGCAGATCCAGCAGAATGGAGAGCAGGACTGGTGTGGAAATTTGTCTTACTGATGCTGATGAGAGAAAAAGCCTGACTCTGTGCAGATTAGCTCACAGTGAAACAAATCCTACATCCTCAGTTTAACTGACACTTACAAATTCCATCAACGCATATTTTTAAATTGAAGAATTCCACTCGTATACTTTCAGAGAAATTATATGAAAGCAAATTAAGATATAAAAATCGTCATCACAGAAGAAAGGTCTGTCTTGGACAAAAGGGGAAACTCCAGGTCTTTGTACAATTTTTAATGCTGTTGGTTCAATGACATTGTTTATTTTGCCTTTTTATTTGTAAGACACTACACATCCTATATATCCATTTATAATTTGAATAACATTTATAAGTTTCTTTAAAATCTTTATTTTCATCTGGTGTCATCTTTTCAAATGACAAAAAACAATTTTCACATGTACCTATCATAAAATGTATAGATATCATTACACAGGGTCAGAGAAAAGGATAACCTGTGTATGGAGGCTGGGACCACAAGCAAGCTACCTCAGTGCCCCCCAAAACTGTGGAAGCAAATACCTAAGGATCTCTCAAGAAATTACTTTGTATTCTCAGAATTATAAAAGAGCTCTAGAGAGTATGACCTAAACTAAGTTGCATACAACCAAATATTTGATGCTCATGTAAGAAGATTAATCTTTATTATAGAGTGCAAAAGCATTCCTCAAACTCTTCACCTGTTTCCCTAAATTTATTGGTTTAAAACATGTGTTATATATCCACTATATGTGTACTGAAGAGTTATAAAGATGAACTGGTGAATTCTGTCCGAATAATTGTACAGTTTATAATTATTTTCATACTTTTAAAAACGTGAAGGCAAAACTATCCATGTAAGAGGTTAAACTAGAGTAAGATTAAACATCGATAGTTGTTATTCTAGGGAACTTGCTTTTCATTACCTGAGCCATAAAAGCAATCAGCTAGGACAATAGTTCCAAAGACTTGGTAAATTTTGAGGATTTTAATCATTGCTGACTATTAAGAAACTTACATGTAAATAATATAGAATCCTGGCCTTATCTTCATTTTACCATTCATTCATTCATATGGTAGATAAATACTTTTCAAGAAATTTCTAGGTTCTGTGGATATAATATTGAAAGACTTCTGTGTCTTGGAACTTATATTCCAATATGGTAAATGCACAATAAATTAATTATAAAATTACTGTAAAATTTCTTACTGGCTCTCACTATTATGTACAGCACTCAGGGTTTCTAAAATAGTACTGAATGCCTATATTGTTAGTGGCACTGGGCACAAACTAATGATAAAATCCAAAATTTTCAGCCTAATGTTCAAGGCCACCTCCAATACTGCCTCACCCACCTGTATGATATGATTTCTTACTGCTCACATCTGAGACCAATTTTAGAAGGCTGTACCCAACACAAACTAAATGCCTGACTGGACATCATCCTCACCCACCAAAATTGTTCTTTACATCCATCCCTTGAGAGGAGTGCCTTCCAGTATGGTCTCTATTAAAACCCCTAAATTAGATTTCTCCCTCGATTTAAATGCTATATATCTTGTGCATGCCATTCTCTAATAGCATTTATTTTGATCTGTATTTTACTATATACTCATTTTCATAAATATGCCCATCCTAGTCATTTGATTGGTTATTTTATGAGGGCAGAGACTGCCTGTAACTTTTCTTGGCATCTCAGGCTTTATTTAGCATATTATCTTACATAGTTAGCTCTCAATTCATATTTCTTATGTTGAATTGTGTTACATTTGCTTTTATGCAATGGCAGGATGTAAAATTCAGTATCTGCTTCATGTTACACATCTGTTACAAGGGAATACATAGAAGTTTATAAGTGGTCTAACATTAGCTTTAGACTATTAATACTAAGAATAAAACCTCAGCATCTGTTATTTCCAGTTTAGTTCTATACTTTTGAATCTTTCATTTTCTGGCTAGTTTCTCATATGAACTCCTAGTCAGAACTCTCAAGTTTTCAGAGCTCTTGTGGATTTTGGCTTTAGTTTTCTCAAGTTCAGGGAACCTGTATTTATATATCTATGCATCTTATTTCCATGTAATCACTTCAGCCAATATTTTATTGTTCAAAATATTAAAAAAACAACCTTTCCTCAGAATTTAAAAGCACAGAAAACTAAGCACACAACTGAATGAAACTTGGAAAATTTAAAATATAACAGTGAAACAAGTGCATTTTTTAAATTCAGTTTTTTTAATAGATAATTTTCATACTAAATTAATAGAAATAGGTGTGTGTAAAGGTGCAAAAATCCATCTAATATCCAACACATGCATTTTTATAACTGTGCAATACTTCTGTATCTGGGTCACATATACATACATGTTATTCTCTACACATACACAATACACATTTACATGGCATATTAGACCACAAAAAATGTACATACACAAGACACATATTTTCCATCCTTAGTGTTTTCATAGCTATACAACATTCTTTCTGGCACACAGATGTGAAAATAATTCATATTTTACAGGTATGTTTATGTCTACACCTACAGGTAAAAGTGATTTAATATTTAGTCCATGGTAGTTAAATATACATATTTTTTGGCTTCTAAAAGTCATACCTGGTAAAATTACAGGGTGATATGGTTTAGATTTACTTTCTTTCTTTTTTTTTTTCTTTTTCTCCTCTGAAAAAGAAATATAAAAGAAAAGTATTTTGGTGCCGTTGTCATGTGTTTCTTGAGACCATTACTTGGGCTATATTTTATCAATAAACAATCTTCTGTAAAGCTTGTATTATATCATGTTGGAAAAATTAAAGATTTTATTCCAAACCCCCATGACCCAGGTGAAAATGAGATGAGTGTACACACATAGGCACAATTCAGGACACAGAACGTTTGGTACACAAAGAATAATCAGATGGGTTCCTACCCAGCATAATTCCATTCAGTAGTTTCTCTTGCACGTACCAGCTCAGATGCCCATGATCCATGATGCTTTTAGATACTACAAAGCAATTTTCACTCCAACTGCCGCCCGCTCAAGTTCTTCCTTTTGCGCTCAGAAACGAAAATACTTGGACAGTGAGTGATGCCCTGTTGCAGCTGCCTCCCCGAATCCTTCAGCAACCCACCTCTGAGCCGCAGCAGGTTAAGCCCTGCCGCTAGCTCCAAGCTCATTCTCCCCGGCAGCTGGTCGGCCACTGGGCGGAGAGAACGGGCACTAGGGCGCCATCTAGAGGCTCCTTCAGGCAGCTGCAGCAAACGTAAAAAAGCTAGGTGGAACGAGAATGTCAGCAAATTTTTTTAAATAACCATACTGTTTTTATATAGTTTCCTGTGCACATTTTTTAAAAGATGGAAAAATGCAAGAAAGCCTCATTCCGTTCCCTATGAATATTCTATTTCCTTTATGCGTCAAAGTAAAGTGAAAACTTCTATCTCATTTATGTACAAGTAAAAAGAGATGGAAAATTAATTTTCTGCTTCTTCTTGACTCATCTCAAAGGAAAATAATTAACACCGGCTACTATCAGAAGTTTTCAGGATTTTGGTATTTAACTTAAAGGCAGCTTTCCAAAAGAGAAATCTATGTCTCTGAACTAACATAAAGCAAGCATGTTAAATATGCTCTGCTACTTAAAAAAATTACAAACCTTACTTCTGGAAATGTTTAGTGTGTTCTTTATCAATGCATTATACTGAATTGAGTATGATAACAAGGAAAACCAGTTTCAGTTCTAGTTCATGTGATAAGGTGTTCACATGACTTTAATATTTCAACAAAAGCTCCTTGAATTAATTTCCCTCTAAATATCTCCCTAAGCTTCATTCCCTTAAAGAGGATAATTGGTATACCTGAAAGAGATATAACCTTAATTAATTAATTGGAGAGAGCCCTTAAAGTCTTATCTACTGTGATATGCATTTAGAAATGTGATTAATGGATGTTTCATTACTCCCTACAGATCAAAATTAATATACATCGCCATCCCACACCCGACCACTATTCCTACTTCCATTAAGCATCATAATTTGGGATTTCATTTTTTCTTTAAAATTAAAATTTGACTTTGAAACTATTTAATAATGGACCCATCTACAGTGATTTATGTTTTTCCAGGCAAATGTGGACTAGAGCTTGCTTACACACTCTGTGAGGCCCCTTTGGGAAATAGAAATTCTTAATCATTTCAATTTCAAATCAGTGTTTGAGGATTTCTTGCAGGACAAACATCGAAGAAATTTGTTTCATCAATAGTTCATCTCAATTTTTATTTCAATGTGTATGATAAATGAACATACTGGTTTTTCAAAGGCATACCATTAAACATATTCTTAAGAAAAATGAGATTTTTTTCTTTTAAATAGAGCATGTACCAAATAATCAGACCATAATTTCTGTGAGTTTGTAAAGTATCTGAAAATTTATGTGCTGATGGGATTAAAAAGAATGTTAACTCTTCATGTCTATATCCTCCACTTCTAGTACTGTGGAATATGAAAACATATTCGTTAACTGACTCCTAAATGATATGACTTACATGCTGCACTATGGTTATTGCTACATAGAACTTCTTAAAAGAAAAGACACTCAAATATACAGTTTAAGACTACAAGCAGAAACATCGTGTTAGGAAACTTATAAATAATAAAGTAATAAGCACTGACCAAACACAGATATGCCCAACTTTTGCCAAGTAAAATTTGATACATGAACATTTAAATGTAACAAAGAGATAAATTAGGGGATAAAATTTCCCACTGTAAATGTTTTGAACTTACAAAATCATTCTTTAAGTAAAAACTCCCCAGAATCTCAATAATGATTTTATTGAAAATGAAATTCACATGCATAAACAGAAAAAAATGAGATATTAATGAGAGAAGTAGATGTGTGAATTTCATAGCCAAAGATATTTTGTCTATCCTCATCATAACCAAAAGCTAAAAATGATAGAAGTTGGATGCTACATGCAAAAGAGATGATTACGTGGCTGCAGGAAGAAGAAAAGCATTATGATCATGTGCTTCAAGGTCTAAAATTAGTCTTAAGACACTGAGACAAGATAAAATATAGGAAAAGAGTAAATCCCCAGATAGGAGTATACTAAGGAAGTAAATTATATACATTTCCACAATTCAGCATGTAAAACTTAAAGAAAGCAAAAAGATCCAAGTCAAAGTTACACAATGGAGTCTAAAAATGAAAACAACATGGGAAGTCTAAACATCTGTCTTTTACAATGAACTAGGATGAAAGATCTGTGTTAGTGTTCTATTGCTACATAACAAACTACAGCACATTTATTATCTCACAGTATCTTTGGGTCAGCAGTCCAGGCACGACTTTGATGAGCTCTCTGCTCAGCATCTCACAGGCTGCATCTAGGTATCAATTGGGCTGTATTCTTGTCTGGAGACTTGATTGGGGAAGAATGTGTTTCTAAATTCAATCAGGTTATTGGCAGAATTAATTCCTTGAATTCTTCAAGGTCACCAGGAAAACATGTCTTCATTTCAGGGAGGCACCAGTCTCTCTTTTAAGGACTTTCACCTGATTAAGTCAGACTGACCCAGAATAATCTCCCTTTCAATGATCTCAATATCAACTATTGATAATTTGTGACTTTAATTACATCTGCAAAATATCTCTACCTTTTCTATTTTCAGTTGGGTAGAAGCAAGTCACAGGTTCCAGCCACACTAAAGAAGAGGGGATTATGGGAGGGTATGACACATTGGGGGGATCACCTTAAGGTGTGTTGACAACAGGATCTGTGTAGAGACACATGAGATTACTTGCTTATCATCCAAAAGCATAAGTGGAACAGCCTGGTGGGAATGAGAGTACAGGTGCATTTTGCTACCTTTAGGATCAGGGCAGAGACATGGACATATTTATCATAGAAGTTTTGTAGATGCATGGTTATATCTAACAAAAAAATAACAAAGAAAAACTAGAGAACTCATTTGATCAAGAAAGGACATGGGGGCAGCAGGTAAAAGCATTGGATTGAGGAGCGTTATCAGACTCATGAGCAGGACTTGGGACAGTGAAGAGCTTTGGTGCTCATATGGCTGCAGTGACTCTATGTACTAGACGTATTTGTGTTGCCTGGTTGCCTGTCCACAGCTCCTCATACCTAGTCATCCGTACTCTGAAGTGGCTCAGCCTTATACCAGGAGTATATGCCTGACCAAAAAAAGAAGACATCCAGAGACGGGACAGAAACTTATGGTTTCTGTGGCCTCACTGGGAAAAAAAATAAGCCTGTCCAATTAGATTTTCAGGAATTTGAACTAAAGTAAAAGAGAGAAGTTGCCAGTCGATGAAGAACACTGCTGCTGAAAGGCCATGTAGCAATTATGAGCTGTGTGTTAGCTGAGGCAGAGAAAGCAGCTTAGCAGAAGGAAAAAAAAATGGTGCAGACTCAAAAAGAAGTAGAGATTAGAGAAACCGTTCATTCACTTAATTCTTCTAATACATTCATATGGAGTTCCCATTATGTACTAGACACTGTTCCAGGTGCCGGCAATACCACAATGACTAAAACAAAGTCCCTGATCTCATGAAGCTTATTCTTATAGTGGGGGATAAATGGTAAATATGTAGAAGCATATAAATTATATTTCATTATGTGAGAAAACTGTAGAAATAAAAATAAAGCGAGGAATGAAGTTTAAAAGTAATGGAGGAATTGCCACCTGGTGTAGTATGGTCAGGAATGCCTATTTGATCATGTGTCTTTTGGATGGAAATCTGAATGCAGTGATGGTGCCAACCATGATGATATTTGTGGAAAGGGGATGTCGGGCAGAGTACACGGCAGGTGCAAAAGCACTGAGATAAGTGTGTGCTTGGTGAGTCAAAGCAATAGCAAGAGGGGAAAATTGCCTGGAATAGTGGGAGCAAGAGAGTAGGCAATAGGATATGAAGGCAGATATGGCATGAGCGAGAAGATCGTACAGGGCTTTTGAACCTGTGTCAGGACGCTAGCCTTTTTTTTTTTTTTTTTTTGCGGTACGCGGGCCTTTCACTGTTGTGGCCTCTCCCGTTGCAGAGCACAGGCTCCGGACGCGCAGGTTCAGTGGCCCTGGCTCACGGACCCAGCCGCTCCACGACATATGGGATCTTCCCGGACTGGGGCACGAACCCGTGTCCCCTACATCTGCAGGCGGACTTTCAACCACTGTGCCACCAGGGAAGCCCAGGAAGCTAGTTTTTAACCTAGAGAGATGGGAAGCCACTAGAGGGTTACTATAGAAGATAACATCAGGCTTACATTTTTAAGAATCATTCTTTCTGTTGTACAGAACAGATGGGAAGTGAGAAAGGTGACAGGAGGCCATTTAGACCCTGAGACGGACAAAGTGTGGCCTAATTTTCAGTTATGTTTCCCATGAGGTCTGTATACTTGTTTCAGTCTTTGAATGTCCATGAGATAACACTGTATATCCTTTAAAAAAACTCTCCCTTTTCTTAAACTACATTGTTAAATACTCTAAGGAATGTTAAAAGTATTCAAGACTTGTATGCTTTGAATTTTTATATATTTCAGCATAAGAGCTAAAAGGTATTAGTATTTTAAAAGCATGTTACCTTTTTATAAATGATAGAAAGTGCTTGCACAGGGGGAGGTAATGTCAGCTATTAAATTGTTGAACAAAGTTATTTTTACAGGGCATTGGCTTAAGACCATAGGAAAAGGCCAGTTCCTAAAAATTATCTGTCTGATCCTTTGTGACATGAGTGTTTCAAGGGTTTTTAACACTATGAATCTTACCATCTAATACCAATAAAAATGTATTTAGGATATATACCTGAATTTTAATATCTTATGGATAACAATTTTGTTTGTTATACTACAGAATCTTTGAAACTAGATATGCCTGCCCCTTTAGAAATAAATTTAGAGATAAAACAATTCAAATATTTTATAAGGAATCCATTAATTTCCAATTTTGCATCCTTATAACTCACACGAATACAGAAACACACACAAATATACATCATTTGTATATGTGTAGACATATATTGGCTACTTTTCATGGCATTTCAAATGAAATTTTGCAAAATTAATCATAAAGTATTTTAAAATGGGAGGGAGGTAGGGTTGTTAGCAAACGCTCTGTCACTGTGTTAATCACATGAGACATTTTACCACTACCCTTTCAAAAAAATATTCAATTAAAACAAGACTAAGAAAATTAGGTTTATGTCAGATTATCCTTTGAAAATATTAAGGGTGCAACATTAAAATACATGCTTAAATATGCAAACATTTATCTTTTTTTATTTTTGGTGAAGCTTTCTAGAGGTTATTTAATGATATTTTATAGAGGGGATAAATTTATAGCCTCATAGGTTCCACATTTTTTGATAATTTTGTCATCATGAAAAAACAGTGAATGGTATCTTAGCTACTCCACCTATGTTTATCGAATTTTTTCTTATTATTATTTAAAGCATTTGCTAAAAATAACATTTATAATAAACATTTTCCCACTCACCAAATTCTTAAAAACACAACCATCAGAAGAAATGAAATTCAGACCATTCAACTGTGAAAGAAGAGAATCTTGTTGGACACGATGGGAGAAAATTGGCACCCATGGAAACATATATACTTTGAGATGCCCAAATGTGAACACACACACACACACACACACACACACACACACACAAATGACATCAATTTTAATAATCAAAAACAGAGTTACAGTTACAGGACTCACTAAACATTGATTAACAACAGAAATGTGAAGGGAGATTTAGATAGAACATAAAAGCTAAAAGAAGCTGTATGGCTAAGTAACTCAGCAGAATGATATAGGGGAGGCAGCCACATTCAAAGAAACATTTTTTTGGGATTTAAGTCACTTTAGGAATTACTAACATTTATATATATTCAGTGTTTCATAACATTCTCATTTTATCCCTAAAATGCAAGCTTCTACATAAGATTTCCATTATCTGTGATTTTAAGCACATGATCATATTAAAGCCTTTTATCTTGTCCCATAGTTGGTAGGGAAAACAGTTTTCAGCAGGCTTATATTGAAATCAGCCTCGTTTATAAATATTCACTTCATATTCACATTCTCAAATAGATTTTAAAAATTCACAGACCAGGGGAAATTTGATTTGACGTATAAACATCTACATGTATTGTTTAGGCTCTCTGGCTTCTTTAGCTGATGCCAATACTATCCCTCTATGATGCTGTAGTTGATTTTAAATTAGTAGACTGAGGACACATATAGAACTTCAAATGTGGTCCCATGGAGATTTCCACGAAAATTAGTTTAAATATTTTGAACATTCCAGAAATAACTACTAACATCTAACGTTTTGTCCCTTTAGTCGTTATCACAAATTCTATAGTTTCATGGTTTCAATTATCACATCAATTTAACTGACCCCTTCTCTAGCTCTAACTCATCTCTTGAAGATTGGTTTTGCATTTTTACCTGCCAGGTGAGTTTTTCTGGATAAATATAAACCTAACTCAAATAAGTAGGAAGTTTATTACTTTAGATTTTTAAACAAATCCTCAAGAGGTAACTAATACAAATTAATGAGAAGTAGAAGAAAACGTTTTCTTTTCAGTTTGCTTAAACATTTTTCTATTGATTAGATTTGTCCAAAAATAAAATGGGCTGCTCTGAAATGTACTATGATCCACATCATAGGCAATTTGAAAGCATAGTCTAGATAACAACTTGGCAAGGGATAGTGAAGTAGGAATTTGAATATCACATAATCGGTGAGACAAGATAAACTTTCAAGTCCTTTTTAATTCTGAGATTCTATAATGCTATAAACTTACTCTTATTCTCTTCTCTCATCATATATATTTTTTAAAAACTTCCTTCACTGCTAAAACTTACATGAGTTACCTCTTTCCATTACGTATAACACTTATTGTTAGTTTCCTGATGTATTATTCAACAGTTTAATTCATTTCAACAAATATATTTGATTAATTTCCTCTTAATTTGGTCACTTAAGGATTTTTTTTTGTCTCTCAGTAGTTTTAATCTTAATACCTACAATCTGTTAACTCCAAATACATTTAGAAAATCTCTTATAAAAGAAACAACAGCTTTCTATGCTTAATCCAGACTACAAATAAAAATCTGGAAGTTTATTCATATTGAAAGATTAACTCTGGGAGTCCTAAAATAGTTTACATTTGAGATTAAAAGATGTGTTTACTTCAAAAATAAACTGAGATTTCATTTAGTGGATGCCTATGAAATGTTTCTAAATCTTTAGTGAAACAGTATAGAAAAGATCAATGTCTAGTTGAATATCTTGGAACTACTCCATATTTATAGCTTGTTAGTTATAATGACAATGCAGCTAACATTACAAATCTATGTTGATTCACTAAATTTTACAAGATGCTTTTGAAAAAAGTTACCAATGCTTTGGAACTTTTTCTACATGATATAAAATGTTTCAAACATGTTTTTTCTATGGAGGTTTAGGAAGATCTATACAAATAAACATTTATATAAGTATGTAATCCTCAGTATCAATTGTTCAATCCTATGAATTCTTACAATAAACACCAAGCTCAATAGAACAAAACTAAAAATACTTAATGTTTTATCATACTTTTATTTGCCTATTTTCTTTTCTGCAGGTTAAATTCCCATTTAAAACATGTGTGTCCGAGTAACTGTATTTTCAATTGTTTCAACAGTAGTATAAAAAGTTGATGGAATGAGGATACAATTAGTTTTTTGATAATTATCAAATACGTAGTTTCTTGGCCTGAAAATTATTTGGAATGCACAAAGAAAAATTATTTGGAATGCACAAAGAAAAAAAAAAAGAGGCAGGCTTCATGATGCTTGTGAATTGTTAAAAACAAATGAATACGACATAAAGGTGACTTAGATATGCCGTATATAATCATAAATTGCTGCAGTTTGAAACTTTCTTGGATGGTTGCTCCATTATACAACAAACTCACTAGCACTACTTCAATTAGTTTTAAATCCTTCAAAAGATGTATTTATTTCATTTAAATCAGAGTGAGTAAAACATATGCTAAACAAGAGAAATATGCCTACTTTATTCATTTTAATACCTTGTCCTTCTCTGGAAAATGTCACAGTAGTAAAAAGGAAGCTGTAACGTAGTAAAAAAGAAGCTGTAAAGTCTTTGTAACCAAAAATATATGTCAATCAGTAATATAAACATTTAATTTTTATTGAACTGACAATTACATTTTGTATGTTATATCTATATTTTCCTTTTATCCATTATGCATTATTAATAAAGAACAGTTTTTTTTCACAAAAGTTCTTCCTTTTTACTATGTAAATTTATGTGTGATTAAAATATAACTATGGACATATAAATGCCTTCACAGAATGCATTACAAAGTCACAACATAGAATCACTCCAAGGCCCATCACAACCACTTACTCTACAACATTTTTATCTGGCCTGAAATATTTGTGTTGGAAGTACTCTTAACACTAACAACCCATCCTAACTATTCAATCTTCTGTAGCTCCCCAGTACCATCAAACCATACCAACATCTGTTCAGAATAAATGTATTAACATATTCAGAGTTCTCTCATCAACAAATAACCTTGAAAAACAAATAAAATGAAAAAAGTTCCAAAAGTTAAAGAGATTCAGCTATCTTAGGAATGATGTTGCCTGATGTCTTTCAGGGTTACTCTAATATCCTCCAGCCCTGAAGCTCAGGGGCGTGTGTGTGATTTCACACCTGCCCACATAGAATATGGTGTACTCAGGAGTGATTCTCCTCAAATTGAGCAACCACCTGAAAAGGCCAGAAACATGTCTTTGACTCATCAGCTTACTGATGTAGCTTGGTTTCTCCTAAATCAGACTAATTTGTTATAGGAATGGATCTTTTTTGCAACCTTTCCTGGATATAGCTCTTTAAAAGTGAATTTGAAGACCTAATGGGTGAAAAACCTGAGACAAATGTTCTTTTCATATCCATGTTTTCACATATGTAAAATTCATATGGAAGCATTTATTATCCAAGAAAATACTGAGGAAAGTATTTGAAATTCATGCCAGTAGATGTGCAAAGCTATATTTAAAGGAATAGGTTTTGATATCATGGTACTTCTATCACTTCCTTGGTTCCTGTAGATATCTTGTTAATCTAAGTAGTTTTAAAGGAAACTGAGTACTTTGGAGAACAAATTGAAACATTTTAAGTATGTTATTTTTAAAAAGCAATATAAACTCACACTTTATGCATAACCAATACAGTTGCTATACTAAATTTGGCATATATATGTGTATATATATATTTTTTTGGAATATATATATATATATATATATATATATATATATATATATTCCAAAAAATTCCACAGGCCTCTATTTTTCACTATAACCAGCTCCATACCTGTCTCTCTTTCAATGAAGGTAATATGGACACCAGACTTGTTGTATTATATGTATACAGTAAAGAGTAACAATGCTATAACACAGTATATAGAATCCAATATATAAAGGCTAAAATCATATCTCTAGGCCTGCTTCTCAGAGATTTTCATATATAAAAGTACTGTCTCTTTTCAAGGGTTGAGTTAGAGTTCCTTTGAAAGCTTTTGTAAATAGGGTGATTTCATTTTACATCTACAATTATAATAGCTACATAACTTCCCTTGCCTTGGACAATTTATTGCATTCACTTCAGGAGGGAATGGTAAGAGATAGAGATGATTCCCCAGACTACCTCCTATTCAGTTTGGGAGCTAATGGAAGACTGCCTTCTCTCCAACACCAGTCTCTGATGAACGGGATCTATTAAAAAGAACTGCGTTGGTTTACACTGCAGATTGAATGGAGCACTAAGTGACTGCTTTAGTATTCTGAAGTGGGGGTAATGGTCGCCTCCAGTTGGTATATAATGTTGTAATAATACTTTCACACAGATGCAACAATTGTTCAAGTGTCCTTATTTAAGTTGTCACTACTAGCCAGCATATCTCCATCAAATGCCCCCACCTCCCTTCACCCCACAGTTTTTTCCTCCCTCTTAGCAGGTGTAAACAGATGAGGAAATATGTGTACTTTCAAACTGTCATCTATGTATCATGAAGGTGGGAGGCTACTGCAAATAACTTGGAAACTGCTTCTAGGAGGCGTTTAGCGATACAGCCCACCGGTGCAGGTCAGATGCTATTAATTGGATCACCCCCAACCCCTCAGGCCTGGGCTGTAATTTGCCAAACAGCTATCTCTCATTTGCAAATAAAAGTTAAAATCAATCCACAGATACAGAATGCTGACTTCCTGTCACTCAAATTTACGGGGGTTTTCTTTGTAGAGCTGGCAGATTGTGACCGAGAGAGACAGAGAGAGAGACAGAGAGAGAGAGAGAGAGAGAAGGAGAGGGAGAGGGAAGGAGAGAGAGAGGATGAATATCACTTGCTTCCTAAGCAGGGATTTGCCTGCGATGCGCGGCGAGAGGACTGCGGCGGCTGATTTACACAGTTGGAGCGGAGGAGGAGCCGGGGGGTGCTGGGGGGACAAGCTGGCTGAGGCTCCGGCGATGGGCTGATCTGGGGCTCCCGAGCGCCGCTCCCTCTCTGCGCGATTTGGGGACGGCTGATGGATTTACATTCGGGTTCCAGCCAGGCGTTTGGTATATTATCTCCTAACACCCGACCTGGCGCTCCCAGTTTGGGTGCAGACGTTGGTAAGTAACGTGTAATCCTATTTTAGTTATTTCCTAGGCCATTAAAGTGGCACTTTTAAAGCAGGTCAGTCTTAAATGATGCCGCTGCCGAGAGCGTCTCCTTCGCCTGAAACGTTCCGCGGTCTCCTCCCCGATCCCCCCCCACCCCGCCCCCCCCCTCCAGAAGTGAGGGTGCTTGAATGGTGAGCTGTCAGGGGGCTCACTCTCTGCCAACCGAATCGCTTCACCTTGGTGCTTTGCCCGAGATCCCCCAAATTCAAGTAGAATTTGGTGTGTACAGCCGTACTGTTGTATTCGTATCCCGTCTCTGCTTTTCTCTCCTCCCCCCACACCGCCACCACCTTCGCTGTCTGGTCAATGCTGGGATCTGGGATCCGGTCACCCCCTTCCACCCTCCTTCCCACTCCTCCCCACCCTCTTCTCTCATCTACACAGCACCCAGCCCCACTACCACCTACTCAAAGGGTCAAGAGCAAAGACACCCGGAGAAGGCAAGGTCTAGTCCCAGCTCCTCCTAAGGAAGGAGGCCTCGCGAAGGGATTGCGCTGTGAGTGACAACATTTCAGGAAGCGCGAGAGAAAAACAAAACAAAAAACCCAGAGACCGAGCCAGGGCTCTCGGGGACCGCGAAGCTCGCCACTGAATCGAGAGCACCGAGATCTGAAAACAAAGAACCCAGTCCTGGGACACTCACTGCCTGCCATCGAGGGTATGTAGAGCTGCGGTCGGGAGCTGCCTGTCACTGGCACTGCCGCGCTAGGTGTGCGCCCGGCTTTCACATTGGTATGCAGTGACCATTTCCCTGCAAGTCGCAAAGGTGGAAGCACTTAAAAGGATTACAAGCGTGATTTGGTGGCCTTTCTGAAAGTTGGTGCCTGAGGAGGAGAAACTGCAGGCTACTGCATGATGGATACAATTCAGCCTCCCAGAGAGTTTGCACCTCTCGCTGGGAAGCCCCTCGGAGTAAACCTCGGAGATCGAGAGCGCTCTGCACGGATAGGTACTCACCGCCATCCTTTCCTACTTTGCCCAATTGAAACCAGTATTCTCGCGTGTAAGGACATTCTTTGTAGAGCATATAGTTTGGCCGCGGTGGCTTCTATAAGCTCACAGGTGCTAGAGGGTTGTATTTTTGAACTGGATATTTAGCTGTAAGGACGGTGTTAGAAAGAGTGGTACTGGAGACTAACATACCCTCGGACCCCTTTTCTTGGGGGAGTAAATAGTAAGTAACTCAAATAAATAGGCCAGGTGGTGGAGCGAAGGGCCCCTCCCCCAGCGGATCGCTCGTGTTGTAAAGCATAGAAGGAAAATGGCTTGAGCTTTTAATCATTTTCCATTTCTAAACAGACCCATTGTGCGTTTCGCCCGGCGATAGATTAGAAAAGGACCTCTGGAAGGCTCAGGGCTTTTCAGAAAATGAATGATGCAGCATTTTAATTATTTGTTCTAGGGAAGATCATTTTGCTTCCATATTGGAATATTTAATCTTAGATATGGAGAGATTAGTGGGCTTGGAGATCCAGCAAAGCGGAGGGGGAGGTGGGAGGGGGTACAATGGGGAGAAAGGGTTTCTTGTCCTCCCTGTGGACAAACAAATGATGCCCGGGCGTTCGCAGCAGAAAGCAGTCGAAATCCAGGCTCCAGAGCCCTTCATCCCTTAACTTTTAGAGCTCTTCCTATAGCTTAGACACCCTACACTGAGATAAAGGAAAAGAAAATGGTGAAATAGCCTTTGGACATGTCCCAGATCAAGAACTTAGGGGGTTGTTGTTCAAGAGAGAACAGAGAATGATTGCCAAGGGGGCCATTTACTGTCACTGGGAAGCCTCCCGGTTACCCATCGATTCCATCGTATCTTGGGTTCCCAAGATCCCTGAAACAGTCACCGTCTCTGCACGTTGGGTACAGAAGGTGGTGTGTGTGTGGGGGGGCAGATGGTGAAGGAGAAGGGACTGCTATCGTTCTGAGCTCAGACTGTTAGTGTTAGTCTGCTTCTCGGTTGAGACCCGGAGAAATAGGGTGGGTCTGGAACGTTAAGGGTGTGGAATGTTAGAGAATCCTGCCGGCCTGCTTACTTAGTCTCTGACAGCTACTGTGAAGTGGCAGACACAGGTGCGGTCATTTCTAATGCAAAATACCATGCAAATATCCGATGGCTGACTCTTAAGTAACGTTTTGTTGAGTTAGGTGATTTATATATATTTAGAATGGTAAGAAACTGATACATAAAGTTGGGTTTTGTAAAAAGTGCTTTAAGAAACAATCAGCTCTACAGTCTAACTTTGAGCCCTTGGGCAAGTGAGTCCAGTTCTTTAGAGACCAGAAAGTCCCTCCCTTCCCCATGAGTTGGTGACTGGATTGGCATGTGTTGCGGGGCTGGGGGACGACATTGTGGAGGCACAGTTCCCGCTGACGAGACTCCTTTGCTGCACACTTGCCTCTCTCCAGCTTCTCTACTAAGGTGCATTTCCTCCCAGCAGGTAGGACTGTAGAACCATCAGGTGAGCCTTTAAAAACTCCTCTTAGAGGATTCTTGTGAGCTCTGGTCTGGTGGCTCCTCTTCATTGAAACGTCTTCCCTCAATCATCCCCACCCTCAGGACTCTCTACCATCCCCTTGCCTAAAATATCACGGAGAAATATTTGGGGGGACGGGGGATGGTAGGAAAGAAAAGAAAGAATCTAAACCCTGAAATGCTGCCCCCTATCCCCGAGAGGTCTTCCCCGGTGTAAGAAGTGAAATGTGCCATTGTTACCCGAGTGGTCTGCGTATCCTTCCAGAGCATTGGTTCGTCTCTGGTTTTAAAGAGGTGGCAGCAAACACATAGCTGTTGAATCCAGGGGAAATCGAAGGCTTTGAGCTGCAGCAAAACAAAATGATTCCTGGTGCAAAGAGATCGAAGCAAAATGCAGGAGAAACTCGGTGCAAGCCGCTCAGGCTGCCTGAGCTCTTACTCAGGACACTCAAGCAGAATCAGCTAGATTCAGGTCTTCTGCTATGGAGACCTGAATTTCCCTTTATTCCAGTCTTTGGAGGGAAGTGTGTGCTGTGAAAAGGATAATTCCGAAGGACAGTCTTACTTTTCAAACTCTCTACACTAGAGAGTGGAGATTTTGGGAACTAGAGGAGCAAACTAGTCAGGCAATGGTTTCCTTTAGAGTTAAAATAAATTACAAATAAAAATTTTAAAATGCCTACACCCCTCCCCCAGTCCCAACCAAAGGAACGTTTCCCCTTGGTTGATCTCTTCTTCCTTCTTGTTTTATTCTGACAATTTGTCCTCTTGACCTCTTCACTTCTTTTCTCTCCCCTTAAACACACACACACACACACACACAAACTGTATAGTCACGGCTTCCTAGTGCTCGCGCCCGACCCCATGCTAAGCGCGTTCCCCTTCTTGGAGCTCATTTTGGTGACGTGGAAAGCCGGATCCAGGGTTATAGCACATATTAAAAACAAAAAAAAACAAAAAATCCAGCGCAAGAGAAGTCCGAGATTCTGCACCGTGATTGAGCCTGCCTTCCTCCCTGCCTTCCTCCCGCCCTCCTTCCAAGGATGCCCAATGATGTGTTGCCGGTACCCAGGAAGAGAAGCTACGGCGGTGGCAGCAGCAGCGGCGGCAGCGAAGCTGGAAGCCTACAGCAGCCCCTTCTCCCTACTCTATTGAGTGTTCCAAGCGGTAGTTCTGCATTCTAAAGAAACCCATTGAAAGGTCCATTGCATTCCCAGCACGTCTCAAGCTTGCTGCCTTTTATTTTTTTCCCTTGGTCTCCCTCCCCAACCCCCCAACCCCCTTGCCTTCAGCTTCAGCAAAAGGAAGGAAGGGAGAGGGAGAGAGAGAGAATCCTTAAACTCAAGCTTTTTCTTTTTTTTTCCTCCCCCGATGTTCAATGCTAAAAAAAAAAAAAAAAAAAAAAAAAAAATCTTCAAAATAGGTAAGTCAAAGACATCTGGAGCCTTTCTTGTCTAAATCTCAAGGACCTCAAAAACAAGGAAAAGCATTTTTAAAAAAGAATGGTGAAAAGGAAATAACTTAAGTAGATTTTAATATTTTAAAAGGGATACAGGGAAGACTAACTGATAGTGCAATGTAGCCTCATCTGCCTTCTCTCTTTTTGCATTTAATTGTTTCCAAAAATTGAGTATGCATGCCTGAGGCAAATTTCTCTTTGCTTTCTTATGGGTTCTCCTTTCCTTACAGCTGTGTACATCATATGCAAGTTGAGTGCGGAGATTTATTCTTTTCACTCTCGCTGTAAATTATACCATTGTGTTTTAAGTTAGAGGGTTGACAAAATATTTCCTTAATGGATGCATCTGTGTGGAAAGAAAATATATGCTAAAAATTCGTTTATTTTTATTGATTACAAACAATTCAATTTTGACTGCTATTTCAGTGACTCAGAAAGGGCAATCTAATAAAACTGCATTATTATAATTTATTTATGTACGTATTTTCATATACTGATGATATTTGGCAAGGAATGAAAGCCAAAGAGGAAGGCTCTGTATTATTAGAATAGTGCACTGTATTTGTTTCTTCTGATGGGAAAAGAACGATGTCTTTCTTTGAAATGTATTTCATGTGACAGAACATCTATCAGCAGGTAAGAATCCAGGTTTCCACTCTTTCTTGCCTTTAACTACCCAAATCTCCTCTAGCCAACCACCTGCCATCCCATCTTTTAGCAGGGTTCCTTAGTTGATCTCAAAGGCACAGATATACATTCCAAACTAAGCTCTGAAAGTGTTTTTAATACAGACACTCCCAGGCTCAGCATCCTTTAGCTGTCACTATCTTTAGCTCTGACAATTGCATGGGCTTGTTCTTTAGAAAGGCTAATCACTCCTAAAGGATTTAAACGGCCAAAATGATACACATATGTAGAAATCATTTAATTAAACGAGATGTTAATTTTTGCTTGGGCAAAAGTGGTTGGGGTATAGTGTGTTACTGAGCATGCACTATAATTAAGCATATTGTGCTCATTTCTTAAGAGAAATCTTAGGTTTTCCTGAGATACTAATCATCTTATACATCTCAACATCTGATTGGTCAATGGGCTAATAATTTATCATACTCTTTAATAACTTTCGGGTATGCCATGTCTTTTTATGAATAGAAACCCATAGTTTAAAGAACACTTTCTTCCCTCAGAGTTTCAATCAGATCCATAATAGGCACCTCTGAAATCAATATGATTTTTAACAGGCAAACAGGTGTAATGGCCAAATGATTGCCATTATTACTGAATCTGCCTATCTCTAAAAGGAATCACTGTATGCAGTTTCTTTGCTTGCTATAAGAAGCAATGAAGGCTGCTTTTGATCTCACGATATGCCCTTTACCAAATATGGCTTGATTCAGGAAAATGTCATCACATGGTACAATATTTCATCTCCTAATTTTAAGATATAGGACATGTTAAGCATGTTGATAGGTTATTTTGAGTGTCAGTTCAACAATTACTAAAGTTTTTGTATCACTCTTAAAAAGCCCCACATGTATGAGACAATTAGAATAGAGCATATGACTAAAAGCTAAAAATCTGCATCTTTATTTCTGTTGCAGTTTTGTAATCATCCGTGAACGATGAAATCTTCTATAGCTGAGCTGCTTCACAGAGGGAGGATGTTGTGGATAATTCTTCTAAGCACAATTGCTTTAGGATGGACTACCCCGATTCCCCTGATAGAGGACTCAGAGGAAATAGATGAGCCTTGTTTTGATCCATGCTACTGTGAAGTGAAAGAAAGCCTCTTTCATATACATTGTGACAGCAAAGGATTTACAAATATTAGTCAGATTGCTGAGTTCTGGTCAAGACCTTTTAAACTATATCTGCAGAGGAATTCAATGAGGAAATTGTACACCAACAGTTTTCTTCATTTGAATAATGCTGTGTCCATTAACCTTGGGAACAATGCATTGCAGGACATTCAAACAGGAGCTTTCAATGGTCTTAAGATTTTAAAGAGGCTATATCTGCACGAGAACAAACTAGACATCTTCAGAAATGACACCTTCCTTGGCTTGGAAAGTCTGGAATATCTGCAGGCAGATTACAATGTCATTAAACGTATTGAGAGTGGGGCATTTCGGAACCTAAGTAAACTGAGAGTTCTGATTTTAAATGATAATCTCATCCCCATGCTTCCAACCAATTTATTTAAGGCTGTCTCCTTAACCCACTTGGACCTACGTGGAAACAGGTTAAAAGTTCTTTTTTACCGAGGAATGCTAGATCACATTGGCAGAAGCCTGATGGAGCTCCAGCTGGAAGAAAATCCCTGGAACTGTACGTGTGAAATTGTGCAATTGAAGAGTTGGCTGGAACGCATTCCTTACACTGCCCTGGTGGGAGACATCACCTGCGAGACTCCTTTCCATTTCCATGGAAAGGACCTGAGAGAAATCAGGAAGACAGAACTCTGTCCCTTGTTGTCTGACTCTGAGGTGGAGGCTAGTTTGGGGATTCCCCACTTGTCATCAAGCAAGGAGAATGCATGGCCAACTAAGCCTTCTTCAATGCTGTCCTCTGTCCATTTTACTGCTTCTTCTGTTGAATACAAGTCCTCAAATAAACAGCCCAAACCCACCAAACAACCTCGAACACCAAGGCCACCCTCCACATCCCAAGCTTTATACCCTGGTCCAAACCAACCTCCCATTGCTCCTTACCAAACCAGACCCCCCATTCCCATTATATGCCCGACTGGGTGTACCTGTAATTTGCACATCAATGACCTTGGCTTGACAGTCAACTGCAAAGAGCGAGGATTTCATAACATTTCTGAACTTCTTCCAAGGCCACTGAATGCTAAGAAACTGTATCTGAGTAGCAATCTGATTCAGAAAATATACCGTTCTGATTTTTGGAATTTCTCTTCCTTGGATCTCTTACATCTAGGGAATAATCGTATTTCTTATGTCCAGGATGGGGCTTTCATCAACCTGCCTAACCTAAAGAGCCTCTTTCTCAATGGCAACGATATCGAGAAGCTGACACCAGGCATGTTCCGAGGCCTACAGAGTCTACACTACTTGTATTTTGAGTTCAATGTCATCCGGGAAATCCAGCCTGCGGCCTTCAGCCTCATGCCCAACTTGAAGCTGCTATTCCTCAACAATAACTTGCTGAGAACCCTGCCAACAGACGCCTTTGCAGGCACATCTCTGGCTCGGCTCAACTTGAGGAAGAACTACTTCCTCTACCTTCCTGTGGCTGGTGTCCTAGAACACTTGAACGCCATTGTCCAGATAGACCTCAATGAGAATCCTTGGGACTGTACCTGTGACCTGGTTCCCTTCAAACAGTGGATCGAAACCATCAGCTCAGTCAGTGTGGTGGGTGATGTCCTGTGCAGGAGCCCTGAGAACCTCACCCACCGTGACGTGCGCACTATCGAGCTGGAAGTTCTCTGCCCAGAGATGCTTCACCTTGCACCAGCTGGAGCATCCCCAGCTCAGCCTGGAGATTCTCATCTTGCTGGGGGGCCAACGAGTGCATCACCTTATGAATTCTCTCCCCCTGGGGGTCCTGTGCCACTTTCTGTGTTGATTCTCAGCCTGCTGGTTCTGTTTTTTTCAGCAGTCTTCATTGCGGCAGGCCTCTTTGCCTATGTCCTCCGACGGCGCCGGAAGAAGCTGCCCTTTAGAAGCAAGCGGCAGGAAGGTGTGGACCTCACTGGCATCCAGATGCAATGCCACCGGCTTTTTGAGGATGGTGGAGGTGGTGGAGGTGGAAGTGGAGGTGGGGGACGACAGGCTATTTCTTCCCCAGAGAAGGCCCCTCCTGTGGGTCATGTATACGAGTACATACCCCACCCTGTTACTCAGATGTGCAATAACCCCATCTACAAGCCTCGCGAGGAGGAGGAGGTGGCCGTTTCATCAGTCCAGGAGACAGGGCATGCAGAACGCGGGGCTCCTGGGACACAATCCCCAGGAATGGGGGAGGTTCTCCTAGGAAGTGAGCAGTTTGCTGAGACACCCAAGGAAAACCACAGCAATTACCGGACATTGCTAGAAAAAGAAAAGGAGTGGGCCTTGGCAGTGTCCAGCTCCCAGCTCAACACCATAGTGACCATGAATCATCATCACCCTCAGCCTCACCACCCAGCCGCTGGTGGGGTGTCAGGGGTAGCTGCGGGAACTGGGGGAGACTTGGCTGGGTTCCGCCGCCATGAGAAGAATGGTGGTGTGGTGCTGTTTCCCCCCGGGGGAGGCTGTGGTGGTGGCAGTACGCTACTAGACCGAGAGAGGCCGCCACCAGCCCCCTGCACAGTGGGGTTTGTGGACTGTCTCTATGGCACAGTGCCCAAATTAAAGGAACTGCACGTCCACCCTCCTGGCATGCAATACCCAGACTTACAGCAGGACGCCAGGCTCAAAGAAACCCTTCTCTTCTCGGCTGGAAAGGGCTTCACAGACCACCAAACCCAAAAAAGTGATTACCTCGAGTTAAGGGCCAAACTTCAAACCAAGCCGGATTACCTCGAAGTCCTGGAGAAGACAACATATAGGTTCTAACAGAAAAAGAAAAATAAATTAGTGCTTTTTATTCAAAAGAAAATAAAAAGAAAAAATATATCCCTTGCTCCCTTTATACTTGTCCCAATAACTCCACTCTCACAAACTTCCCTGCCCTGAACAGAACTGAAACCGCATGATAACTAGAAAATACAGATGTATGCTCTCTCCACTCAGATGTGATTCGGAGGAAGGGCCATACTCAGATCATTAATCAATGAAGTGCCTTCGCAGACTTTTGCCAGCAAATGTTATTATTTTTTTATACTGAAACTTGAGACTTTGACTGTGCCATGTATAAGGTATATTAGGGATCGTTGTATTGATCCTAATTAAGTAAAATTCGATGTGTCTTTTTCTTTTCAGTAACTTTTGTTTTTAGTTGTAGTTTTGTTTTGACAAGGGGGGGGGAAACAAATTGACATTTGTGGCTTTCGTTCCTCTTGCCCTCATGGCACAGATTCTGTACATGTATTAATAATGCAGTTTGCTGCATGCCTGGAAACTGCAAGGCGGGGAGGGAGGGGGCGGGTCTTGTTCTCACCCACTCGTTTTTCTCTTACACACATACCCACACGCAAATCACAAATCTCTGCACATAGGTCCCTACACCTGCAGCCTCTTCCTTATGGTGTAGGTACATACACACACACACACACACACACTCCCGTTCAACCCAATCTAATTAGTTCGGGTTCGATCCATTCCTATCCTCTCCATAGCTTCACCTTCCCTTCACCCCTAGTGTACAGCTCACAGCGTCTCTCCTCCACCCTGGGAAAAGTCATCTTCCAGGATGGAACCAACTGACGTGGAGGGCCTGGTGGTTTAACAGCCGTAGGCCCTCACCTAGTATGAACACATTCTTTGTGACACTTCATCCTGATGCCAAGATTTTTTGGAGAACATCTGCACTTTCTTATATATATATATATATATACATATATATATATAAAATATAAAAAACATAAAAAAGCAACTGGGTATATATCACTAACAGCTTTGTAGGAAGCACTTTTAATGTTTTCTGTCTCACACACAAAGATTCAAAAGAAATGTGCATATATTTATTCTGTAATTTCAGTGATTATAAATTGTAAAGGTAATGTTTAATCATTGTATAGTGATTATGCGTCTGGTATAGCTTTCCTAATAAAAAGTTTTGAAAAACATAATACATTATATATAGAGGATACAAAGCTTGAACCTTAAATTCCAGCTATGCCATGCCTTTCGTGCTCCCTTTTTATTTTTTTGAAAAACTTTCTTTTACTTCTTATACAGAAAGCTAGTTTATTAACAAGTTTGATGCACTGTGATATTGATAAATCTTATAACCCATCATGCCCATCCCATACCAGGATATAAGTGGGACATTAAAAATAATCTGATTTATATAGTTTACCTCTTTCTCTTGGATTATGAATTTCAAACTTAGTACTCCAATGATGCATCATTTTTCCTAGGCAGGATACAATTGGGAGAAAACACAGTAACTATATTGCTAAGAAGTACAGGATTAATTAGGAGGAGATGATCAAGGATCCATGAATTGTATGATAGTTAAAGACATAATAGAGGAAAAGGAAAGTGAAATTGCTATACTTTTTAAAAACGTACACTAAAATTACTTACACTCACACACACCAACCAATAAAAATATAAGGCCTCGGAGCCAGTTTGTCAGAATTCTGTTATCTGTTGTCACTGTTATATTTTAGCTACTTTTTTTCCCAACCACTTACTGCAACCGGCCCCAAACATTCTTGAACAAAGACAGGATACTGAAAGAGTTTTTCTTTATGTATGACACTAAAATATGTTGAAAAATTAACCAGACAATAATCCAAGTTATGATCCATTTACATGTGAGCGAAACCAAAGAAAATCGGATATTTAAGGTGCCAGTATCTTGTTTGTGGAGGAAACTAAACTGATACAAAGAAACTCGGGAGCTTTGAGGCAGGCACTTATCTCATCAGGCCAGTAGAGGACAGCAGAGCTCCAGAGATTCATAGAACCTGTAGCTGCAGCATTATGCAGTGAGGCCAGTGTTCTCTGCTAGTCTTTCCTCAAGTTGCCCTTAGTAGAAATTATTATTATGCTTTGAATGTAACTCACTACAAGTCACTGATGCCTTACATCACATTTTTTTCCATAAAAAAGGAGACTAGTGGCTTCTAAAACTCCATAACTGATATAAAACTAAGGCATTGTATTTAAAAAGAAAAAAAAATGAATGTCTAGAGCAACCTATTTATATATCTCTTGATTAATTATATTTGGGTAATTACATAGATATGTATAAAATTTAAAAAAACACAAGTATATCAATATGAAATGCAACTTTTCAGGGCTACCTTGCATTTGGTACATCATACCTAAACATTTTGTCCTCCATTATTTGAAGTATATTTTGGAATTAGTTCAGATGAAGAAAAGCCCATGGACGTGATTCACTATTTCTCTATATACAATATTGAAATGCAACTCTTCTTATGCAAGAGGATCAGACCCACTATTAAATAGGTGTCATTCTTCTTTGTTTCTTATTTTCTTTTTACTTTCCCATAAGTCACCTTTTTCATAGTTATCTCACTTTCCTTGTTTTTTCTGATCATCTCTCCATCCTTCACCTGAAGTCTTTTATTTTGAGGCACAGAAAGCTAGTATTAACCTTTAAGTGTTTTAATATCAGATTTATGAAGTCCCTCTTAGCTAGTTATTTATCATGTCCCCATTCCTCCTAATCAAATATTTTGATGTATAGTAGAAAGATGTGCATAATAAAAATTCAAAGTGCAAATCTAGATACTTACAATTTCCTTAATAACTGTGCATACATTCATAACATGGCATATTATCAGACTAAAGTACAATTCCTAACAATCCCAGAGCTTTTGACATTTGAAAAATGAGTGTCCATAAACCATATCAAATTATAATATAATTTGATAATTATAATGTTTATATTTTATTTATTATAGAAAGTAAGACTATCTTGTCTGAAATATAGGTATAAATTTTACCCTTGAATTAGGAGTAAATTTATTTAGTGAAAATAAATTTATATGAGAATGGAATTTTGTATCAAAGGAGGTAATATTTTGCTTCCATGGAGTTTTCTACCCCCTTGGCTAGGCCACTTATTTTAGCTGTGCATTAGAAGTACTTAAGTTAGCTTTACATTATAATACCAGATATGTTTTCTTAAAGTACCATGGGTATTAATACAGGTCCTATGATTAAGATTTGTTCTATGTTTTTGCTGCAGTAAAATGATTATTTTTAAGAAAAAGGTAGATTACTAATTCACTTCATAGTGCTGGTGAATTAAACTGAAGTAGACCCAGATCTGACAGATGTTTGTTATTATTCTTTGCTATTTTATTACAAATTATAATAATAATATTTGAAAGTAATAAAATGTATTGTAATATCCCTTTAACTATGAGATGGTGAGTAGAAAATAACTGAAAGTGATATATTAGTTTGATTCAGTACTAGTTTTAACACATTATTTTTCTATACTGTATTATTATGTGAATGCTTTTATGTTTTAATTTAAAAAGCTGTATTATTTCATCTAATTGCAAAATACTAAAAAATATAAGGATGATGACCACCATATTTTAAATAAAAGTTTAGAGAGAGATCACAAGAAAAGTTTAATTATTGAGCTTGAAAAGTCTTTTTTATTTCTTACCTGAGAATATTGGTTTTAAACCCTTGTTATCTGCAAAGAATATTTATGTTTAGATTATGAAAATTGATAATGCAATTGAAGAACATAAGGATTTTTCATTAACCATTGCAACACATTATTTTGATTCATTTAGTGCAAATTCATTGTTCATACAGTACTATCCTTTTGCAATTATGTTGTCTAAGCCAATAAATGTTGCATTTTTGTAAAATGGCTATGACAAAGGAATGATTAACAAAATGCTCCACAAAATGTAAGGCATATGACTGTAACGAGTCAAGAAAATATGAGAGGAAATGGTAATAAAAAGACTTCATCTTAAGTCATTTGAGCAATTTGAATTTGCGCTTAGACATTTATAACTTATACTTAGCTCAAAATCCTCAACTGTGAAAATTCAGGTAAACAGAACATAAATAACTATCACGAATTTCACTATATAAGTATTCTGTTTAATAAATATACTATATGCCTTTTAAAAGAAATAAGAGCAATAACATGTATAATTGGGCCATCATGTGTGTGTTTATATAAATATAGTACTATTATATATATGTATATACACTGTATATACATGTATATAGTTTATATATGCTGGATTATACTTACATGTAAATTATGGATTTTTTTCTTTCACGTATAACAATTTCAGTTTTATGCATTTATTTTCCTTGCTTCTGTCTAGCTATGTCCAAGTGAAGCTGGATGAAATTATAAGTCTTCACTTTGGGAATATTCACATGTAAAAAGTAACTCTGCAATTACTATTTCTGAATTTAAAAGTCTTTTATCTTCCAATTTTTTTCATTTTATTATTTAAGTCATAGGGGACAAATGTCAGTCAAACTGTGAGTTAAATCAAGTCCTCACAGTAAAGAAACTAATCTCTTGATGAGATTCTAAGATTCTAAGACACTTCAATTTCCATCAGTTAACATAATCATTGGACATGAAATCAACCCTCAACAGTAACTAAAGCAAATATAATTAAAAGTAATTTTTTGTGTGTATATGTCAATCCAAATCCCCCAATTTATCCCTCCCCTCCCTTACCCCCAGTAACCATTTGTTTTCTACATCTGTAACTCTATTTCTGTTTTTGTAGATAAGTTCACTTGTACACTTTTTTGAGATACCACATATAAGTGATATCATATGATTTGTCTTTCTTTGTCTGACTGACCTCACTATAACAAACTCTAGATCCATCCATGTTGCTGCAAATGGTATTATTTTGTTCTTTTTTATGGCTGAGTAATATTCCATTGTATATATGTGTCACAGCTTCTTTACCTATTCCTGTGTTGATGGACTTTTAGGTTGCTTCCATGTCCTGGCTATTGTAAGTAGTGCTGCAATGAACACTGGGGTGCATGTATCTTTTCGAATTATGGTTTTCTCTGGATATATGCCCAAGAGTGGGATTGCTGGATCATATGGTAGCTCTATTTTTAGTTTTTTAAGGAATCTCCATACTGTTCTCCATAGTGGTTGTACCAATTTACATTCCCACCAACAGTGCAAGAGGGTTCCCTTTTCTCCACACCCTCTCCAGCATTTATTGTTTGTCGATTTTTTTGACGATGGCTTTTCTGACTGGTGTGAGGTGATACCTCATTGTAGATTTGATTTGCATTTCTTTAATAATTAGTGATGTTGAGCATCTTTTCATGTGCTTTTTAGCCATCTGTATGTCTTTGGAGAAATGTCCATTAAGATCTTCGGCCCATTTTTTGATTGGGTTGTTTGTTTTTTTGATATTGAGCTGCATGAGCTGTTTGTATATTTTGGAGATTAATCCCTTGTCGGTTGCTTCATTTGCAAATATTTTCTCCCATTCTGAGGGTTGTCTTTTCGTTTTGTTTATGGTTTCCTTTGCTGTGCAAAAGCTTTTAAGTTTAATTAGGTCCCATTTGTTTATTTTTGTTTTTATTTTCATTACTCTTGGAGGTGGATCGAAAAAGATCTTGCTGCAATTTACGTCAAAGAGAGTTCTGCCTATGTTTCCCTTTAAGAGTTTTGTAGCATCTGGCCTTAAATTTAGATAGTTACTCCATTTTGAGTTTATTTTTGTGTATGGTGTTAAGGAGTGTTAAAAGTAAATTTTAATGCAAAAGAAATCACAAGGGTAAACTGAGGCAACAGTGCAAACTAAGGCATTTAGCTTAGTTCATGGTACAGATGTGTAAAATGAATTATAAAAGTCCTCTCTTTTTTTTTTAATTAGTAGTTTTTCCAAATAATACATATGCCACAGTTAATTTTTAGGCCATCTTAGCATAACTTTTTTGTTTGCCCCATATCAGAATTTATTTAAGGAAGACAACCCAGTTATTAATATTTATTTAAGAAAATAATTATTTATTAAAAATTTACTATAATTTGTCATATAATATATCCCAGAGCTATGACTATTCCAGAGCCAAATATATGTAGTTTAAAACAATTTTCATTATCTATAATATTGTTCTTCTCTATTGGTATTTATGATTTGAATTTTATCAGTATAAATGATATTGAAATTGCTCCTTAATTTGGATCATATACTCTTCTCTCTTTATAAATGTAGATAACGGGTAGTTGAACATTGCTTAACTGAATTTTAATATATATATTCTGTATATATGTAAATATATCACACATATATATGGATTTTATTTACTAACAACTTTATCAAATAAATTTACATAATGCATCACTGCACAGGTGGAATTTTAAAAAGATTTAAATTTAAGGTTCAAAATGGGGTAAGATATAGTGTGGAATGCTGAACAATACATAAAACCTAGTTGCTAATGTTTTATTTGTTAATTGAACCAGGCTTAAGTTTGACAATAAATCACTTCTCTTCCCATGTTAATTTAAATATGGCCACCCCGTTCTGAGATAATACATTCACTACTCCTACGGCATTTCAAAAAAATAAATTAGCATTTCTATAAATCATTGTGTCTTAAGGAACGGCAGGTAGAGATATCAATTCTGGGGAACTTCTCTGCAAACTACTCTCTGTCTATCCTAGCTGCAACACGCAGAGCTCTACTCTTATTTCCACTGCAAAGGGCATCACAGAATGATAATAAACAAATATGTATTGCAAACAGAAAATGAAGAGAGAGAGAAGACAGTGTGTATTCAGTTGGAAAAAGCTTGTAAGGTAGTTCTGATATGCTCACTCATCAACCCCCACTTTGAAAACTACTGTTCCCAGCAAGTATCTTTAGCTGCATCCAAGCAAATACTTTATCTTTCAGTATATTCAATTTGCTAATTTCCATGTTTGTACAAATCACTGTGGTTATTCTTTTATTTTCTGAAAATACACATCTCTAATGGGCATCAAAATTTAGTTTCAAGTTTCCTTCATCCAGTAGGCCTTTATTGATACAGTAAACAAAATTCTGATATTCTCTCAAACACTTATGCACACTATTTATTCTATGCTGATTTATATAAAATATGTTGGAATATTTTACCTTCAGTGTCCTTCAGTCACTTTGCCTGTCTGTACCAAGAATTCTGGCTTTTCCATTATATTATAAGTACTTGAAAATACAGACTCTCTTCAAGGTCTTCTGTAGCCCAGTGTCTAGGACCATATTTTGCACAGATATGGAAAATATATTCTGAACAATCTTTGGAGTTTCATGGATCCTATCTTGTTTCTAGCATAGCCACAGTACTACCTTTTTTCCCCCGTTATTTCTAACACACAGCCTTAATAACAATAGACAGTATGTAAATATTTATTGACTAAATGAATGAACGGAGTTTTAAAATATGTATGGTCTATGCATTCTTGCAAAAGTTGATAGACCTTTGGTATGTAACCCAGAGAAAAGATGAAAAGGGATAGAGAGGGTTGGAGTGTGGAAGAGGCAGCAAGAAGTGTTACAGTATGGGAAATGTAATAACGTCTTGTACTTTTCTTGGATTTCTTTATTAGTAATATACACACTGACCTCAAGGAAATAAAACTGAGTAGTGTGAGTATGTCTCTGGGGAGAAAATAATGAAAAGGAAGGAAGGGAGGGAGGAGCTCTAAAGCTTAGTTTTATCTTCCTCAACAGCAGCAAAAGCAAAGGAGTTTGCCTGGTAGTGTGCAGATGTGGCATTAGTGAAGCTTGTGCTCAGTTATTTAAATGCTTATAAATAAGAGCAATAATTTAATAGACTTTGTTGATGTCTTCTTTGTTATGATGGCTTAACTGGTGGTTCTACCACTTTACTGAAAATTCTATTGGAAAGTTAATCCAGCCAAGAGTATTAAATAAAAAGGGCACACATACAAGTATTATACATACTACCTTCTTTTAGAGAGATGTGCAAATTAAAATTTTTATTTCTTCTACACCAGCCACATATACAAGATTTCACACTTAGAGCGACAGAATATGACTATCTCTATTCATATATTTCAGCCTCTGATCCTGTTGTGGACAAAGGTGATGTAAATTTAGCTGATGAATGAAGAAGTACATGGATCATCATATGAATGAATATATAAAATGTATTTCTATCTTACAAGATGCAAATATTAATGTATAGCTAACCACATTTTCACTTAGGTGATGTGAGACTTTAAAAAGAGAAAAAAATCATCTGTGTTCTTACTAATGTTTAAATCTTGAAATGTTACTATGATCATATTCTCCTTTATCTTACCAAAGGGTATAATAAACTAACCAATGAGAGTTTAGTTTAGTAAATTTAGCCCAAAAATAAACATGTAAGGCAAATACAAAGACATGCTTTTAAAATAATTTGCAGACATTTATTTCATTTATTTTCATTAAAGCTATGGATATGCCTTTGGAAATTCAGAGTTCTTTTTTGGTATCTGGAAGCTTGCTATTGTGGTGTTACACCTTAGCTTGCTTTAGTGTAGTACCAAAGCAAAGTCTTGGATGTTTGACTTTGTATTAAAATTATATATTCTTGCTGGCATTTTATGCTGTCCTTGAATAAAATGATCCTAAATTGTACATTTATATCTTTTAATACATCTAGAGTATAATTCAAGTATCTTAGAAGTTATTGTGCAAAAGAATTGCAGAATTTCAAACTGTTGTCAAGGCAAATAAATGGCACGTAGTCAACTATGTCTTAGAAGATGTAACATAAGAATATCTTGCTTATTAAATAGAATCAGGGATGTAGAGATGAATTCTTCAAATGTAAAGTAAGCTTATATAAAATTAAAATATAAAAACATGATATTTAGGACTATTTAATATATTCAAATTTTAAAGTAAAATCTTCATGTGTATAGATATGTGTACCGATATTCCACATACTTTTATTACTATTTCCATTACAAAAATGCTATAATCATATATAAAAAAGTTAACATACAACTTACAAAAGCTATGAACATGAGATACAAATTGCGTTGTATATATTGACCCACTGTAAAAGTTAGTAAGCATATCAACTTGAAGTTTTCTGAATAACTAACTGTGTAAAAACATGATGTTATATGGAGGGCAGATATGGTAATAATGAATAACTCCTAGGGAAAGCTTTCTTATGCCTTAAAAATGCTCACAAACTGTAAACTTCATTGGCACTTTATAGCATGCTGATATCTAAGAAACATAAAAAGCCTTTTGTACCTCCTATTAAAATGTATTTTTTATTTGATTGCTTATAGTTCTGAAATTGTGATATGATTAGATTTGTTTTAAATAGTTGAGGATCTCCTATCACTATGGTATGTAGATTCTGCTCTGAGTCAATATTATTTTATTATGGACTATGCTCTTATCTTAAAAAGCAAAAATGTCAAAACAAATGTAAAATATAAAAAACAAAATCCAACAACTATGAATCTTTGCTAAATGAGTACTGTAGGTAGTTAGATTTCCTCTGCCTCCTGCTATTAACAGTTGAAGCGACGACTGGATAAGAAAAGACTACTGTAGTTTGCAATCTCATCCTTTTGTCCAAGTCTCTCCACTAAAGTTCCTATGGTTCAATAGAAAGCTAAGTCTAATGAGGATCCCACAGAAAACCAGAGATAATAGGCCTCACTGCTAAATGCCTTTCCCTCTGTGAAAATGGAACTTGGTATATTAGAGCTCCTTGACCTAATATGAAGATAAGCAGGCTATAATAATACAGCTTGAAAATCCTTGAAGATTTTTTTACATAGTTTTAGTTCCCCATTACACTCTAGAATGTGGAATGGGGCTAAACTTTAGAGGATGTCTTCATGATCCAGCTATTGCTTCATAAGGAAGGGGAGACTGAAGCTCCATATGCAGAACGTGGGACCTCTGCTAATGACCATTTTGATAGTGCATCCTTTTGAATGTACATCCCAGTAAGCCATCATGGTGAAGGCAATTGTGACCACTGTAATAACCTCTCAGGAAGACTTTTTCTCATACCTTAAGAAAAATCTCAGACACTGCATTGTAGCTGAAAAGCAGAAAAAAACTTTTCCTTTTCCTCACTCTCCTATTAGTTTAGTTGATATTGATAAACATTTCTCAGGATTTTGAATCGGACTGAATTTACACCATGAATGGGATATATGCAAAGATGGGAAACAATTACTTCTTTGTGATACGTGCTGAGCTCATGGCTCACGTAGAGAACCCAGTAGTAAAATGCTTAAGAAGTACTGAATTCTGTCAGATCTGGGTGAGAATCCCTGTTCAGCCATTAATACCTATATAATCTTGGACAGGTTGTTTTAATCTTTTTGAGTTGCTTAAAATCTCTAAGTTGCATGATTTATATTATTAGAAGATCACTCTAGCAACTGTGAAGACTGGACTGAGCGGGGCTAGACAGCAGCTAAGAAAACAGTTTGGGTTTATAAAAATATTTTTCTTTGCAATAATTTTAGATGTACAGAAAAGTTGCAAAGATAGTAAAGAGAGTTCCCTGGGTATAATTCAGTCAGGCTGCCCTAACGTTAACATCTCACATACTGATGGTGCCTTTGTCAAAACTAAAAATTGGTACAACACTGCAAGCTAAACTACAGACTTTATTTATATTTCAACAGGTTTTTTTTTTTTTCCACTAATTCCCTTTTTTCTGTTCTAGGAGCCAACTCAGGATATCATATTGCATTTAATAGTGTTGCTTTTACATTTTTATTTTTTTCCACATTACAGCCTAAAGATACTGGTGACCTAGACTAGCTGGTAGCAGTGAAGAAGGAAGAAAGCAGATGTGAAACATATGCTGAAGCTAGAAACGATGGGTGAGATCACTAATAGATATAAGTCGTGAAGCAAAGGAAAGAATCAAGGATGATTTGCACCTTCTGGCTTGAAGAACTGAGTGGATGGTGGTGACTTTTACTAAGACAGGTGACTGGAGGGAGGGTGGGATTGAAAACATGTTTAGAATGAAAATCATGAGTTTCATGTTAGACTTGTTAAGATGTATTAGCAATAATATACATAAAACATTTAGATCAATGTTGCCATATAGTCTGTGTTCAATAAGTGATGGCCATTATGAAATTATTATTATTATAATCATCATCATTATCATCATTATTATCATCAAGAAGGAATTTCAATATTGCTTCAGGTTGCAAAGAAATTTTCTATCCAAGTGACAGTGAGAGAGGCATTCCTGTTTGGTTCTACACTTTTCTCTGCACAGTGTTTTCAGAGACTTATCCAATGGAAGTGTAAGCTGGAAATGCCAGGCCTTGTTTGGGGGTGCAGAAGTATACGCATATAACATTCCCTAACTAGGGACCCTATAGTACAAAGCGCTCCACTGTAAAATCCCAAGTTGAGAGGGTACTACATAACTTGAACAAAGTCATAGAGGTATAAAAAGGAACAAAATGTTAAGAAAATGGAAGAGGTTTGGTGAGTTGAAGGCAATGGTTAAAGATGACACTAGTAAGGCAAATTGGGGTCATGGTGAGAATGGCTTAAATGCATACTAAGGAGTTTGGAATTTATCCCAGTAGAGGGGAGAGTATATAATTTTGCAATATCAAGATCTTGCTCAGTGGGAAAACTACATCAATGTAATAATGGAATTCTAATGTAAAAAATCCTTATAAGGAACATGATTTCCTATGTTCAGGCCATTGCTAACCACAGTGCTTTTCAGAGTAGTAAGAATGCATATTTTGAGGATGAGAATGGTGAATTTAGCAAAAGGAGTCACTTTTGCTTTTGATAGAAATATTTAGTAGATTCCTATGCTGGAAAAGGCCCAGGGCTACTGTAAAGATTCAATTATGATGTGCCTTTCCTTTATCAATCTTAAAACATTATCTTCAAGTCAGAGAGAGAGAAGACTAACGTGCCAAAAATGCAGGACTGATCTTACTCTCTGAAGGATGGTAGAATATTATAGATCCTAGCATAAGTTTTATCCAGTGCAAAATAACAGAAGTAAATTCTGGTTGAGCTAAAAAAATGAGACATTTCCAGGGTAAGAAAGGGCAGTATTTCTTCATGATGGTATAAGTATACTTTCTTTGCACTGTATATAGCCAAAATACCCAGAATTTACAAGTACCAGCATGTATCTAGCCTTTAGCTAATGATAAGCTATTTTGACTGGAATTGTATGTTACATTTAATCTTGTAGCAGGTTCATTTTACATGTGCCTTGAACATCAAAGAGGGACAAAAGGGCAGATTCAATGTACTACTGGATGTAAAAATAGGAAATGATTTGTATATATACTAACAATTAAGGGTTATTCTACCATTCATTAGATGGAAGGTGGGTGCATGTAAGTTGGTAGAATAAAATCAAACAAAGGAGCAAAGATTTCTTCATAACTATGAATAATCTTTCATACTCTATTCATATTTCCCCAATGCTGGCATCATTGGGCATTAGACATATTACCCAGAATTATTTCATTGTGTTGACATAGGTCCTGAGACTCAGATTCTTCAGTGTAAATAATGCAGAAAGTATTGGAGCTGACTTCACCATGGGGTCTTATATGTATCTTTTATTAGATCTGCTTATATTTTATTCTTTGAACACATGTGCATGCTAAGCAGTAGAGACAATAAATAAGGTTTAAAGCAGTCACAAACAAGGGAATGTTATTAAGAAAATGAATGTTTTCATTTAGAATTAGCATGGTAGAATCCAGGCCATGAATCCCATTAGAAGATTTAGTCCTTTAACTACAGCCCCTGGGGTCAGACAAAATGCCGATAAAGATTCACTTCACATACATATATGAAGGATAAGAGTGTGAATGATTAGAAACACTCCCATGTCTTCCTTGTTCAAAGGGTTATTTAATCTTGCTGGTGTTATTTGAAACAATGGTTTCAACCCTCTGCTTTGCTTTTCCTGTGCAGACACAGCCATCACAGTGCTGAGTGGAGAATCTACTGTTTTCATAATTTAAGTATTGTTAGACTAGAAGTAGGAGAAGAGCCTTCAGTAATGTATGTACCATTTAAAAATATCTTTGGAAGTTCTCTAAAAAAGCTTCTATAGGTTTCTTCCTTAAAGTAAGAGATGTAATCTTTAAAGGCTTAATTCTGAATGACTTTAACATTGTTGTCTGTGATACTGATGCCTGATTTTTCTCAGTTACACTTAGTCCAGGTTCTGCACTAGTAATTTTTGCCCTATTTGTATTTTTTCTTGTTTGAGTGAAGAATCTAATTATATAAGTTTAAATTTTAAACCTGCTATAAAACAGTCAACAAAGTGGCAGGAATTTTATGAATAAAATATAACATGATGCTTCTTAAATGATGTTTAAAATATTACTTTTAGGTGTCTGTTCCAAGAATGATACAAAGTTACTTATCAAGAAGTTGATGAGGTACTGACAAGAATACACAGTATCATATTTTGCATAGGGCTATTGAATATCTACTTCAAGGCAAGTCACTGTGAATACAAACTATATTATCTCAAGGAAATGACAGACTGGTTTTGGGAGATGTGACTTACACATGCAAACTCTTTAAAGATATTAAAAACTATTGCTATAGATATAACACACTATAGGAATTAGTCACTGTGAATACAAACTATATTATCTTAAGGAAATGACAGACTAGTTTTGGGAGATGTGACTTACACATGCAAATTATTTAAAGGTATTAAAAACTATTGCTATAGATATAACACACTACAGGAATTAAGAAGGAGTTAATTACTGTTTGATACTGTTTGATACCTTAATATTTAATCTGATGTCCTCAACACCCAGGTCAGCCCTGAGTAAGGACCTTTTGAAATGCTGAAGAACACAGCCTTAGCTCCCTGTTCACAGCTCATTTCTGTTTCAGTTTGTATTAGCTTGAATCAACTATTAAGTGTGTAGAATAGTGAAGTCTGTAAAGGAAAATATTAACTATGATTCTACACTTAAAAGTCCTGAGCTTCAGAATCACTTAATGATACAGTTATAATTATTCAAACTCTTGCATTTTTTTAAAGTGTTCTAGATTTAGAAAAATGCTGATTTGTTCAAACAACTGCATCTGAAATCATTACACTCCTTTTGCAAAAAAATAAAAAAAAATCCGTATCATGATGGTTTAAAATATTCATTTAAGCATATGTTATGGAAATAAACTCCAGCTCCCTGAATTTGGTTGTACTGCCATCTTTATCTCTGAATTGATGTATAATCATTGTTTCCATGCAGCCTTTTGTGAATGGTAGGAAAGGACTCGCATTGCTGTGAAAGAATGGCTGAGGTTATAGTGGTTGTACAGTTGGGAATCAGGTCAGGTTTTTCCAGACTCTTCTAGGTTGCTAACACTGCTCTCATCAGTCTGCACATATTCTACTAATTTCAATAAATAATTATTGATCTCTGCAATAAATCTATAGGAGTCAGCAATATTCTGCTCCTTAGAATTTAAAAAAGAGTCTCTTAAAGTAAAAATCATAAGCATAATACAATCAGTTCATAATGGAAAATGTTATCCATCTGCAGAATAACTCAGACAGTTGTTTCTGTTGAGGAGTTTCTTATATAATCATATTTGGTCAGAATGATTTAGGTGTAATCTCAGGAATCCACAGGAGGGAAAAGACAGCCTATTGATTTTTATAACCCAAATATTTCTGGAATTATTTATATCCATCTCTAAGAAACCACTCTTTAAGCCATCATAATTTATTCTTGAACTAAAGTAATAGCTAATTATTCTAACAATTTTCACTCTTGACACTACCCCCATAAATACCTTATCAAGAGCAGCCAAACTGATAATTTTAAGTGCAATTCTAATTAGTTTCTTCCTTGCTTAAAAGCCCTTCAACAACTTCTTATAAAGTCCAAAATCTGTAATATATTCAGGAATGCCCAGCATGGTCTTCACCTCCCAAATCCTCACCTCCACCCCTCATTATTTTATCAATCTTTCCCTCATTCACTAAGCTTCAATGCATCCACTCTCTGTTACTTACTTAAAAGACGCAGGTTATTTCCCACCTAAGGAAATGTTCCATGTCCCCACTGCCTAAAATCTCTTTCTCTACTTCTCTGTGGTGTCCATGCTATAAATCCTTTAAGTCCTATCTTAAAAATCACTTCCACAGGAAAGCCTTCCCTGACTTCCCACAGAAAACTGGGTCCTGTATTTTGCAGTCTCACAACCCCACTTAATTTTTCTTCAGAGTCACGAAAGCAATTGTAATTAATTTTTGTGTGATTACCTCTTCAATAACTGACTCCATCACTAAACTATAAGTTGAGGACAGGAACTATGTCTGCCTTGTTAATGGGTGTCTTCACTGATTTACTGGGTACTTAGCACACGGTCTGTGTTGAATAAATATTTTTAAATGAATTAATCAATGAATAAATGAAAACTAAAACCTAGTCAAGTTCGAGGAAGAACTATTAATACCAAGGACTAACTAAAGGAAGTCAACGAGCAAGAACTTATCACTGCTTCACCAACACTGTGTCAGGAATGCAGGTGCCTCCTGAGGAAACACCACGGTTAAGGGTCCTGCTATGAATCAGAATGAATTACCATTAAGATTATCCAGCTACTACCCTTGCTTGATTCTATGCTATTCAAACAATACTCTCTTTTCAATTTTTTCTTTCCTTGTTATTTTTTCAGAAAGAAATCCCACTGTGAAACATGGGACTATCCTGATCTCTATGACATACTTCTCACTGTAAATAAAAGATATTGATATTCCAGTTTATACATAATCCCTTATTAATTGAGTTAATATGAGTCAGTCTCATAAATCTAAATACCTCTTCCCTGGTGGATAGAGTGGGGAAGAGCTAAGAAAACAGGATTTTGAAGAAAGCAATCCACTCAAGACTGCAGTGGACCTTAAATCAAAGGCATGAGCACAATCTGTTCTAGTAAAAAAAAAAAAAAAATTAATGTCTAGAAGGGACTTCAAGTCTATAGAATAGAAACTGTTATAAATGCAGGATACAGAGCTAAGAATTCAATAGCCAAAGCAATAAAAATGAGAGGAGGCTGAGTAGAACTAAAGAGTGGTCTGGGAAAATTGTATGCCACAAACACTGTTGCTCATAGTACCAGAAGTAGTACGTTGTGGCTGCTTGGTCAGCTACAGTTAAAGCACAGCAGGCATGAGTGACACTAAGGACTGGACACAAATGCAGCATTGCAACAAGTCTAAAAGTATGCCAGTTAAAAACTGACCCACCTCTCTAGGGAGGCAGCAGAATGCGGAGTCACAGTGTGTTGGTCCGGAGATGGGATCTAGAGTTAGAATGCCTATACCGAGTCCCAGACCTCCACATAATAACTATGTGACCTTGGGCAAGTGACTTTATATTGTTAAGCATTAGTTTCCCTTTCTATTAAATGGTAATAATAATAATAGTACCAACTTGTGAAAATTAGATGAGAATTTATGTATACACTGTTATTTAGCGCAGTCCATGGGACAAAATAATGCTTTGTAACTGTAATGGTACCCTAAATCAAATAACCTACTGTGTTCGAAGCACCGTGATAACCATTCACAGGAGGAGATAAGGCAGGGTGAAGGAAGATAAATCTAAAGATAAATGAGACTGAATTCCTATGATTTCATAAGGGAGATTTATGATTAAAAAACAGGAGACTTTCTGATTAAAAAAAAAAAATCAAGAGCCTGTCCTGTCACTGTTTGCACAGGACAAATTCTTTTGGCAGATGGGCTTAGTTATACGAGATGGAGAAAAGATGAAGTACAGAGATTAACTTGTTAGAATGTGGATAATTTATTTAACCTTTCAAGAATTTATTTTGGTAAAACTGAATTAATAAAACTCAGTAGAAGACAATTCGCAAAGTAATTTAGGGACATGAAAAGTAAAATTCCTGTTTAAACAGAAATATTATTTCATACTAAACTGAAGTCTGGATGCAAAATCTCACTCAAATAAAAGTGATTTGTGTTTTGGGACTTACTAATGTGTGTAATTGTACAATAACAACTAAATCATGCTCACCTCCTTTGAAAAATTCTGAGCAATGTTTATGGAATGGAGAAGTTGAAGATTTCAAAAATAAAACCTGCATCAGAGGAAAGAAAAGGAACAATGTGATGGATATGAGAGGACTGCTCAGTTCGCATATACTCTTACACATATATATTAGGTAGGTGGTCGACCATTTGGGACAAACTATACCTGTAGCTATTGAAACAGTAAATTATAAGAGGAAGGTTATCGTCAATATTTTACTAGTAAAGCACAAAATAATGACTTAGTAACAGGAAGCCATCTTGAGCTGTTTAAAGCATATTGGAATAGCAAGTGTTACAGACAATGCAGTAAGTCAGCACAGTAAGAAGCTTACGTAACTAAGCCAAACATTGGTTTCGAGTTTTTGGTTGAAACCACCTACTGATGACTCAGTTAGAATGAGACTGAAAAGAAGGAATGAGTAAGGTATAAAAGAGTATGCCTGGAGATTAGAAAAGTGTATGTGTGTGTGTTAAATAAACAAGTACACATGACAGAAAACCAAAGACTGAAAATTCAACTGACTAATAAGAATAAACCAATGATAGCAAAAACAAAAACTGATGTAAGGAGTACATCCTTGACCACATAAAGTGACCTTGCAAGTGTGATAAAAATTTCCCACTTCATAAAACTGCTACAAAAAAATAGACCATTTACCTCATTTACCAAGGGATCTCCTTTACCAAGATTCAAGACTCAGAAGATAATATGAATTTCAATCCAGCAAAACTAAACAGTCCTAGAGGCAAATTTAAGGATTAAAGAAATGCCAAACCATGTCTAAGTGTTACCAGTTATTCAGGTGTTTTGATCAAGATGTTATGACAAAACATAATCCCTGAAACTATATGTAGAGGCCTTGAGAAAGGAAATTCTCTAAATTCTGAGGACCTCTCTATATTCTGAGCAGTAGTTAATGGTAATAATGAAATCTGTTTGACTGCTGGGTGTTTGTGTGTGTGAGAATACAGGTTAAAAATTCAAACTACAAAATTTGAATTCCACATAACTATTCTGCTCTAAGTTTTTCTATGGGATTGTATTAATATATTTGTCTTTTTGTCAAAAGCATTTATTGTGCTTAATAATTTTATACTTGTGGATCATTATGTTTTATCAACTACATTTTATCATCTGAGGTTATATCTTCTAAACCTGCTGTAGACACGTGTGTTCTAAAAGCCTTTTCAATACTGAATCATCACATTTTAAATTTCAATTTTTTTTAGTTTGATATTACAGGTTGCATTGAAACCTCTACAAAGTTTCATTTTATTTGTTTTTAATGTAGCTTGTCTTTAACATTTATTTCAAATGCATAATAGAAGGCAATTCCATTTACTCCAAACAAAAACTAAGTAGAAATAAAGTCTCCCTTCATAGAAAACTCTATGGAAAAATTATATACAGGAGAAGAGACAGATACTGTGTATACCTATAAAAGTGAAGACCAAAACATATTGAGGTACTTTTCCCATTTCAGTAAGAGAGCAACAAGTAATGATCTTGCCTTCCTCAAAAAAAAAAAAATTAATACCGTGTTTGGAATGTCATATTCAGCATTCAGCTTCACAGAATTCTGCTCCTATTATTAAAAATGGGGTTTCAGAAGTTCATGGGAGAGCAAAATCTACCCCTTAAGATGTATGCTCATTAATTTTCCACTGAAGGAAAAAAAAATACAGAATGTAGTTCTGACAAAACCTATTTATACAATTAATCTTTTGATATGGAATGTCCCAAACTTTTGAATAGAATTTGCTTAAAGTCAAGGTTTTTAAGGAACCCACCTTAATTATTCAGCCTTAGTAGAACAGAGTTTCAATACTATGGCTCCTTAAAGCAGTGTGTTTCATCATCCTAGCCATTTATGAAATATTATGTTATGGGTTAGAAAGGGTGAGATGAAATCATGAATTCTTTTTAAACATGTGTTTCATTTGTTTTAAGATTGAAATATACAGGGGATGATCACAAAACTATTGTGTAAGTGAATATTTTAGATATAATTTTAAAGCACAAAGAAATGAATATCATTCTCCTCTCAACTGTAAGAAAGTTCTCCTAAGGCGTAGAAATGCTAGTGGGAAAGTATGTTCAGTTGCACTTGTCTTTATTTATTTATTTATTTATTCATTTGTTTATTTATGGCTGTGTGGGTCTTCATTGCTGTGTGCAGGCTTTCTCTAGTTGTGGCGAGTGGGGACTACTCTTCATTGCAGTGCGTGGGCCTCTCATTGTGGTGGCTTCTCTTGTTGTGGAGCATGGGCTCTAGGCTCGAGGACTTCAGTAGTGGTGGCACAAGGGCTTAGTTGCTCCGTGGCATGTAGGATCCTTCTGAACCAGGGATCGGACCCATGTCCCCTGCATTGTCAGGCAGATTCTTAACCACTGTGCCACCAGGGAAGTCCCTGTACTTGTCTTTAATACTTTGTTGCTAAACATGTTAGTATGTTATCCATGCATTTAAAGGGAAAACTTCTAGTTTTACACAAGTGCCTAATGTTTATTCAGGAAATCTGCTAACAGTGCATTGTCTGGATATAAAAAAAGAAATTTTAAATAAACACATTTTTATTTCTAAACTAAATGATAAAATATATGAACTACTTCTCTCTAGCATAACTAAAGAGGGCAAAAATTTATAAAAGTGATTCACTCTGGATTTGTACTCAAAAAGAGGGTAGTACACCTGTAGAAGGCTGCATTTTGTGGGTTCATATTGATGGGGTTGCTATGTTAAGCCGGAGAATACATCCCAACTAGGTGCGCTGGCCTTGTTTTTACAAATGTGCTGTACAGACTGAATGTTAGTGCCCCCCCACAAACTCATATATATTAAATCTTAATGCCCAATGTGATGGTATTAGGAGATGGGGCCTTAGCAAAGTTATTCAGTTGAACCCTCATGAATGGGATTTGTGGCCTCAGACAGAGACCCCAGAGAGCTCCCTTGCCCCTTCTACCATATGAGAACACACAGAGAAGACTGTGGTCTATAAGCCAGAAAATGGGATCTCACCAGACACGAATCTGCAGATTCCTTGACTTTGGACTTCCCAGCATTTAGAACTGTAAGAAATAAATTTCTGTTGTTTATAGGCCACCTAGTCTATACTATTTTGTTATGGCAACCCAAATGGACTAGAACAGAATGACTAAGGTTGATATGAAATATGCACATTTTGTATCATTCCATTAAACAGTGGCTTAATAATTTCTGCTTGAGCCAGGCTTCAGGAATGAGAAGAAAGTCCAGAAGAGAAAAAAGTCAGGTTATTAGGCTATGTAGGGTTATATATGCCAGGCTTAACAGACCATAGGTTTTCCTAAAAGAAATAAAAAGTCTGTCTGTCTCTCTGTCTCTGTCTCTTTCTTGCTTTTTTTAACAATATATGCTTGTAACTTTCAGAGCTTACATAGATGGGGATAATGCAAAAAATTATAGACTTGAATAATATTCCTGGGAAATTTACATTTTGGTGGGACAATTTCTCTTCTTTGGCTGTAAAATATATGTTACTTTTACCACCACAAAGAATATGAGAGTGTATGATTATAAAGTGGTTTTTTTCAGGGTCATATAAAGGGTGGGACACATGTGAACTTAATGGTTTGTTTCAGTTGGGTAAGATTCCACAGATTTGGATAGACTAGACTAAGGTTTAGAAGGTGCTGTGATAGACAACAAGCTTTTGCTATACCAGGAACAGGGAGAGCTTTCCCCAGACCGTACAAAAGAGATTATACTAGCAGGATTAGACTAACGTGAAAATTGGAATTAGGAGGTGTTTAAAATTTGGCCTGAATGGGATAACAAAACTGATATTCTCAAAGGAGACATACTGAGATGAGACAAGACTTTAGAATTGGGTAGTTACTTTTTTTTTAGTAAATTATTTCCATAAGTTGATGCTTAAATATTAGTGATTAGGGGGGATAAGAAAAAGATTAGAGCTGACCTGTACCATACTTTCTATCTGTTTCAACTTGTAAATGTTTTAATCTGTATTCAGGGTAGATTAATAGTCTGTAAATGTGTGTCATACCATAAATCTGTGTTGGAATGCAACAGGATAAATACTTTACTTGAAAATATGTTATCTGAATTTAATGCACTTGTTTCAGTTTCAGGGAGTAGAAATTGACATATTATTAAATGTTGAGTAGTCATAAAGTGTCAATTCATTAAAAAAATTAGCACTAAAACTAACTAAAAGCCATTTAAGCTCACTAATAGGACTCTCTGACTTTTCAGTAACATCCATTGATATTAACAATAATAATAGGAAAATTAACTTTGATGGCATAATAGATGGTTTATATTATTTAGTACCTAAAAACAGAAGCACAAGTGCACTAGGCTAGAAGGGGTTATGGTTAATGTAAAAATCATAAGCACTCAGCCACAAAAAAAAAAAAAATTCTTATAGTTAGTGCCTGAGGTCAGTAAAAGTATAAAGTATGCCTTCACTATGTGCTCTGAATAATTTTAGAAGCCATAAAACAGAAAGGAGGGACACATTCCAAAGGATTTTTTGGGGAACTGGATTGAGAATTATTTTAACATGTTGAGCATAAAATTGGAATTAGTGATATGACTGCTCTAACCCCACATCTAAATCCTAAGCAGGCATCAGTGGGAAATCAGAAGTAAAATAATCCTTGTGGTTCAGAAGTCCCAGATAGGGCCTGAATTCTATCTCCTTTAACCTGAGCTAAAAAAAAAAAAAAAAAAAAAAATTCTCCTACTAAAATAATAGATTTTCCTACTTGACTGTAACTTCTTCATGGTCAGAGGTTGTGCACATCTTAGTATCTAGCAGAGTTTCTGGCATAAAACACTCAAAAAACAGTTTGTTCTTGTTATTTCCAGTAGTTATTTTCTATAAAGGTCGGGGAGAACAGTGAGTTAGTAAATGCTGAACTGTTGCTCCTAGGAGAAATACATATATAGGTGTGTGTATATATATATATGTATATATATATATACATATATATATATATGTATGTATATACTATGCACACACATATCACATATAAATTATAATATTAATCCTAAAAACAACTCATCTTGGTAAATTCTATTTTCTTTATTTTACAAAAGAGGAAATGAGGTTCAGAAATGTTAAGTGACTTTCCTGAGGCTGCCCCATTAATAGGTGTCAGAGTTGGGATCCAAATCTCACCCAACTGGCCCCAGAGCTGGAGCATCTTGCAGTATACTGCACTGACCCCTACTGTCTCCATCTTCTGGTCATCTCTGAATAAGAACTGAGCCTAGGCAGTGTGTTGCCATGTTTGACCTCAGCTGGAAATATGTACATTTTTAGGTGCTCTGCACATGTCCAGCATTTAACCCAGAAAGTGCCTCAAGTATTAACCTTGGGGTTACAAATAAATTTCAGTAAGAAGGTGAATTCACAAATATAGAATCCATGAATAACAAGTCCTGCTCCTGCTTGAGGCTCATCTTGTATATTTCCTGCCACAATCATTTCTACAATACAAGAAACCCTGGTTTCTTTTAGCAGTAAATGGTATCAGAAACCAAGATCTGGGTTCTAGTCATGCTCATTGCTACTGGGATGACTTTTCTTTAAGGCCCTTTCAACTGATAAAGAAAATAAGTCTATCTTTGTACACTAATGTATAGATGCATATCTATAAATATTTCTATATCTAACCATAATTAACTCTGTTAAACACGAGTTCTAACTGATAACTCTAATTCATTATGCCATGAATAATCCTAGTGTCTTTCTCCTTGCTAATTTGTAAATTCCCACTCCAATAGTGATAAACCTGGCTCCCATCATCCACCATGCACTTACTTATTGGGTTCTAGAATCATGTATGGCAGTAACAGATTGATAACCTGTACCTCTGTGGGAAAAAATTCATTAACCAGAGTACAGTGCTTATGTACTGTAAAGGTCCTTTTACCTTTAATCTTACAGATTCTGTTCATTTCCAAAGTCACTTAGGTCAGTACCTCCACCATAGGAATGCTTTACCTCCTCCATCAGGTTGTTTCGTACATTTGTAATGAAATTAGCCTCCCTTGTCACAGTGTTCATTCTTTCATAGGACCTCAACCTCCTGAATTATTATTTTAAATTGCATACTTATGTTTCACTCTGTGCTATAAAGTTCCATGGGCTTTGACAAATGCGTAATATCATATCCACTATTATGGGTTTAATTGTTTCGCACCCCAGAGTACATGTTTGAGTTCTAACCCCCCAGTACCTCAAAATGTGGCCTTATTTGAGATAGTCTTTACAGAGGTGATATGTAAAATAAGGTCACTGAGGTGAGCCCTAATCCAATAAAGCTAGTTTCCTTATAAAACGAGTATACAGAGACACACACAGGGATGCCATGTTAAGATGAGGCAGAGATCATGGTGATGCATTACAAGCCAAAGGATGCAAAATTTTCCAGCAAACCACTAGAAGCTAGGAGAGAGGCATGGAACAGATTCTCCCTCATAGCCCTCCAAAGGAACTAACCGTGCCAATACCTCGATTTCAGAGTTTCAGTCTCCAAAACTTTTGTTCTAAGCCACCCAGTTTTTGGTAATTTGTCAGGCAGGTCTAGGAATCTAATACACCCACCATTACATATAGAATAGTTTCACTGTCTAAAAATGTCCTGTGCTTCACCTATTCATCTCTCACTCCTTCCCCCTGCATCCTTGACAATCACTAATATTGTTTCTAATGTTTTGCCTATGAAATGTAATTTTTAAGTAGAACTTTGGATAATCACGGGCAGCTAAAAAAAGAGAGAGAAAGAGAGAAGAAAATCACTTGACTTTCAACTGGTACATTCAGGTATTTGTTGAAAATTATAGGAATAATTAAATGTGGAAACTAGTATAAAAAGAACTGTCAGAACAAATAATCCTTCCATTTTTTGAGGGTACATATGGAGTAAGGTAAAATAACAGGTGTTGCTGGCAAATAGTAAAAACGTAAGTACAAAATATTATGTCAGTTATAAAACTTAGTACTGAGGTCAAAGCAGAGTAATCATCCTATCAAAGCAATGATAAATTAATTGGATTAATGGAATTCATAGTAACTTAAAACGTCTGTTATGCCTTTTGCTGCATAAGCAGGGGGCATACACTCAGATTTCAGTTTATTAGCAAGGTATATAATGTGCAAAGCCTAAAAGATAAAATGTTCATATGTAGATACGAACTTGTGCTCAGCAAAAGATGTCAAAATTTATCAATAACTTCTCTTAAAATGTACACAGAAATGAAAGAGAATAAAGATGACATCCTTTAAATGGGCAGAGATAACTTTACAATGATTATTAACTAAATGTTAAATCCTTTACTCCCTCTTTTTCATCAAAAATGCATTGCTGCATAAAGAAGCACACATCAAAGTTTAGGCATCAATTGATCACTTTCTAGAGGTGAACACTGCCTCTAGTTGCTTCTAGGGAAAACGGACTCAAGAAAAAAGAGTGAACTATGCTTTGGTCTTAGTAATTCCATCCAACTCATTTGCTTTGCACACACAGTTGAATATTTTGTTAAGAAGTGAGCATATTATTCAATATTTTGTTATCACATAGAGGGTTTTGGGTACTATAGTATGGAATCTACTATATTACACACAACCAATTGTGTGTGTGTGTGTGATCTGTTTTCTCTGTTACACACTGGGATTTGAAGATGGCAGGGACCATGTTCTATTTATCTTTAATTCCCAAATACTTTACACTTGGAATATAGTATGTAGTCAATAAACATATGTTTTAAAATTATTTTCTCCTTCTTAGTCCAAGATTATTTAAAAAATGTTGAATTACATAAAAATATAAAGCAAAATATTTAAATAACCAGTAAGATTATAAACCCAAATTAAACACTTATATCTTGATATATTTTCTTTGGACTTTTTAAAAATGCACACATACTTATATACCTATATGTAGGTATATATTACATAATTTGGATCAGATAATAAATTCTGTTTGGAGCCTCCTTATTTTGCTTACTATTATACATGCTTATTTTACAATATCATTAAAATCACTTAAATATGTCTTAAATGGCTATGCAATATACACTGATTTATTTAATCATTCTCACCTTGGCTAATTAATATTTTAAATTAAATTTATAGTGTATACAATTTCATGATGAAGCAACATTGTCTTACAGTCTATGAGCACAGAACGTTATTATGGCTTAGCAGGAGTTTCTTTTTAAAACTTTTTTATTGAAGTATAGTTGATTTACCATTTTGTGCTAATTACTGCTGTACAGCAAAGTGACTCAGTTATACATACATATACATTCTTTTCCATATTCTTTTCCATCATGGTTTATCACAGGATATGGAATATAGTTCTCTGTGCTATGTAGTAGAAACTTGTTGTTTATCCATTCTATATATACCAATTTGCATCTGCCAATTGCAAACCCTTAATCCAGCCCTCTCCCACTCCCTACTCCTTGGCAACCACCTATCTAGTCTCTATGTCCGTGATTATATTTCTGTTTCATAGATACGTTCCTCTGTTTCATATTTTAGATTCCACATATAAGTGATAACATATGGTATTTGTCTTTCTCATTCTGACTTCACTTAGTTTGATAATCTCTAGTTGTGCCCATGTTGCTGCAAATTGCATTATTTCATTATTTTTTATGATTGAGCACTATATGTATGTATATATATACCACATTTTCTTTATCCATTCCTCTCTCAATGGACATTTAGGCTGTTTCCATGTCTTCACTATTGTGAATAGTGCTGTTATAAACATAGAAGTGCATGTATCTTTTTGGATTAGAGTTTTGTCTGGATATATGCCCAGGAGTGGGATTCCTGGATCATATGGTAATTCTATTTTTAGTTTTCTGAGGAACCTCCATAGCATTCTCCATAGTGGCAGTACCAACTTACATTCCTACCAACAGTGTAGGAGGCTTCCCTTTTCTCCACACCCTCTCTAGTATTTGTTATTTGTAGACTTTTAAATGATAGCCATTCTGACTGTCGTGTGGTGGTACCTCATCGTAGTTGTGATTTGCATTTCTCTAATGATTAGTGATGTTGAGCATCTTCTCATGGGCCTATTGGACATCTGTATTTCTTCTCTGGTGAAATGTCTCTTTAGGGCTTCTGCCAATTTTCCAATTGGGTTGGTTTTGTTGTTGTTGTTGAGTTGTATGAGCTGCTTGTATATTTTGGAAATGAAGTCCCTGTTGGTCGCATCATTTGCAAATGTTTTCTCCCATTCTGCAGGTTGTCTTTTCATTTTGTTTATGGTTCCCTTTGCTGTGCAAAAGCTTGTTAAGTTTGATTAGGTCCCATTCGTTTATTTTTGCTTTTATTTCTATTGCTTTGGGAGACTGACCTAAGAAAACTTTGGTACGATTTATGTCAGAGAATGTTTTGCTTCTGTTCTCTTCTAGAGTTTTATGGTGTCATGTCTTATGTTTAAGTATTTAAGCCATTTTGAGTTTATTTTTGTGTATGGTGAGAGAGTATGTTCTAACTTCATTGATTTACATGTGGTTGTCCAACTTTCCCAACACCACTTGCTGAAGAGACTGTCTTTGTCCCATTCTTTGCCTCCTTTGTCAAAGATTAACTGACTGTAGGCATGTGGGTTTATTTCTGGGCTCTCTATTCTGTTCCATTGATCCATATGTCTGTTTTTGTGCCAATACCTTCCTCTTTTGATTACTGTAGCTTTATACTTTATACTCTGAAGTATATTATATACTTTATACTGTAGCTTTATACTTTATACTCTGAAGTCTGGGATGGTTATGCCTCCTGTTTTGTTCTTATTTTTTTTAGGATTGCCTGGGCAATTCTGGGTCTTTTATGGTTCCGTATACATTTTAGGATTATTTGTCCTAGTTCTGTGAAAAATGTCATGGGTAATTTGATAGAGATAGAGTTTAATCTGTAGATTGCTTTAGATAGTATGGCTATTTTAACAATATTAATTCTTCCAACCCAAGAGCATGGGATTTCCATTTCTTTGAATCATCTTCAATTTCCTTTATTAATGTTTTATAGTTCTCTGCATATAAGCCTTTTACCTCCTTGGTGAGGTTTATTCCTAAGTATTTTATTTTTTGGGGTGGCTTAGCAAGTGTTTCTAATTTTTTTTGTGTGTGTGTGGTACGCGGGCCTCTCACTGTTGTGGTCTCTCCCATTGTGGAGCACAGGTGCTCTGGATGCACCGGCTCAGTGGCCATGGCTCACAGGCCCAGCTGCTCTGCGGCATGTGGGATCTTCCCAGACTGGGGCACAAACCCGTATCCCCTGCATCGGCAGGTGGACTCAACCACTGTGTCACCAGGGAAGCCCCTCTAATTTTTATGTTGCGTTAATTTTTGATAAGATTTTTAGAGCATATTATTAAATTCGAAAAATGATAGGATTAGGACTAGGGTGAGGCAAGCAAAGTGCCTAAGGCAAAAATTTAAGGAGATATACACTCTTCAGTGCAAATGCTGACCCTGCACTTACATGAACTCAAGTGTGAGTGCTTCCTTAAATTTTGCACTAGTTCCCTTGTTTGCCTCACCCTAGTCAGGTCCCTGACTAAATGTTAATCTTAATTTTTGCAGCATCCTAAAAATACACCATGTGAGAAGTATTAGGCTATTCTGTTCCTAAAACCTAACTTCTCTTTGATAAAGGAGGCAGGAATGTACAGTGGAGAAAGGACAGCCTCTTCAATAAGTGGTGCTGGGAAAACTGGACAGGGACATGTAAAAGTTTGAGATTAGATCATTCCCTAACACCATACACAAAAATAAGCTCAAAATGGATTAAAGACTTAAATGTAAGGCCAGAAACTATCAAACTCTTAGAGGAAAACATAGGTAGAACACTCTATGACATAAATCACAGCAAGATCCTTTTGGACCCACCTCCTAGAGAAATGGAAATAAAAACAAAGATAAACAAATGGGACCTAATGAAACTTCAAAGCTTTTGCACAGCAAAGGAAACCATAAACAAGACCAAAAGACAACCCTCAGAATGGGAGAAAATATTTGCAAATGAAGCAACTGACAAAGGATTAATCTCCAAAATTTATAAACAGCTCATGCAGCTCAATAGCAAAAAAACAGACAACCCAATCCAAAAATGGGCAGAAGACTTAAATAGGCATTTCTCCAAAGAAGATATACAGACTGCCAACAAACACATGAAAGAATGCTCAACATCATTAATCATTAGAGAAATGCAAATCAAAACTACAATGAGATATCATCTCACACCAGTCAGAATGGCCATCATCAAGGAATCTAGAAACAATAAATGCTGGAGAGGGTGTGGAGAAAAGGGAACACTCTTGCACTGCTGGTGGGAATGTGAATTGGTACAGCCACTATGGAGAACGGTATGGAGGTTCCTTAAAAAACTACAAATAGAACTACCATATGACCCAGCAATCCCACTACTGGGCATATACCCTGAGAAAACCATAATTCAAAAAGAGACATGTACCAAAATGTTCATTGCAGCTCTATTCACAATAGCCCGGAGCTGGAAACAACCTAAGTGTCCATCATCGGATGAATGGATAAAGAAGATGTGCCACATATATACAATGGAATATTACTCAGCCATAAAAAGAAACGAAACTGAGCTATTTGTAATGAGGTGGATAGACCTAGAGTCTGTCATACAGAGTGAAGTAAGTCAGAAAGAGAAAGACAAATACCGTATGCTAACACATATATACGGAATTAAAAAAAAAAAAAAAAGTCATGAAGGACCTAGGGGCAAAACGGGAATAAAGACACAGACCTACTTGAGAATGGACTTGAGGATATGGGGAGGGGGAAGGGTAAGCTGTGACAAAGCGAAAGAGAGGCATGGACATATATACAGTACCAAACGTAAGGTAGATAGATAGTGGGAAGCAGCCACAGAGCACAGGGAGATCAGCTCGGTGCTTTGTGACCGCCTGGAGGGGTGGGATGGGGAGGGTGGGAGGGAGGGAGATGCATGAGGGAAGGGATGTGGGAACAGATGTGTATGTATGACTGATTCACTTTGTTATAAAGCAGAAACTAATTAAAAAATTAAAAAAAAAAACCTAACTTCTAATTTCACATTTAGAAAGCATTCTTTTAAATCATTATTTTTCATTTGGAGTTCATCTGTGTGTATCATTACTTCTAAGTCAGGATTTTTAAATCTTTCTGTTATGTTATTATGGATAAAGTATATTACCTCTAATGTGATGCTGTTTATAACAGAGGCCAAAAGCAACTTTGTGTTATTTTCCATTTCACCACTTAGGAAAATTAGGCAAGTTTTTGATCTATTAAACAATAAAGCCTATCACATAGGATTTTTTTTAACTATTAAATGGCAGTGTATGTAAATCATCTGGCACAGGGCTTGACATAAAGCAAGCTCTAAAAATGAAAGTTATTAGTTATTATTATTTATTAATTATTATTGCCATACATGTCTACCTCCTTTTTGTCTATCTTAGTAGATGGCTTCTCCTACTGTCTGCTGCTGATTCTACATGTGTGCTCTTAATTCTATGTCCCTCTGTCTCCTCAACACTGTGACCATTAGCCAAATGCCTTAAATAGAATAGTCAACACTTATTGGCTTTACTTCTTAATCTGCCATTAATTTCTAAATGTGACTAACAGTCTAGTCCTCAAAACCTGTGCAAAATGTACTGTCATTAACATATTTTTCCTTTCTGCAGCACTGGAATATGGAATAGTATCTCCTTGAACCCCATTCTCCTTGCCTGGAGCCTCTAACACCATTCAATCATGACTGTCTTTATATCTCTAAGGACATTTCTGCTTAGTTTTTTGTTTGCTTGTTCATTTTCTTTCATTTCCTTTTTTGCTTTTTTGGAATGGCAATAGACATTGAGTAGGATTTGAAATGTTAAGGTGGTATATCTAAAGGGTTTTGTGGAAATAGTTTGTAGTGAAGAATGGGAATAGTAAGAAATAATATGTGGATGGAGATTACAGAAAAAAGGAATTATAGAAGAAGGAGCTAATTTGGGAAAGAAAGTTCATTTTAAGTGTATTGTGTTGGAGACGTCTATAGGACATTTGGAAGGGAAGATCAAGTAAGCAGTTGAGATACACAGTTCTAAGAAACCTAGTTGGAGTTACGAATTTGGCAGTGACTAGCACAGAGATAGTTATTCAAGTCTATTGCTTAATGACATCTCCTTGAAATATTAATAAGAAAAATAAAATAAGACAAAAGATAGAACAGAATTCTGGGGATGAAAATGTAATGGCTGGGTAGAAAATGAAAATCCTGAAACTGAAAAGCAGTTGGTGGTTGATAATGAAAAGGCCTCCGAAAGGAACTGTGATGACAAAGCAAGTGCCATTTGTTTTGGCATTTGTGAGGCATTGAGTGTCTGACCTTCAAGATCAGGGAAGGAATATGAATAGATGTTCAATGCAAAAATGTAATGATAATGTATAAGAAACTGAAACACCAAATGACAGTCTAATAAGTTCAAGAAATTTGGTGGTTTGGAAGTTTAAGCGGGACCTGAAATGGAGAGAACAATTTTTTCATTAATTATTAAAAACATGACCGTGTTTATGGATCTGTTAATAGTGGCTTGACATTTCACTGTAGATAAGTAAAAGAAATGTTTGGTACAGTTGAAGGTTTCTCTGAAATTATTTACTTGACTTTTTAGGGGATTCAATCCGCAATTAGGTGACTTTTCTGCAGTGCTTAGAATCATGGGACTTAACAACATAAGGAAGGAAAATATGAAGTCAGTGGACCTGGGAGAGAAGGAATGGTGGGAATATGAAAGTGGCAGGGAAATATTCTAAGTTTTATATCAAGGAAGTAGAGCAGTTCCAAGTGATAATCAGGCCAAAGAGGCAACTGTGCATGTGAGTTGTAACTGGCATAGAGGACTTCCATGAACTATAAAGTAAAGGTGCCAGGAAAGGGCACCAAGGTGAAGAAGTATGGTATATACAACTGAGTATGGCTGTGATAAAGGAAAATAATACATTCTTTAAGTGATGAAGTTTGACCCTTGGTATTTTACCACAAATAACTAAATCACAAATAAGTTAATCTGAATCATAAAATCATAAAGCTTTAAAACTGAAATGGATATCTAAGATAGACTTGCTGAACTGCCATCATTTTACAATTGAGGAAGTGGTGGAAATGTGAGTTGTCAGAGGTCACACTTCTAGTGAGTAACAAATTTAAGGCAACATAAAAACTTAGCACTTCATGGATGGACCTAGAGGTTATCATACTAAGTGAAGTAAGTCAGAGAAAGACAGATATCATATAATATCACTTATATGTGGAATCTAATAAAAAGTTATAGAAATGAACATTTTTACAAAGCAGAAACAGAATCACAGATTTCAAAATCAAACTTATGGTTACCAGAGGAGAACTGTGGGGGGAAGTGATAAATTAGGAGATTGGGATTAACATATACACACTACTATATATAAAATAGGTAACTAACAAGGACCTACTGTATAGCGCAGGGAACTCTACTCAATATTCTGTAATAACCTATATGACAAAAGAATCTGAAAAGGAATGTGTGTGTGTGTGTGTGTGTGTATATATATATATATATATATATATATACATACATATATCTGATTCAGTTTGCTGTATACCTGAAATGAACAAAACATTATAAATCAACTATACTCCAATTTAAAAAAAAAAAAAAAAAACTTAGTACTTGGCTATATGTAAAGGCATATCTCAGAGGTATTGTGAGTTTGGTTCCAGACCATGACAATAAAGTGAATATAGCAATAAAGTGAGTCACACAATTTTTTGTTTCCCAGTCCGTATAAAAGCTATGTTTACACTGCCCTGTAGTCTTAGTAGCATTATGTCTAAAAAAATGTACATACCTAATTTAAAAATACTTTATTGCTAAAAATACTGTCATCTGAAACTTCAGCAAGTTGTAAGTTTTTTGTTGGTGGCAAGTTTAAAATATTGTGGGAATTGCCAAAATGTGACACAGGAACAGGAAGTGAGCAAATGTTGTTGGAAAAATGGTGGTGATAGACTTGCTCAATGCAGGGTTGCCACAAACCTTCAATTTGCAAAAAATGCAGTATCTTTGAAGTGCAATACAGCAAAGTACAATAAAACAAGGTATGCCTGTAATTTAAATGGGTCATATCTTACTGATACTGAAGAATGTTTTCAATCACATGAAGAGTATCTGATTTGTCCTTTCTACAGAGTTTCATTTTTAGTCCTTTGTCTGCCAGGATTTGGTAATGGTTTATTAATTGATAAAATACTGTTTTTTTAGACAAGAGACGTAGTTATACAGAACATGCAAGTTTTGATTGGTTCTAGCAGATTATATAATTTTTTAACAACTTTATATTTTATTTATAACTTATATTGATTGAAAATGTATGCTCAAATTTTGTCATTGGCTAGTGTTGAACAATGTCTGAAACACATTGTGATGTGCCCAACTAAATATTAGTTTCTTTTAATTTCACTAAGCTCAATAGAAAAGAATTATTAATTTCTCTTTGTGTGTATAATCACTTAGCAGAATTGTAGAATGAATCACATTGCTAGAAGAGTTCATTGACATTAACCAATCCCACACCCTCAGTTTTTAGATGAGCAAAATAGAGATCAGAAAAGTTTAAATGATTGGTCTCACATGACTTGTGCTACATGATTAGGTTTCTTAGATTTCTTAATTCCTTTGGCACTTTCCAAGCTCCTCCTATCCCAGGAATGGAAGTACTTGGTGACAATAGTTGTGGATTAATAGAGTTTCCAAGCCTCAATCTCCATTACAATTCATTTTAGTGTACATATTCTCTCCTCTCAGTATAACATCTTATTTAACCTTACTCTACACATTGATATTCAGCTCCTTCATAACACATGGCCATAGCAATTTATATTTTTGGTTGACAAAAAAATCCCTAGAAAGGAGCAGCCTAACAAGACAAAATACTTTTAGATGATAAACACTCTACTACAGTAAAAAACAAAAACAAAAACAAAAACTGTGGTCCCAAGCACACCCATTAGCAAAAGCTGAGTGGGATCACAGACTTCTGCCCTCACAAGTACATACTAAAGTGTCTCTACATCCTCACTGAGATTGTTGCAGGAGAGATCACATGGGGAGTCTGGACTTGAACCCTCACTAGGTAGTAACCAGATCCCCTTCCCCTTCCCCTCTGGATAGGTGTTAAAGGAGGCTTAATGAAGTTAGGACTTTCACTATCACCTGACAGAAATGAGGTCACCCACACTGCAGCATTAGGGGACATCTGGGGAGCCAGAAGCCCCACCCTCATCCAGGAAAATGAGAATCCTCCCCCTCATTTGTCAATGCAGACCAAGTGGGGAAACCTGGACTTCTACCTCCATCTGGTAGTAATAAAAAGGTACCCTTCTTTTCCCCAATGGAGTGAGCAGTGTCAAATAAAGTCAATTAAAATAGAAGATTTAAGTAAGATGTGAGGTCTCACAATATAATATTAAATACTCAGGTTTCAATCACAAACCATTCATCACCCGACTACAAGGAAGATCTCCAACTAAATGAAAAAAGATAATCAATACATGCCAATACTGAGATGGCAGAAATGTTAGAGTTATCTGACAAAGAGTTCTAAGCAGCCATGATAAAAATACTTCAATAAGCATTAATGATCATTCTTGAAAAATTAAAAAAAAATAGAAAGCCTCAGAAAATAGATAGAAAGTTTTGATAAAGAAATAAATGACATAGAGTACCATCAGTTGAAAATTTTAGAACTGAAAAACATAACAATGAAAATGAAAATCTCAGTGGATTCTTTCTTTTGCATCTTCCATTATAGAATGAAAGATGCAAAAGAAAGAATCAGTAACACAGAAGATGGAACAATAAAAATTACCAATCTGAACAAATTAAAAATAAAATGGGGAATAAAAACCCCAAAACGTCAGGGCCCTATCGGACTATAATAAAAGATCTAGCATTTTTGTCATCACTGTTGTGGATGGAGAGAAAAGAAAGCAATGTTGAAAAAATACTTGAAGAAATAACAGCTGAAAACTTTGCAAATATGACAAGAGATATGAATCTACAGACTCAAGAAGTAATAACCCCAAACATGAGAAACCTAAGGAATTCCACACCAAGACACATCATAATTAAGATGAAAACTAAAAACAAAGAAAATATCTTGAAATCAGTCAGAGAAAAATGATGCTATATCTCTAAGGGAAAAACAATTTAAATGACAGAGGGTTTCCCATCAGAAACCACAGGAGACAGAAGAAATGGGCACAACAGGAAGGAACTGTGGCCCAGCATCTTATACCCAGCAAAAATATCCTTCAGTAATGAAAGGGAAATCAAGACACTCTCCAATGAAGAAAAAGGTAATAGAATTTATTACCAGATATCCCCTAAAAAACTGGCTAAAGGAAGTTTTCTAAACAAAAAGGACATGAGAAAAGAAGGAACCTTGAAACAACAGGTAGGAAAAAAGAACATGCATGGTAAGTAAAATATGGGTAAATTCAAAAAGTTTCCCCTCTACTCCTAAAATTTCTAATTTATGCTTGAAGGTTAAAGCAAACATCATAAGACTGTCTAATGTGGTTCCAAATGCATGTTGAAGAAATATTTAAAACAATTATAAATAAAAGAAAATAAGGGATATGCAGGGAAATTAGTTTTCTATACTTCAAAAAATCTTATAAACTAATGACTCCAGGTGACTGTGATAATATGTATATATAATGTAATACCTATAGCAACCAATTAAGAAAAACTATACAAAGATATACTCAAAAACACTAGAAAGATACACTCAAAACAAAAAAAAGGAAAAAAGAACACAAATAGGGAAAAAAGGCAGACTTAAGCCTTAACATGTCATTAATTACTCTGTAAGTGGTATAAATACACCAATTAAAAGGCAAAGATTGGCAGATTTGATTAAAACTTATGGCCCAACTATATGCTGCCTATAAGAAATTCATTTCATGTATAACAACACATGCAAGTTGGAAGTATAAGAATGGAAACTATATATATATCATATAAACACTAATTAAAGGAAAGTAAGACTGTGAATATCAAATCAACTTTAGAGAAAATAAAATTAACAGGGACAGAGAGGGAAACTATATAATAATAGAAAGGTAAATCCAAAAAGAAAACACAGCAATCCTAAAGTAGGCATCAAACAATGAAGCTGCAAAATATATGAAGCAAAAATCGGTAAAGCTAAAAGTAGAAATAGAAAAACCTACAATTACAGTTAGATGTTTCAACTGTCTTCCCTCAACAATTGATAGAACAACTAGACAAAAACTCAGCAAGGATATAGAAACTCTGAACAACATCAACTAACTGGATGTAATTAAAATTTATACAATGCTTCACCTAACACCAGCAGAATGTACATTCTTTTCATGTCCCCAAGAATATACAACAAGATAGGCCATATTCTGGGCAACAAAACAAATTTAAAAGAGCTGAAATCATAAGAGTTCATTCTCTGACCACAAAAAAACAGAAATCAATAATAGAAAGATACCAGGTAAATCTCCAAACCCTTGGAAACTAAAAAACACAATTCTAAACAATCCATGTGCCAAGGAGAAAGTCTCAAGGGGATTTTTTTTTTTTTAAATGAACTGAATGAAAATGCAAATACAACATGTCAGATTTGTGGGACAAACCTAAAGCAATGCAGAGAGGAAAGCTTATAGCATTAAGTGCATATATTAGAAAGGAGAAATCACAAATCAATAATCTAAGTCTCATCTTAAGAATCTAGAAAAAGAAGACCAATATAAATAAAAGCAAGCAGAAGGAGGGACACAGTAAAGATAAGAGCAGATTTAAATTCAGTTGAAAACAGAAAACAATACAGAAATATCAATGAAGAAAGAGAACAAAGATCTAGTTCTTTGAAATGATAATAAAATTGGACAAACCTCTAGCAAAACTGGAAAAAAAAAGATGCAAATTACCAATATCAGGAATGAAACAGAGAATATCACAATAGACTCTTCAGGCATCAAAAGAATAATAAAGAAATACTGTGAACAACTTTACACACATGGATTTGACACAGGGAAGGAATGGACCAATTCTTCAAAAACCAGAACTATCAAAATTCATCCAATATGAAATAAGTAATTTAAGTAGATTTATATAATTTATATATAACATATTTATGTAACATAAATTTATATAACATAAATATTAAGGAAACTGAGTTCACAATTTTGAACATCCCAAAAACAAAACATCCAGGTCCAGAGGATTTCACTGGAGAATTCTACCAAATATATAAAGAAGAGTTAACACAAATTCAAAACTTTCTCTTCAGGAAAATATAAGAGATTATAAAATTTTCCAATTCATTTTATTAAACTAGTATTACTTAAATACCAAAATAAGACAAATAGTGAGTACACAAAAAAAGAAAACTGCAAACATACATCCCTCATGTATACAGATGCAACAGTCCTTAACAAATTATTAGCAAGTAGAATTCAGTAATAGTTAAAAGAATTATAAACCATAATCAAGTAGGGTTTATTCCATATATGCAAAGCTGGTTCAATATCTGAACATCAATCAATGTAATCCACCATATCAACAGGTTAAAGAGATTAAAAGTCACATTGATTCTAGCAGTGAAAAGATGGAAGAAGGACCTCCGTTTTTGTCTTCTTTGAAGAAAGAATTCAGCAAAGAGACCAAGATTGTGAAAAAGATAAAAGCTTTTACTAAAAGCAAAGTACATGAGAAAGAACACACAGGTGGACTCAGAATGACTTACTCACCATAAGGGCGGCTTAGGTTGATTACATGGGAACAGTTTTCTGGGTTGTCTTTGGCCAATCATCTCCATATTTGGTCCTGGTGTGCGCATGCATCTCTCAGCTAAGATGGATTCCAGGGGGCGTCTTCTCCCTCCTTTTGTCCTTCCACTAGACTAAGGGCCTTTTCTGTGCATGTGTTGGGCCGGGAAATCCACAAGAATGCACCCAGCCAGGGCCCAGTGCTCCTGCCGGTATCCCATCTGGAAGCCTCAGCAGTAGACCAGCTGCAGTTGCTCAGCCTGGGGCCTATCTACTCCTACCTCAACATGGTCATATCAACATATACAGAAAAAGCTTTTGGCAAATTTCAACAGCCATATATGATAAAAATAAGCTTGATAAAAAGCATCTACCAAAAAAAAAAAAAAAAGAAAAACCTACAGCTAACATTATATTTAATAGTCAAAAAATAAATGCTTTCATCCACAAAGAACAAGATAAGGATGTCTACTCTCACTACTCATTCAACATAGCGCCAGAAGTTCCAGCCAATGCAAAAAAGGCCAAGCACAATATTTAGAATGTATAAAGAGGTCTCAGAACCTAATAATAATAATAATAAAAATCCAGTTAGAAAATGGGCAAAAGAAGAGACATTTCACTAATGAGGACATACAGATGACAAATAAGCACATGTATGTTCAGCATTATTTGAGAAATGTAAATTAAAACCATGAGATATTATTTACCAGAAAGCCTAAAATAAAAAAAAAAATAATGACAGCACCAGATGCTGGTAAAGGATTCAGAGAAACTGGATCACTCACACATTGCTGATGAGAATGTAAAATGGCACAGTCACTCCCAAAAAGTTCTGCAGTTTTTATAAAACTAAACATGCAACTACCATATTACTCAGAAATTGCACTCTTGGGCATTTATCCCAGAGAAATGAAAATTTATGTTCACACAAAAAACTGTATATAAATATTTATACCAGCTTTATTAGTAATAGCCCAACACTGGAAAAAACCCAGATGTCCAACTGGTGAACAGTTAAAGGAACCGTGGTATATTGATACCATGCAAAATTACTCAGAAATAAAAAAGAACAAACTACTAGCACACACAACTTGAATAAATCTCCATAATTATGCTGAGTGAAAAAAGCCAACCCTAAAAAGTAAGTTACTCTATGATCCCATTTATATAACATTCTGGAAATGACAAAATTATATAAATGGAGAACAGATGAGTGGTTGCTGGGAATTAGAAGAAGGTGGTGACAGGGAGTGAATTGGGTGTGGCTATAAAAGAATAACATGAGGGATCCCTGTTGTTATGGATTGTTCTGCAACTTGTATCAATATCAATATCTTGGTTGCGATATTGTACTATAATTTTTTCAAGATGTTACCATTGAGGGAAACTAGGTAAAGAATACATGAAGTATTTCCGTATTATTTCTTACAACTTACATGTGAATCTATGATAATTTAAAATTAAAAAGTGTAAATAAGCAACAAATCCCTAGCTCTCTCCTTCCCTTCCCTGACACCCACTCGACCACCAAAAGTTTCTTTTCAAGTGAAACAAAGTCACTCCTACTATATTAAAAAAAAAAGCAATTGCAGCACATAAATTATTATAAAAGGTCTTAAATCTTTATATTGGATGGAAGAATGAAAAGAATCAGATTACACCAAATAATGCATAATCCTCTGATAAAATATTTCTTCATCTTTTATAAAGCTGTGGCCACTTTTGATAAATATAAAAATCACACATTTTCTCTATAATACTATTGAAATTTCAAAATAAATGATAATCACTAAACCATTCAAAACTGTAAAAAAATTTGACTGTGGGTTTTCAACCTTCCTCCCAGAGACTGAATGCACTGGAATCCATAAAACAACAACGTAGAAGGAACACAGCCTTAATCTGAGCCAGGCTGTTCCTGCTATGTTTGACTTTATGCCATCCAGGTCTCTGCTGGTTTCCCAGGGCCTTGCAATTGGATGTTGTCACTGAGAAGAAAGCCAAAAGAAAATAAATATATTTCATTCTCTTTAAAAGTTGAAGCTTGACTCTACTTGGTTTGGTTAACATCATCAATAAGGAAAACAACACAAGCACACAGAAGAGAACGTGGTCATGGAATACTCATCTTCCTTGAGAACTGGTGCCAGACAGGGGGCTTCAAGAGAATGAAGCACATGAACAGACTGTTGTTTCTTTCCTGTTGCCTCTCTCATTTATAAAAATCTATGTCTATATCTACATCTCCAGAATCCACTTCTCACCACTGTCATCACTACGATCCTGGGACAAACCACCACCACGCCACCCAATTCTCGCAATAGACCTCTCCACTTCTATAAGCGATACCCGACCATTTATTCTCCACACAACAGCCAGAGAGCCTCACTAAACAGAAGTTAGGTCGTTTCTGTTACTTCTCTGCTCAGAACAGAGTGGCTCCTACTCGTCTCAAGGAAAAGCCGAAATCCTATACTTGTCTGCAAGGTCCTGCAGGCCAAGCCCCACGTTCACCTCATTCGCGCAGCTCTGGCCGCGCCAGCTTCCTCCTCAGGAAAGGCCGGGTCCTCAGGAGCCGGGAGCCTGCGCTTCGCCCTCCCATCCTTAGCTCTATCCGCACCGCAGGGATCCCGTGTGGACACCAGGCCTCTCTCCAACCCCACCAGTCCTTTTCCTCCACAGCTGCCGGTCACAGTCACCTCAACCCTGGCCCCAGGACAGCAGGGAAAGAGGCCCCGCAGGCGCCTGAAGCGGGAGGCGGGAACTCAGGGGGCCCCGGTACCCAATTGGAGGTCAAAGATGGCGGCGCCCCGAGGCTGGGACGTGTGCGCCCTCCGGGCTCTGGCCAGTCCCCGGGAGGGAGTCGAGCGGGGATGGTGGGGAGCGACGGTGGAGAGTAGAGTGCAGCAGCTCCGTGCAGGCTCTCCGCAGAGCTCTCGTGCTCCGGCTGTTCCTCCCACACTGGGTAAGTGCTCTCGCTTAGGTTCTCTGTCGCCTCCAGTCCCTCTACCTGCGGTGTTTGCCCCGATATGCCTGTGACTCGCTCCCTCACGGCCTTCGAGGTGTCGCTTAAATCACCCGTTCTCAAAGTGGCATCATCTGACCAGAATATTTCGTTGTACAGCCATTATCCCCACCCTTTCGATCCATGCCCCTTTATTTACTTTTTCTTTGTTCAAACAACTACTCACTTTCTAAGGTAGATATTTTTACTTTTTTGTTTTCCGTAACACACGGCTAAAAGGTAACTTTCTTTAGGGCAAGGGAAAAACTTCTCCAGCCATACCAGCTTCAGCTTTTAGGTCACAGCAAGGACTTTGTCTCCTACTTCAGATCTGGCTCTTTTCTTCATGCTCACGGTCACTATCTAGAGCCAAGCAACCATCCTTCTCTTGAATTACCACCATAACCTTAAGCTGCATACTATTCAGTGCATCCCCTTACATGCATCTAGAGGGTTTTCTAACATTCAAACATGATTATATTACTCTCCTGTCTAAAACCATTTAATGTTTTCTCATTGCATTTAGGATTACATCGAAGTTGAGTGAGGGACAAAGAAGTTGTCAAATAGAAGAATGGTGGAGCATTCTTACAGACAGTTAAGCTTGGAGTTGGTAGAATTATTCCCATTCCAGTGGGGCTTCTGAATATGTCCTTAGAAGAGGGACTGGTTGTGACTTGGGGCACTCTGGAATTTGAGAGTGACGTGCATGACTTTAGGTGTCACCCCAATCCAGGCTGGACAAATGAACTTCTCCAGCAGTCTTCCGCATTCCCAGTTTAGACACAGAGTAGACAGTCAATGAGATTCTCTCAGGGTTTCTGCTTTGCCAGTAGTTTAACAATATTGAGGAACTTGGAAGTTTATTAGCATGAAAGGAAGACTTTGTGAGGATTAGGGGAGAAGTGAAACAAGGCAGCATGGGAGCAATTATTTAGAGAGATTTATAACATTCCTTGGTACTTAGCAAAGATAGTATCTTCTGATGGCAGGAGGGGAGATGGTGAGGTTAGTATTGATCAGTAGCCTGGTCTCCAGGTGCTGAGGGCAGGAATTTGAGATCATGTAGAATCTGTGACACAAAAAAAGGTAAAGCTAGAAGATATCTTAGTAAAATCTTAATATATTATGTAGTAAAATCTTGGTATACATTGATACTTAGTAATATCTTTACATCTATTTCATTCCAGGTAAATTCTGTGAATGTTTAGCTAATTTAAAACACCTCTATCTCAAGATGGAATATGGATAAGTGTGTTGTATCATTACATAAATAATGTCATATTCTTATTAAATAGACTAATTTCCATCAAAACATGGATCATATCTGTCTTATTTGTTATTCTTGGTTCCTAGAGAAATGCCTGGGAGCATGCTTTTTTATTTTTTTGAATAAATGAATCACATTTATTAGTTTTATTTCATTTTTGTTTCATATCATATTACCATTATATGCATGAAGATTTTTTAAAAAATGTTTTACTTGAATGACAATTTTGCAATTTGATGGTCTATGTATAATATCCTGTAAAAAATAACATATGAAGGACAGTTTGAAGGATGGATGTTCATGATGGATTACCTTGAAGTTAGAAAAAAGAAAGTCCTGTTATGACGTATTTTAACTTAGATTATATAATAGGTAGTTAGTAGGTAGGTAATCCTCACTGTGAAGTGACTTGAAAATATATTCAGGTTGTGGAAGCTTGATTGTAGTGGATCTGATACATCTTACATTATTTTAAACTGGAGCTAAAGGAAAATATATAAAATCAAAAATTTGAATAAAAACATATGACAGAAGCAACCTAAGTGTCCATCGACAGATGAATGGATAAAGAAGATGTGGAACATATATACAATGGATTATTAATCAGCCATAAAAAGAAACGAAATTGAGTTTTTGTAGTGAGGTGGATGGGCCTAGAGTCTGTCATACAGAGTGAAATAAGTCAGAAAGAAGAAAACAAATACTGTATGCTAACACATATATATGGAATCTAAAAAAAAAAGGTCAGGAAGAACCTAGGGGCAGGACAGGAATAAAGATGCAGACCTACTAGAGAATGGACTTGAGGACATGGGGACGGGGAAGGGTAAGCTGGGACAAAGTGAGAGAGTGTCATGGACATATATACACTACCAAATGTAAAATAGGTAGCTAGTAGGAAGCAGCCACATAGCACAGGGAGACCAGCTCGGTGTTTTGTGACCACCTAGAGGGGTGGCATAGGGAGGGTGGGAGGTGGAGCAGAAACTAACACACCATTGTAAAGCAATTATACTCCAGTAAAAAAAAAAAATAGTTTAAAACAAAATTTTGGAACTTAAGTCGCTCATCACCTACTTATTGAGAACTTACATTATACTAGGATATGGAGTCAAAACAAAGTCCCTATCAACACATTCACACACACACACACACACATACACGCACCACCCCATAATCTTTATATGCCTACTATAAATATATACATACCTATATAATTACTTTATCTAGTTACATATACCTGTATACCTATTACATATACACACATACATACCTACTACTTATATTGTACATACATATATATTTTCTGAGACTTAAGAGAATATCACAATTAAAACTGGAGACTAAAACCATTGTGGATGAGAAAATAATGTTATAATTTTAATAACAAGTGAATAAACATGGAACTAAAAGTCATTATCTAAGATTTAAAAATAAATAAAATGAGCATAAGAAAATGTTTGTAATTTTATGAAATGACATTGTCTAAGCAATAACAGCTTTAATATGTAATTTTTTTTCAAGATTGTATCTTAGAAGCATTCATACTGGAATATGTACTCAATTGTTAATTAGTGCTTTGTCATAATTTTAATTGCATCTCTTCAAGTTTTTTCTGTTATCTCTGAAGGATTCACCTTGCTAAAATGATTATTCAATTTTAAAAAACATTCTGTTTTTAAAATGTTATTAAAGAAAAGCAATGTTAACCAATTATTTAGCCTATTTTAAAATGGCACTGCATAAATATTCTGCTACACCCTCTCCGTGCTTCCTGGAAACCTCTCTGTATAAGATGCATTGACTCAGGCAATCAAGGTGCTGTTTAGTAAATGGCTTCACAGAACATCAATTTCTATGTAAACCAGTGCTAGTTGCTCTTCTTTGTCAGCCATTGTCGAAAGTATTTATTTTTAAAAGACAAGAGTAAATGAAATGAATGAAATATTTCTCTTTCCCTTGCTAAGTTTGACAGATTTATATGCCAAATGTATTTGTATTCTGAATCTTGTGTTTTAATTAACGCATGTGCCTTGTAAAAGCATGTGTTTCCAGCCATGTGCAGAAAAGCTGACCCCTAATTATGTGTCCTATCTAATCATTTTTATGGCTGATTATTATATAATTTGTGTACTGGAGAAAGATCAATTTAAAACAAGTGGAGGTAAATGCTATTATAATATGGCTTGTTATTAAGTGGAATCAGTTTTATGTCAAATCTTGTCCTCCAAAATACTTAAAGTACATACTGTAAAAATTTGATAAACTGTTCACCTGAAGATAAAATGATCATACTACATATGAATTAATAAATGCAAAAATGAGAAAAGTGTGTAAAGTAGGATGAAAAGTCAGGATTCAGGAAGAGAGAAGAAAGAGAGCAATGGTAGGCAGGAAACAGAATATTATGTATAGACAGATAAAGAACAAAAAGATCTCAACAAAATGGTGTATTGTTACTTCTTACTTATCTGGTCCCTTTTTCCCAGTTTCCTCAATATTTGTGATGATGTTAAAATTTAAAAATTTTGCATCACTATTCTTACATATGTAAGACCCCTCCTCTTCCTTACTACCAACTCAGTTTTGCCAGCCAGAAAATACCCTTGAAAAACTGCTTCTGTGTGTGGACAGATGGAGAAGACGAAGGGAAAGAAGGAGGAATATATATATATACACACAATATATATATATATTTAACAGTTGACTAACAAGTGAGGGACGATGCTGTAGCAACTGTGTCATTCAAGGAAAAATTTATCGCTTCTTTCAACTTGTGGCGTTAATGAGTAGCCACAAAGTTGTAGCCAAAAATCAATGTCAGATGGTTCTGAGGAAGGTTTTCTGATGATTCTCTTATTATTTGTTTACTTTGGAAGAAATGATTTTACAGAAAATCAACATAACACTCACACAGATCCATCTGTGCTTCTGGGTCATAACATAGTCCTTGTGACTTCAGTGATAGCAGAAGAATCCTGTCTTGAACAGCTTTAGAGTTCTTAAAATGTAAAGAGATTCCCCAAACTGTTTCAGCATATGAATTGCCTAGGAATTGCCTAGTTGAAATACATATTCTTGGGCCACTGCCTTTAAGATTTGGATCCATTATTTCTGGGGCAGTTTCTAGGGGTCTGTTCTTTGTGGGTATTCCAAGTGATTCTTATGTGCCTTCTTTAAGGACCACTATTTTAGTAAAACATAAGTAAGCCTTGCTAACAAACCAGGAGGCTGCTTCTCTGGTCATTCCTATTCTGAGTTCAGAAATTTCAGGCATTTGTCAGCATCTGTACTCAGTTTGAACAACTTTCTGTAACCATAATTGAAATGATTCAGTAATTCGGAATTTGTGAAGATGACAAAAATAGTTAAAATTAGTGAGGCCACATTATTCAATGAGAGCTGTATTCACTGTACATTTAACCTGAATAAGTGTTTATAACCAAAACAAGTGGGTATTATAATACATTCCTTTGGACTCAAAATCAGTAGTTGCTTGGCATCCTACAGTTCCCTTTTTAAATTAGTAAATTAAATCGCTTTCAAAATGCTTGAAGCTTTTCCTTTGTTTTTGAGCAAAGTACGTAGCTTTATTGCTGTTATACCTAGGAAGGTGACATTGGAAGCCGATGCCATATTCTTCTTTTCTTTCACTTCATTACCTGATGTAATGAACCAAAGTAAGAGATCTTTAGTCTTTTATTAAATTTGTTCTTTTTTGAATTCCTGATTAGGATGTTGTCAGTGCCTACCGTAATATCTGGAATTCTAGAAAGCACAGGTCCATAAAACTTCGGACAATTCACAGAGTAATAGAAATTTGAGCTGGAAGAATTTCACTTGAAAAACTGAGTAGAAAAAATGATTATTAAGAAGGACTGGAGAAACAAAAGCCCTGTTTCTCAAATGTGCAAATTCTAGGAATCATGTGGTATAGATGTTAAACATGCAGATTTGATTGGTCTTAAAATCTATGTGTGGACCCTGAAATCTATGTGTTTAACAATTACACAGGCCTTTTTATGACCACTCAAGTTTGGTATATACTGAAACAGAATTAATGATGGGTTAGCTTGATGAAGGCATGTTTGTAAAAGTCTTCACAGCTGAATCTGGGAGGAGTTCATGACCCTGGCCACCAAATATGGGTGAGTCTTAGATTCTTATTCACAGTGCTTCTATAATCCCTATAAACTTTTTAAATGCAACTTTATTTTGAGGAAATTTATATACAATAAAATGTACCCATTTTAAGTGAACCTTTGAATGAGTTTTGTCTCTAAACAGTTATAGTGATGCAATACTTGGTACATATTAATGATTTGAGGAAATATCTATTACTCTTTAAAAATTGAAAATAATTCTCCCTTTGATTTTTTTTTAAACCTTGATAACAAGGTTATCAAGGCTATAACAAGGCTATAACAGATAGCCTCAGAGAATGGCTTGGGACATCTGTTAATAACTTCTGGTAGTTTGCCTATTGTGATAATATGAATGCCTTCAAATCTGATTGCTTAAGTCTTTGTGTAAACAAATTATTTTCCATGGGACTCTTACATGCCCTTCTTTAAGTCTTCATTTGAAGTTCCACATTTGATGACATTATCCTGGAAGGAGTAACATCCAATAATTACATTTAAGTTTATTCTATTGATAATATTAAAAAACATATGACAGTCACAACAATTTTGACAAAGGTAGTAAAGAATGCTGTGGAAAGCATCTTTATAAATCACAATCAGAATGCTTTTTATCTACTTTTGGAGAAATTTGTGAGTATGTATGCTGAAACCACAGAATGCCATGTATATTGCCTTGTTATTTCTGAAAATTATGTAACTCCTTCACTTCACAATCATTTAGGGTATTCAAGACATGTTTATTCTAGAAGTTGTGAACTGAATAGGTGATAGAGGGTAAACAGTACTATCAAGCATCATCAAATTCAGATCTTTACCCAACAAGCCTATAAAAAACCAAAACCACTGCTAACAACCCTTTAATGTGTGGCTTTATTTCATTTATATTTGCTTAACAAATAAAAGTAAACTTGATATGTCTTTGATTCAATAAATAGATATTCTTGATCTACATTTTATCATTAATTATTACATAGGTTCAGTAGTTAAGAACATGTTCTAACTCAGTGACCAAGAATGCTCACTAGATCTTGAAATGTTTTCTCAAATATAAGTTTCTAAATTCTGGGTAGAGCTTGGAAGTAAGGAATGTATTATGGTTATTTACTTGGGCCTTAAATAAATGTCTGTGGACCATCCTGTAGTGCTGTTTATTTCATTTTGTAGTCTTTTACTTAAAACATCTTTCACCTGAATAGAAATAATTCCTTTTATAGTTCACTACATTGTACTGCCTAAAACTTTTTTCTACTCTGATCTTTAATAATCCTATTGAATTATGTTTTTCTATCAATTAGGCTGTCAAAAAAATCTTTTTTAGTAATTATGGGCATACAGTACTGTCATCTATTCCCTTTAGTTTCCTGTCTTTGTTCAAAGGACTTTCCATAATCTAACTTTGAGTTCTGACTGATATTTATGTTTGTGAAAATGTATCTTTTAGATAGTAAGGATGAGATGTAAGTTCATCCTGATAAAATAAACTTACTAATTGAATGTGATGGTAGTGGGACAAAGGGAAACTTTAAACAACAAAACTATTTGGTAGCCTTAAATTTGGATTTGGCACTGGATGTATTTGACATTCATGCTCTAAATATAACTTCTTCAAGATAACCATTTGTATAATTAGTGTACAGTTTCTTAGCCAGATTGACTGTTAATTGCTGATGTTCTCCAGTCACATTCATGTTTATTATATAGTGTTTGTTGTACTGTTTTAATTTAGGAAAGCAAATATTAGTTATTTCAAATATTCCAAAACAAATTGAAATTAAAGAATGCATGGAAAGGGACATATGCTCTTGACGAAAGCTAAAATATTTCAAGTTACTAATTTCCAGGTCATGTTGTGCTATTTATCTTTAGTTATCCTGAGGGTTACCTCCAAAACCCTATCTCCCACAAGAATCCAATGCAAAATTAAATCCTATGTATTTTAATTTTCAACTTATTTTGCTAAATAATACTTCATTTTAAAGATATGGGAAAATGTGTCATAAAAATGAATGATATGATGTTTCAAGCTTTTACTGTTTTTAAGGAAGTTAAATGTTAATAAGTAACTCTAAAGTCAACATACTGTAAATCTCCAAAGTATGTAAGATTCTTTTAAGTTATATAATTATAACTACAATATTCATGTTAATCAAGAGCAATTTAAGAAAATTTATGTGTGTGCTTATCTTATTATATTGCTATCAAGGAAATTCTGTTTCAAAATATACTCGTGAATGGGTTATTAAAATTAAGTAGACAACAGCTTTAGTCTTTTCTGTCTGTAACAATCTTATGTCTCTAAACAAATCATTTAAACTTTCTGAACCTCAGTGTCTTCATTGGCACTGCTAGGCGATAGACATTATCCTCATGTTATAAATTATGAAAATTAAGTGTAGATGGCTTGTCACTTGTCAAGGACACAAAACCAAGAACTAACAGAGCAAAACCTTAGACTTAGGTTTGTAGCCTCAAATCCCATGACTTGACTGACTAGGACACACTGTCTTTCATTAAAATAAGGTTGTATCTTTGTTAGGTAAACTGAGACAAAGAGAGGTTAGAGTACTTATCCAAGATTATATGGTCAATAAATGTCAAAACTGAGACTTGCATACAGAGCTTCTAATTCTGATTCTAGTTCTTTCTTCTGCACCAAGTTGCCTACCACAGTGAAGGCCTCATGAAGTTCAGCAGGAGTTAGAAGCAAAAGACTCTAGAAACAATGCCTGGTGTGTGTGTATGTGTGTGTGTGTGTGTGTGTGTGTGTATGGTACATATATGTACCACATATATATTATAAATGTACATCCAGTAGATCCATTTTTTTTCAAATTGTAATATATGTTCATGATGCATATTATACACACTATTTTGCTTTTTGCTTTTATTCTCTTGGAAGTCCTGACATAGGAGTCACTGTATATCTGTCTTTCTTTTAAATGGTTGTATAATATTCTGTTTTATATGTGTACCATAAGTTACTTAACTAGCCCACAATTTTTTCCCATTCAAGAATGTCTGCAATATCAAAAAAAAAAAAAAGAAAAAAGAAAGAATGCCTGTGATAAAATGTTCTAGGCCAATATATTTCAGAATGCAGGACTGGTTCTAATTTAGAACAGACTACAGACCTGGAGTTAAGGGAAAGAAGTGCTGACAGTCATGCCCAAGGTTTTAATTGCCCTTCTGCTATAACTATGCTTGGGAGAACACAAAAATCATTAATGAAAATGAATTATTAAGGCAAAAAGCTATTAAGGAAAAGAAAAATGGTAAGAATACGAGTAACAAGAAAGAACTGGGAAAGATGCACAATTCTTTTAAAACAAAGATTGCTTGGAAGGAAAAGGGATAGAGGAATTAGATCATCAAAATGTTATAGGAAAGAAACATGCTTTGGGTTTTCCTGATGAATGGAATAAAATAATGAACTTAAAAATTCCAGTTGTTTGGTATTATAAACAAAGCTGCAGGGAATATACATCATTTTAATGTATGCAATTATACATGTATTAAGAAAAAGACCTATGGGTGTAATTGCTGGGTGAACGAACATATACATTAAAATTTTAATACATATTCCCAAAACTGCTGTTCACCAAGCTGGCACCAATTTCCTACCCAGCTGCACATATGAGAATGACTGTTTCCTACACATACTCCATCACAGTGTTTTCCAGTTATTTTATTGCTCAGGTGTGAAACATGATCTGGCAGCTTTAATTTTTATACCTCCTATCATGAGTGATTTTGAGCATGTTTATTTTCTAAGAGCCATTTTTTTTTTTTGCTAATGTCAATTCATATCTTTTGCCATTTTTCAATTTGTCCATTGGTCTATTTCTTATTTACTTGTAGGAACTTTTAATTCCAGAAAGTAATCTTTGTCATTTTATATGAATTCCCCAAATTTTCTCAATCTGTCTTTTAATCTTTTCTTTGTTTAGGGTGTTTTGAGCAAAGATGATTGTTTATATTTTTATGTAGTTGATTTATCAATGTGTTCTCTTTATAGCTTCTGAGTGTTGAAATATACTTAGATGCATTTTCTACTCAGTTTCTATTTTTAAAAAGTAGAGGAGAATGATTAAGTAAACTTCTTATTTTCTTCTAGTAATTTTATGTTTATGTTAAAAAATCAATTTATTTGAGACTTATTTTGGAGTAAGGGTGAGGTAAAAATCCCACATTTTGTTTTTCTGCAGGTTACTGCCCTCTTTTTCTAACACCATTTATGGAATAATCTTTATTTCCCCACAGATCTGAAACAAAAATTTTAAGGTTCATAAATGCTTTTTTTTTTTAAAACAGTATTTTATAAAGTATTTAAAGAGCTATCTGCCCTCTGTTAACCAAGTTTAGCACATGTCAGGAAGACATTATAATACTTTCTAAGCCCTTGAGTTACCTTGGAAGAAGTAATGGACTGATTTGACCATATTCAGTTGTTGAGTTAAATGTTTATTTAGTGCAACTTCTATAAACAAGATTTAGGTAATAATTCAGGGTAAAGAGAAAGGGTAGTCAGCAAACAGAAGCGCTACCTATGAAAAATCTTGAATGTCACAGTCTTGAGTGTCACGTTTTGCCAAGAGCCTTACTTTTGGTTTCAAGTTTCATAGGACTCACTGGCAAAATAACCACTCTACACTCAGTTAAATAAGAATTTAGAGAGTTTATTGAATTAACAAAGTTTGCAGTATACTAATTAAGAAAAGTATAGTATAACTAACTAAGAAAGAATAGCAAAGTCAGGCTTTTACATCACCAAATTGGGGAAGCAGCTACATCCACATCCAAGCAGTGCTGGGAAGTCCCTTGAACAGCAATCTGGAGTCCCAGTTGGGAAGGTCCCAGGCGGTGCATCCACCCCACGTGTGAGACTTCAGTTTGCCACTTGAAGGACTCCAGCTTTTAGCACCAGGCCACAGGCTGATGACAATCAACCTACGTGCAAGTTTGCAGCTCCGGTTATTGTCATAAATGGCTTGGTCTTAACTAGTAAGTGGTGGCATGTTCTTGATCCCACAGGGCTGGCCAAACCCTCAAGGTGCAAGAAGTCCCATGACTTACTCCCTATCTTATCTAATGGTTTACAATGTGTGCTGGTGCCACCCTTGCTGGCCTGGGTGTAGCTCAGCAGTTTGGCATGCAGCCAGCTTTAGCATCATTGTCTGGTCAGAGAGAGGCCTAGTGCCACCTCTGAAGCCTGAACAAGACTACTTTACTAGCTTCCCCAACATCACAGTAGTACACATTTAGTAATTTCTTTCCTGGCAAGAATCAATCACTAAAGTGAAAATTATAGCTGGTATTTGTTATCACAGGCTTATGTAAATATGGATAAGTTCAGAATTTCTGGAGATGGTTGGGGAGTCTTAGATATATTTACAACTGTACAGACACTCCTGATCTGAAACAATATTTGTCTTTTACATGCATTTTTAATTATTTACTTAATTCAGAAAATTCTACTGCCCTGCCACATCTCCAGTCACCACAGTTGAGAGAGAAATAAAACATGCCTTAACAAAGTGCCTCATTGGAAACTAGTCCCTACTGTAACATGTTATTCCTGCATATACACTCTCGCTATCAAGCTGATATCCTTATAAATAAAAATTACCTGATGAACTCTGAGACTTCACCCAGGTAATTCAGATAGTTCTAAGGAGCTTATTCGTGCCATATTGTGCATGAACATGTTATTTAGTGCTTAAAATATGTGATAGGCTAAACTCCAGTTATTCTTGCTTTCATGCTCTTCCACTGGCTGTGTACATTGACATCTGCCTTCCCCACATTTAACTCTGGAGAAGTTGTTCATTTAATGTTCTTTTTTTTTTGATAAATTAAAATAATGAGAAAGGAATAGTGTTTTATACAAAAGCTTAGTATATGTGAACTCCCTTTCTTTTCTATCCTCTTCTAGAAACTTTTTATTTCATAATAACAGATGTTTTACCTTACTTCAACAATTTGCTGTAATAACTCTCCTAATATGTTATTATCAATTTAAAATATTTTTATTACTTGAAGTCATTTTTTGTGGAAACTAGTTTCTAAATACAAATTCCTTTTCCCTTAAGAGCAAGGTAACTATAACACGACCTGAAATATCCAAAATATTTCAAGTAATTAATTATATTTCAAACAATATATTAATTTTTTAATAAAAAGCAACCTAGAATCCCATAACGTACATTTTGAGTGATTAAATGATGATTTATGATCTTTCTTTGTTTTGAATGGTATTTTGTCTATGTTACATGACTTTCAGTCCTTTTCCTGTGCAGAGTTACCTCCTTTTGATGGTTTTTTCTTAAAATTATTTTGCTGTTAGTGGCCTTGAAGGAGAAAATATAGGCTCATGACATCGTTTTTTTTTTTTTTTAACATCTTTATTGGAATATAATTCCTTTACAGTAGTGTGTTAGTTTCTGCTTTATAACAAAGTGAATCAGTTATACATATACATATATCCCCACATCTCTTCCCTCTTGTATCTCCCTCCCTCCCACCCTCCCTATCCCACCCCTCTAGGTGGTCACAAAGCACCGAGCTGATCTCCCTGTGCTATGTGGCTGCTTCCCACTAGCTATCTATTTTACATTTGGTAGTGTATATATGTCCATGCCACATTCACTTTGTCCCAGCTTACCCTTCCCCCTTCCCGTATCCTCAAGTCCATTCTCTACTAGGTCTGTGTCTTTATTCCTGTCTTGCCCTTAGGTTCTTCATGACCATTTTTTTGTTTGTTTTTTAGATTCCATATATGTGTGTTAGCCCACGGTATTTTGTTTTTCTCTTTCTGACTTACGTCACTCTGTATGACAGACTCTAGGTCCATCCACCTCACCACAAATAACTCAATTTCGTTTCTTTTTATGACTGAGTAATATTCCATTGTATATATTTGCCACATCTTCTTTATCCATTCATCTGTTGATGGACACTTAGGTTGCTTCCATGTTCTGGCTACTGAAAATAGAGCTGCAATGAACATTGTGGTACATGACTCTTTTTGAATTATGGTTTTCTCAGTGTATATGCCTAGTAGTGGGATTGTTTGGTCTTATGGTAGTTCTATATTTAGTTTTTTAAGGAACCTCCATACTGTTCTCCATACTGGCTATATCAGTTTACATTCCCACCAACAATGTAAAAGGGTTCCCTTTTCTCCACACCTACTCCATCATTTATTGTTTGTATATGTTTTGATGATGGCCATTCTGACTGGTGTGAGATGATATCTCATTGTAGTTTTGATTTGCATTAATGATTAGTGAGGTTGAGCATCATTTCATGTGTTTGTTGGCAATCTGTATATCTTCTTTGGAGAAGTGTCTATTTAGGTCTTCTGCCCAATTTTGGATTGGGTTGTTTGTTTTTTTGATATTGAGATGCATGAGCTGCTTGTAAATTTTGGAGATTAATCCTTTGTCAGTTGCTTCATTTGCAAATATTTTCTCCCATTCTGAGGGTTTTCTTTTTGTCTTGTTTATGGTTGCCTTTGCTGTGCAAAAGCTTTTAAGTTTCATTAGGTCCCATTTGTTTATTTTTGTTTTTATTTCCATTTCTCTAGGAGGTGGGTCAAAAAGGATCTTGTTGTGATTTATGTCATAGAGTTCTGCCTATGTTTTCCTCTAAGAGTTTGATAGTGTCTGGCCTTACATTTAGGTCTTTAATCCATTTTGAGTTTATTTTGTGTGTGGTGTTAGGGAGTGTTCTAATATCATTATTTTACATGTAGCTGTCCAGTTTTCCCAGTGCCACTTATTGAAGAGGCTGTCTCTTCTCCACAGTATATTCTTGCCTCCTTTATCAAAGATAAGGTGACCATGTGCATGAGTTTATCTCTGGGCTTTCTATCCTGTTCCATTGATCTATATTTCTGCTGTATGTGTCCCTAGGTCTGAAGTGGGTCTCTTGTAGACAGCATATATATGGCTCTTGTTTTTGTATCCATTCAGCACGTCTATGTCTTTTGGTTGGAGCATTTAATCCATCTACATGTAAGGTAATCATCGATATGTATTCTCCTATTACCATTTTCTTAATTGTTTTGGGTTTTTTTATTGTAGGTCTTTTCCTTCTCCTGTTTTTCCTGTCTAGAGAAGTTCCTTTAGTATTTGTTGTAAAGCTGGTTTGTTGGTGCTGAACTCTCTTAGCTTTTGCTTGTCTGTAAAGGTTTCATTTTCTCTGTCGAATCTGAATGAGGTCCTTTCTGGGTAGAGTAATCTTGGTTGTAGGTTTTTCCCTTTCATCAATTTGAATATGTCCTGCCACTCCCTTCTGGCTTGCAGAGTTTCTGCTGAAAGATCAGCTGTTAACCTTATGGGGATTCCCTTGTGTGCTATTTGTTGTTTTTCCTTTGCTGCTTCTGATTTTTTTCTTTGTATTTAATTTTTGAAAGTTTGATTAATATGTCTTGGCATGTTTTCTCCTTGGATTTATGCTGTTTGGGACTCTCTGTGCTTCCTGGACTTGATTAACTATTTCCTTTCCCATATTAGGGAAGTTTTCAACTATAATCTCTTCATATATTTTCTCAGTCCCTTTTGCTCTTCTTCTTCTGGGACCCCTATAATTTGAATGTTGGTGTGTTTAATGTTGACCCGGAGGTCTCTGAGACTGTCCTCAATTCTTTTCATTCTTTTTTCTTTATTCTGCTGTGCAGTAGTTATTTCCACTATTTTATCTTCCAGGTCACTTATCTGTTCTTCTGCCTCAGTTATTCTGCTATTGTTCCCTTCTAGAGAATTTTTAATTTCATTTATTGTGCTGTTCATCATTATTTGTTTGCTCTTTAGTTCTTCTAGGTCCTTGTTAAATGTTTCTTGTATTTTCTCCATTTTATTTCCAAGATTTTGGATCATCTTTACTATCATTATTCTGAATTATTTTTCAGGTAGACTGCCTACTTCCTCTTCATTTGTTAGGTCTGGTGGGTTTTTACCTTGCTCCTTCACCTGCTGTGTGTTTCTGTGTCTTCTCATTTTGCTTCACTTACTGCGTTTGGGGTCTCCTTTTCGCAGGCTGCAGGTTCGTAGTTCCCATTGTTTTTGGTGTCTGCCCATAGTAGCTAAGGTTGGTTCAGTGGATTGTGTAGGCTTCCTGGTGGAGGGAACTAGTGCCTGTGTTCTGGTGGATGAGGCTGGATCTTGTCTTTCTGGTGGGCAGGTCCACGTCTGGTGGTGTGTTTTGGGATGTCTGTGGCCTTATTATGATTTTAGGCACCCTCTCTGCTAATGGGTGGGGTTGTGTTACTGTCTTGCTAGTTGTTTGGCATAGGGTGTCCAGCACTGTTGCTTGCTGGTCATTGAGTGAAGCTGGGTCTTGGCGTTGAGATGGACATCTCTGGGATATTTTCGCTCTTTGATATTACGTGGAGCTGGGAGGTCTCTTGTGGACCAATGTCCTGAACTTAGCTCTCTCACATCAGAGGCACAGCCCTGACGCCTGGCTGGAGCACCAAGAGCCTGTCATCCACTCGGCTCAGAATAAAAGGGAGAAAAAAGAAGAAGAAGAAAATAAATAAAATAAAATAAAATAAAATGAAGTTATTAAAAGAAAAACTAAAAAAATAATTATTAAATTTTTTTAAGTAATAAAAAAAAGAAAGAGCAACCAACCAAAAAAACAAATCCACCAATGATAACAAGCGCTAAAAACTATACTTAAAAAAAAAAAAAAAGGACAGATGGAATCCTAGACAAATTGTAAAAGTAAAGCTATACAGACAAACCCACACACAGAAGCATACACATACACACTCACAAAAAGAAAAAGGGGGAACTATATATATATATCATTGCTCCCAAAGTCCACCTCATCAATTTGGGATGATTCGTTGTCTATTCAGGTATTCCACAGATGCAGGGTACATCAAGTTGATTGTAGAGATTTAATCCGCTTCTTCTGAGGCTGCTGGGAGAAATTTCCCTTTCTCTTCTTTGATCGCACAGCTCCCGGGGTTCAGCTTTGGATTTGGCCCCGCCTCTGTGTGTAGGTCGCCTGAGGGCGTCTGTTCTTAGCTCAGACAGGATGGGGTTAAAGGAGTCACTGATTCAGGGGCTCTGGCTCACTCAGGCCAGGGGAGGGAGGGGTACAGAGTGTGGGGAGAGCCTGCGGCGGCAGAGGCCAGCGTGACTTTGCACCAGCCTGAGGTGCATGCGTTCTCCCTGGGAAGTTGTCCCTGGATCACGTGACACTGGCAGTGGCGGGCTGCACAGGCTCCCAGGAGGGGAGGTGTGGATAGTTACCTGTGCTCGCATACAGGCTTCTTGGTGGCGGCATCAGCAGCCTTAGCATCTCATGCCTGTCTCTGGGGTCTATGCTCTTAGCCATGGCCCACGCCCATCTCTGGAGCTCCTTTAAGCAGTGATCTTAATCCCCTCTCCTCATGCACCAGGAAACAAAGAGGGAAGAAAATGTCTCTTGTCTCTTCAGCAGCTCCAGATTTTTCCCGGACTCCCTCCCGGCTAGCCGTGGCACACTAACCCCTTCAGGCTGTGTTCACACCGCCAGTCCTCTCCCTCCGATCCGACTGAAGCCTGAGCCTCAGCTTCCAGCCCCGCCCACCCCGGCAGGTGAGTAGACAAGCCTCTTGGGCTGGTGAGTGCAGGCTGGCACCGATCCTCTGTGCGGGAATCTCTCCACTTTGCCCTCTGCACCCCTGTTGCTGTGCTCTCCTCTGCAGCCCTGAAGCTTCCCCCCTCTGCCTCCTGCAGTCTCCACCCGTGAAGGGGCTTCTAGTGTGTGGAGACCTTTCCTCCTTCACAGCTCCCTCCCACTGGTGCAGGCCCCATCCCTATTCTTTTGTCTCTGTTTTTCCTTTTTTCTTTTGCCCTACCCAGGTACGTGGTGGAGTTTCTTGCCTTTTGGGAGGTCTGAGGTCTTCTGCCAGTGTTCAGTAGGTGTTCTGTAGGAGTTGTTCCACATGTAGATGTATTTCTGATGTATTTATGGGGAGGAAGATGATCTTCGTGTCTTACTCCTCCGCCACCTTGAAGCTCCTCCGGCTCATGACATTTTAAAAGCAATTCATTTGGGCTTGTTGGCATTAACTTGAGTGTTGATGTTGTTGCAATAGTAGGACAGATTTTCCCCAAAGAAATAACATGTACTCCCTCCCTTTATTGAACAATGTGACCAACAGAATACTCAAAATGAATTTAATCTGATTTAATTGCACACTCTTATTTCTTCCTTAATGTAGGAAATAAATTTAGATGTTAGGTACCACAACAAAATTCATGTAGAATGAGGTTTATTTAAATTTATACCTCCCTACATCCAGCTTTATTGTTTTGCTTCTTTTCGTGCATTTATTTGTATCCTACAGCTGATCTTGAAGCCAAGAAAATGATGATTTAATAAATGAATATAGTATTTTTTGAAATAGGTTTCCATTCTTAACTTCTGGAGTTATACTTTAAGGACAAGAGGTAGTTCTGTATGATTACAATTCTCTCATTATTTGGTCCATATCAAGAGATTTGACTGTTGATGTCTCTACTCATTATAATCTGAATGTACAACCCTTGTTTCTTATATTATCCCAGTCACATCTGACTGATATCTGTGGTGTTTCTAATCTATAAAGTGCTCAAACAATAGTAATCATCTTATTCAATGTCTACTCCCTTTTGTACACCTTGTAACTGCAAAACTTAACATAATTGTTAGTAGACATCAGTGGGAATACTATCAGTGGGGTGATAGGACTGAGGGAAGGGAAAGGGGTTAGTGAGCCAGAACGGATATTAGCATCTTTATAAAGGACAGCTATATAGAAAAAAGAATCTAGGAAAAAAGGAAGAGAAGTTCAAGTATCTGAAATTATTTTATCTACTTCAGACAGGTAGATGCAAAAACATTATTTTTATGACTATTCAAGAAATGTATGCAAATAGAAATACATACAAATAAGAATTTCCTAATTTTAGTCCTGGTATTTTATTCTGGAAGCAAGGACAGGAAGGGTTGAAAAACAGTTTGTCTGAGATGAAAAAATTAAACCTGATAGATCTTTAATTAAAATGAAACTTATTTTATAGATGAGAAAATTGAAGGGAATGTGAAATGACATGCTTAGTCTCAAATTTAAGTATTCTGTAGTTCAGAAAGATATATCTCCCAGGCCAACATTCAGTTAGCTGTACAGGAGAGCAAGTTGCCATGAGTATGAGGTAGGGTGATATTAATTATGCCACCTTTATGACAGTTTTAGAAGTAAACACGTGGAAAAACAACAATAACAACAAAATGAACCTCACTATTCTTGAAATGTTATGACATGAAGAAAGCATTTAATATCCCATTAATTAACCAATAATTTGTTCTCATTCAAGAGACATTTATTGAGTGCCTACTATGACAAAACTCTTACATAACCTGGAATAAATATCAAAGGCCACTTACATACTTTCTTCTTTCCTCTATTGCCTGTCATTTATCTTTGGTCAAACATGAAAGTCATTTCCTCTTTTATAAATGTTTCTGTCTTAAGCGTGTTTTTCAAAATCTACATTCAGGGAAAGTTTGGAAATAGTAGGAAAATAATTATTGTCTATACTTTCTTGGTTGGGATTTTTTTTTCCTTCCAATTGATTAATCCTATTTCTAGGAAAGTTTGAGGGGTTTGATTTGTACTTCCCCATTTCAGTTGAACTATTAGATATTTTCATGGATACTACTAATCACTTACTTCCTAAAACTAAGTGGAAACTGGCAGAAGGACTCCTGTACAACCACGGCTGTAAGAAAGATACACATATAATCAGGTAAGAAGGGGAGAAAAATGATGGGGTCAGGATCTGTGCCCCTGGGAGGGGACTCAGAGGAAAAGAGAGATTACACAGGTTGACACCCACCTTGGGGAGTGAGCAGCTTGAGCCACAGATTGGGCACCCCAGTCATGGGGTCCTAAGTGGAGGAGACAAGCCCTCTTCTCTGGTTGGAGGACCATTGAGACTAACAGAAGGCCAGTGAGAATCCTGGACTCTGCTCATGAAGAGCATATGCACACGTGCACCTGAGGCAGGGTGGAGAGAGGTCTGCTCTAGCAGCTGTCTGGTTTCCCATGACTGCCCAATCACACACCTTAGCCAAAGCCAAGAGAATGCTCAGGCCCTGCTTACTCCACATCACAACATAGCACTGGATATGGGATGGCCATGACTGGGGAAAAGACTCAACAGTGAATGCAGAAGTGACCCAGTCCTGGAACAAAGACTGGGTGGAGCAGCAGAGGCCGTTGTTGGTACTTACTCAAGCAACATATCAGAAGCAGCCCAGAGCTCTCACTGTGGCCACTTCACCACAGCTTATCCCTAATACATGGCCAGAGGCCATGTGGGCCCCATCAGGCCTGTGGAAAAATTCCACAACAGGCTGAGGGAAGCAGAGGTTGGGGACAGTGATTGACTGTGAGAAACAAAGGGGACTTGCACCCAAGACTGCGAGCAGAGCAGTGGTTGGCTGCACAGGCAGCTCATTGGACCTCTGTGGCCTACAGAAGCTCAGAGCCCACACAGGTCTCACTTGTTTCTTCACTCACCCCCTCTGGGGCAAAGTTCTGGTACAGGGAGTGTAAAAAACACATAGTTAAAGGGAACAGAACCAGCTTGGGTCCAATCTTCAGGGCTTCTGCTGCAGCAACTTGGGATGAGACCCCACCCCTGATATAGTGGTAATGGGCACTGAGCAGAGGGGAAGTCCTACCTCATACCCAGCTCCAGCTCTATCCCTTTCATCTCCTGCTCCACCTCCTATCAAGGTGATAGCTGCCAGTACACCCTGAGGAAGGATTTTACTTGCATCCAAATCATAAACAGCTCTCCCAGCAAAGGTGTTGGGCACACTCCATCTGCATAGGGAGGCCCCCACATAAAATCAACTCTTTAAGACCACAATAGGTAACTGTTTCACCTAAATTCATAGAGGCAGAGAAAGTTAAGCAAAGTGGAAAGGCAGAGGAACTACTCTCAATTGAAGGAACAGGAGAAAAGCCCTGAAAAAATAAATCAGGAAACAGAAGTAAACAATTTACCAGATAAATTATTGAAAGCATAGGTAATAAAAATGTTAAATGAATTAAGGGGGAAAAGTTGATTTACACAGTGAATACTGTAACAAGGAACTAGAGAATATAAAAAGACCCAATCAGAAATGAGGAATGCAATAGCTGAAAAAAAAAAAAAACACACTAGAAGGAATGAATAGCAGACTAAATGATACAGAAAAATGTATAAATGGCCTGGAAGATAGAGTAATCAAAATTACCCAATCAGAACAGTAAAAAGAAACACAAATTATAAAAAATGAAAACAATTTAAGAAGTTTCTGTGATAACATTAAGTGTACAAACACCTGCATATCTTCTGTAGAAGGAGAAGAGAGAGGTGATCAAAAATGTGTCCGAGGGGGCTTCCCTGGTGGCACACTGGTTGAGAGTCCACCTGCCGATGCAAGGGACATAGGTTCATGCCCCGGTCTGGGAAGATCCCACATGCTGTGGAGTGGCTAGGCCCGTGAGCCATGGCTGCTGAGCCTGCTCATCTGGAGCCTGTGCTCCACAATGGGAGAGGCCACAACAGTGAGAGACCCATGTACTGCAAAAAAAAAAAAAAAAAAAAAAAAAAAAAAATTATATATATATAATATATATATATTCAAGGAAATTATGGCTGAAAATTTCCCAAACCTGAAGAAAGAAACAAATATCGAGGTAAATGAAACACAGAGGGTTCCAAATAGACCCCCACTCCAAGACATATAATTAAAACAACAAAAGTTAAAGATAAAGAGATTATTCTAAAGGCAGCACAAGAAAAACAAAGAATTAATTACAAGGGAATCCCCATAAGGCTATCAGCTGGTTTCTCTGCAGAAACTGTGAAGGCCAGAAGGGAGTAGCATTATATAGTCAAAGGGCTGAAAGGGAAAAACCTGTAACCTAGAATAACCTATCCAGCAAGATTATCATTTAGAATAAAAGAGATAAAGACATTATCTGACAAGCAAAAACTAAAAGAATTCATCAACTCTAAACTTATTCTAAAAGAAATGGTAAAGTGTCTTCTCTAAGTGGAAAGAAGTAAGAATCTATAGGAAAGGGACAATCCCAGTTGGAAAGACCAATATATCATAAGGACTGAAGATCGAACACGTAAGCCAGAACAAAGATTAAAAGACAAAAAAAAAAAAAAAAGTAAAAGCAATGATAACTAAAATAAGGGATAAGGGATAAGCATGAAGTTGTAAAATATGGCATGAAAAACACAAAATCTAGGGGAGTAAAAAATATAGAACGTTTAGAAAGTGTGTGACCTTAAATGACTACCAGTTTAAAATAAGTAGATATATAGTTATAGGTCAACATGTATGAACCTCAAGGTAACCACAAATGAAAACTTACAATAGTTACACAAAAAATAAAAAGAAAGAAACAAAAGCATGCTACTAAAGAAAATCATCAAACCCCAAGGGAAGAAATAAAAAGCAAAATTAATGATCAGAGAAGAACTACCAAAACAGCAAGAAAACAAGTAACAAAATTGCAATAAGTGCATATCTATCAATAATTACTTTAGGGGAGGAATCAACATGGCAGAATAGAAGAATATATAACTTACCTCTTCTCACAAATACATCAAAAATACATCTACATGTGGAACAATTCTCACAGGATAACTTACTGAATGCTTGCAAAAGATATCAGACACTCAGAAGTGCAAGAAAGATCTCCATGTAACCAGGTAGGACAAAAGAAAAAAAGAAAAAAAGAATTGGGCTGGGACCTGTACCCCTGGAAGGGGGCTGAAAAAGAGGAAAGGTTCCCACACTCCGGGAAGCCCCTTCACTGGTGGGGAGATCAACTGGGATAGAAAGGGAGCTTCAAAGGCTCAGGGGAGAGTGCAACAGCCAGTTGGTGTCAGGCAGAACAGAGAGATACTGGCACAGAGGATCCTTGCTACCTTGCTGCAATCCCCAGACCAAGACACACACCTGCTGGTACATGCAGGAGCTGGGTGTGGAACCTTGGGGCTTTAGAGGACAGACCTCAGGAGAAGACTGGGGTTGGCTGCACAGAGACAGCCTGACGGGGCTGGAGTGTGGTACAGTCTGCAACCAGGGGGGTACATGGAGGAAGCCTGGCCCTGCCATAGAAGTGAACCCTCACTAAGGAGCACAAGATGGGAGGGCCAGGGCCTACCATAGCAGCCTTACTTTTGGAGTGCTCATGGCAGACGTGCATGGCCATTGAAATCCCACTGTTAATGCACAAGTGAGGGAAGGGCTGGACCTGCCATAGCAGCCTCTTTCTCAGTGCTGCCTCTGGGAGCTCTGGGAGCAGGAAAATACATACTACCATGGCTGGGAGAGGTCCAGCCTTAGCATCTGTGGGCTTTGTGGGAGTGTACACACAGAGGCAGGGCAAGGGTCTAGGGTGCTTCCATAGTTCCCACAGCAGGTCCAGGTACTGTGTTCCTGGTACCTGACTTCTTCAGTGGATCAGTGCCTAAGGATCTCTGCTGGCAGCTTTGTTAACACAGCACCTGAGGGAAACCAGGGCAGATTACCTGCATTCCAACAGTGGAGGCAGAGACAGTGGCAGTGCCAACAACAGTGTACTTTGTGAGCACACACAGGCAACACCATGGAGCACACTCTCCAGTGGACAACTCTGACGAATACTCAGAGGCTCCTCTCCCAGTGGGAGTGATCCAGTCTCACCTATCTCACACTGTAGCCCAGAAACAGATCTAAGGGCTTCTACTCTAACAACTAGGGAGCAGACCTTGCCCATGACAGGGTAGTGACAACCACAGAACAAAGAAGAGGCCCCACTCAATATCCAGTGCAGGCTCTGGTCACCACAACACCAGTCATACCCCCTATCAAGGGGATAATAGCCAGCACACAGTTAGGAAAGAGGTGGTAGGCATCCGTACAAAAAACAGCCCTTGCACCAAAAATACTAAATCAACACAGGCTACACAAGGACATTCCCACATAAAAATAGCCCTCCAAGACCACAATAAACAACTGTTTATCCTAAATACATGAAGGAAGACAAAAATAAGTCAAATGAAAATGCAAAGGAGCCACTCCCAATTAAAAGATCAAAAGAATTCCCCTGAAACAACAAACAATGAAACAGACCTCTTTACTCTAGTAGACACCGAGTTTGAAAAGGAGATAATGAAAATACTGAAGGAATTAAGAAGGGCTATTGATAGAAATGAAGGTTACTGTAAAAAGGAACTAGAAACTGTAAAGAGGAACCAAGAAGTATTAAAAATCACATTTGCCAATGTGAAAGATGAGCTAAAGGCAATGAATAGCAGAATGAATAATGCAGAAGACCAAATAAGTCATCTGGAAGACAGAATAATGGAAATCACCCAATTGGGACAGCAGACAGAAAACCAAATTAAAAAAAAAAAACCCAACATAAGAGACCTATGGGATAATATAAAGTATTCCAATCTATACATAATAGGGATCCCAGAAGGAGAAGAAAGAGAAAAGGGGATTGAAAATGTATTTGAAGAAATTATGGATGAAAACTTCTTAAACCTAAAGAAAGAAACACATATCCAGGTACAGGAAGCACAGAGGGTCCCAAATAAGATGAATCCAAACAGACCTACACCAAAACATGTTAAAATTAAAATGGCAAAAGTTAAAGATAAAGAGAGGATTCTAAAGGCAGCAGGAGAAAAACAAAGAGTTAATTAAAAGGGAACCGACATAAGGCTATCAGCTGATTTCTTTGCAGAAACATTGCAGGCCAGAAGGGAGTGGCAAGATATATTAAAGTCCTAAAAAGGAAAAGTCTGCAACCTAGAATACTCTACACAGCAAGATTATCATTTATAATAGAAGGAGAGATAAAGAATTTCTCAGACAAGCAAAAACTAAAAAGATTACAGCAATACTAAATCTATCCTAAAGGAAATATTAAAGGTCTTCTCTAAATAAAAAAGAAGCAGGAATCTATAGGGAAAAGGAAATTACAATTGGAAAGTAAATCACTTAAATAAACCAGTACACAGATTAAAAAAAATCAAAATAATTTCTATGAAAGTGATGATAACCACAATGAACAGCAAAAGGATTAACATAAAGATGTAAAAGAAGACATCAAAATCATAAAATATTGGAGACGAGAGTAACAATACGTAGATTTTTTTTCCCACAATGTGTTTGAGCCTATATGACTACCAGTCTAAAGCAGATATAGATATAGGAAGGGGTTAACATAGTTGAAAAACAGGGTAACCACAAATCAAAAACATACAATAGATTCACAAAAACCAAAAAGAAGAGAACGCAAAAATAATACAAAAGAAAATGATCGAACCACAAAAGGAAAAAGAAAAAGGGACAAATAAGGAATATAAAATCAATGGGAAAAAAAAAAGGTTTAAAATGGCAACAAATACATATCCATCAATAATTACCTTAAATGTCAGTGGTCTAAATGCTCCAATCAAAAGACTCGGAGTGGCATATTGGATTTAAGAAAAAAAAAAATCCTACAATATGCTCCCTATAAGAGACTCACATCAGGGCTAAAGACACACACAGACTGAAAGTGAGAGGATGTAAAAAGATATTTCATGCAAACAGATAAAACAAGAAAGTGGGGGTCAAAATACTAATATCAGACAAAATAGTCTTCAAAACAAAGGGTAGAAAGAAAGATAAACAAGGTCACAATATAATGATAAAAGGATCGATACAAGAAGAGGATATTACATTCGTCAAAATATATGCACCCAATATAGGAGAACCCAAATGCATAAAACAAATACTAACAGACATAAAGGGAGAAAATTATGGGAATACAATAATAGCAGGAGACTTTAACACCCTACTCACATCAATGGACATTGCTTCAAGACAGAATATAAATAATGCAACAGAGATCCTAAATGATAAAATAGAACAATTAGACTTAATTGATATTTTCAGGACATTGTATCCAAAAAACAGAATACACATTCTTTTCAAGCACACATGGAACATTCTCTAGGACTGACCACATACTAGGGCATTAAATAAGCCTCAACAAATGTAAGAGAATAGAAATTATTTCAAGCACCTTTTCTGACCATAATGGCATGAAACTAGAAAAAGAAAAAGAAATGAGAGAAAAACAAATCCATGGAGACTAAACAACATGCTACTAAAAAAACCAATGAGTAAACAATGAAATCAAAGAAGAAATTAAAAAATACATTGAAGCAAATGACAATGAAAACACACCATACAAAATCTATGAGATGCAGCAAAAGCAGTTCTTAGAGGGAAGTTCATAGTGATTCAGGCCTTCTTCAAGAAACAAGAAAAATCTCAAATAAACAACCTAACCCACCAGCAGAAGAATTAGAAAAAGAAGAACAAATGAAACCTAAAGTCAGCAGAAGGAAGGAAATAATAAAGATCAGAGAGGAAATAAATAAAATATAGATTAAAAAAACAATAGAAAAAAATCAATAAAACCAAGAGCCAGTTCTTTGAAAGGGTAAAAAAAAAATTACAAATCTCTGGCCAGGCTCACCAAGGAGAAAAGAGAGAAGACCCAAATAAACAAAATAAGAAACGAAAGGGAAGAAATCACAACTGATACTAGAGAAATACAAAAAAATGTAAGAGAATACTATGAACAATTATACACCAGCAAATTAGACAATGTAGAAGAAATGGACAAGTTTCCAGAAACATACAGCTCAGCAAAACTGGATTAAGAAGAAATAGATAACTTGAACAGACTGATCACTAGAAGTGAAATAGCATCTGTAAAAAAAAAAATTCCCTACAAACAAAAGTCCAGGTCCAGATGGCTTCAGAGGTGAATGCAACCAAACATACAAAGAAGAACTCATACCAATCCTTCTCAAATTCTTCCAAAAGACTGAAGAGGAAGGAACACTTCCAAAGACCTTTTATGAAGCCACCATCTCCCTGATACCAAACAAAAAAACAGAGAAATAAACTACCAAAAAATAACATTACAATCCAAAACCTTTGATGAATATAGATGCAAAAAATTCTCAATAAGATACTAGCAAACCGAATCCAACAACACATAAAAAAGATCATCCACCATGACCAAGTTGGATTCATCCCAGGATCACAAGGATGGTTCAACATATGCAAATCAATCAATGTGATACACCATGTCAACAAAAGAAAAGACAAAATCCACATTATCATCTCAAGAGATGCAGAAAAAGTGTTTGATGAAATTCAACCCTTATGATAGAAACCCTTATGAAAGTGCATACAAAGAGAACGTATCTCAACATAAGAAAGGCCATTTATGACGAACCCACAGCTAACATCATGCTCAATGGTGAAAAGCTGAAAGCCTTTCCTCTAAAGTTAGGAACAGGGCAAGGATGCCCACTCTCACCACTTCTACTTAACATATTATTGGAAGTCCTAGCCACAGCAGTCAGATAAGAAAATGAATAAAAGTTCATTGGAAGGAGAGAAGTAAAACTGTCACTATTTTCAGATGACGTTATACTTTATATAGAAAACCCTAAAATCTCCACCCCCAAAATATTAGAACTAATAAGTGAATTCAGCAAAGTAGCAGGATACAAGATTAATATACAAAAATCTGTTGCTTTTCTGTACACTAATTGTAAACTATCAGAAAGAGAAACTAAAAAATAATCCCATTTGAAATTGCACCAAAAATAATTAAGTACTTAGGAATATAATTAACCAAGGAGGTGAAAGGCCTGTACTCTGAATACTATAAAACATTGATAAAGGAAATTGAAGATGATACAAATAAATGGAATGATATCCCATGCTCTTGAATTGGAAGAATTAATATTGTTAAAATGTCCATACTACCCAAAGCAATCTACAGATTTAATGAAATCTCTATAAAAATACCCATGACATTTCTAAAAGAACTAGAACAAATAATCCTAAAATTCATATGGAACCACAAAAGACCCCAAATTTCCAAAGTAATCTTGAGAAAAATGAACAAAGCTTCAGGTATCACCCTCCCAGACTTCAGCCTACAAAGCTACTGTAATCAAAATAGCATAGTACTGGAACAAAAACAGACACGTAGATCAATGGAACAGAATACAGAGCCCAGAATTAAAACTGCATACTTATGGCCAATTAACATATAGCAAAGGAGGTAAGCATATACAATGTAGAATAGACAGTCTCTTCATTAAGTGGTGTTGTGAAAACTGAACAGCTGCATGTTAAACAATGAGATTAGAACATTTCCTCACACCATACAAAAATAAACTCAAAATAGATTAAAGACCAAATATAAGACCTGAACCCAGTAAAAACCCTATAAGAGAACATAGGCAGAACACTCTTTGATATAAATTGTAGCAATACTTTTTGGATCTGTCTTCTAAGTTAAAAGAAACAAAAGCAAATATTTTTAAAGTTAAATACAGGCCAGTGTGTGGGGAAAAGAAGAAACAAAAGCAAAAATAAACAAATGGGACCTAATTAAACATAAAAGCTTTTGCACAGCAAAGGAAATCATCAACAAAAGGAAAAAAACCTACAGAATGTACAAAAATGTTTGCAAATGATGTGACTTACAAGGGGTTAATATCCAAAATATATAAACAGCTCATACAACTAAATATCAAAAAACAAGTAACTTAATCATAAAATGGTCAGAAGACCTGAACAGACATTTTTCCAAAGAAGACATACAGATAGCTAACAGACTCATGAAAATAGATTAACATCACTAACTACTAGAGAAATGCAAATCAAAACAACAATGAGATATCACATCACACCTGTCAGAATGGCCATCATCAAAATACCTACAAATAATAAATGCTGGAGAGGGTGTGGAGAAAAGGGAACCCTCCTACACTGTCGGTGGGAGTGAAAATTTGTTCAGCCACTATGGAAAACTGTATGGAAATTCCTTAAAAAAATAAAAATAGAGCTACCATGTGATTCAGTAATCCCACTCCTGGATATATACAGAACAAAAACTCTATTTAGAAAAGATACATGCACTGCAATGTTCATAACAGCAGTATTTACAATAGCCAAGTCATGGAAGTAGTGTAAATGTCTACTGACAGATGAATGGATAAAGAACATGTGGAATATACATATATATATATATATATATATATATATATATATATGTATATATATATATATATTTGTGTATATAAACAAACACAATGGAATATACACAAACACAATGAAATAATATATATACACAAACACAATGAAATAATACACAAACACAATGGAATAATACTCAGCCATAAAAAAAAGAATGAAATAATGCCATTTGCTGCAACATGGGTGGACCTAGAGACTATTATATCAAATGAAGAAAGTCACTTCTCAAGACAATTTGGCCTTATATAACCTGAATCCTGATAATAATTTAGGTTAAGTACTTAATATTTTTGGGTAGGAATACTTATCCTTTTTCTTAATGTTTTAAAAAATGTTTTAGTCACAAATTAGTCGAGACAAATATTAAGTCTCCACTGAAGGCAATTTTTATGCCTGGCTCATGTTATTTAAAGGTTTTATTTTTCCAACAGGCTTCTTATGGAACATATTGCTTCAGTTTAAATTTTTCTTTTATATAAACGTTCACTTTTTCCTCATTATCTTGATTAAAAATAATTTATGCAGGGGCCTCCCTGGTGGCGCAGTGGTTGAGAGTCCGCCTGCCGATGCAGGGGATACGGGTTCGTGCCCCGGTCTGGGAGGATCCCATATGCCGCGGAGCGGCTGGGCCCGTGAGCCATGGCCGCTGGGCCTGCGCATCCGGAGCCTGTGCTCCGCAACGGGAGAGGCCACAACAGTGAGAGGCCCGCATACCGCAAAAAAAGAAAATAATAATAATAATAATAATAATAATTTATGCAAAATTTTAGTTCCTTCAATACATATAGGCTTGAGTAAATAATTTTCCTGTAGAATACATCTTGAAATTCAAAATTAGTATAATGTACATATCTCTAATTGCATCACTAAAATTTTTTCTTCACTATAAAATTTTAATTAGTAAATATTGTATTAAAAATAAATTTATTAAATAAGGTAATTAAAGAGAGATAATACACTATACATGATCTAATGGAAGTATACTATTAAGCATTATTTGGACAATTAAATGTAAATCTAATACTAAGGTAAACTGGGATATTTGTGGTATAGCAGAGACTAAGTTAAACAATATTTCAGCCTGAAAATGGGTACATCTTGACCTTTGCTTGGCTTTTACTGAGGAATGTTGTGTCAATCAAGTCAGGAGCTAAAGTGAGTTGGGATTTTGTTGTTCTAAGGGCACCCTAATTGTATCACAAGCTTCACATTTCTTTAGAGTCACCTTACTTTTGAATTGTCCTTACTTCAATAGAAGGGAGGGGAAATATGGGATTACAGTGTATGTTCTCAGTGCTTGCTCCACCCTCAGCTTTAGGTCTTGCCTTTTCCTCTGTGCCTTAGAGAAGGTAAGCTGTCTCCATGCTCTTGATATCCTCAATTAACTGCAGAATTCTGTTTCCTGTATCTCAGTGGTCTTTAGCTAGGTTGGTGGCAGGGAATATTCTCTGTTGTTCTTATTCACCCTCTATTTTGGGCAGTTACTGTGTCCCTGAGTCTCAGGCCTGGCTTTCTCCATGATTCTGCCCCATTCTCAGCTTTAGGAAGACATTCCTAACGGTCTGGGTCCAAGACATATTCTTGCCCCTTTCCCCAGATTCAACAGGTCTTCTTTACCTATGCCCCAAATATGTCAGGGTTTACTGCCGTTTTCTAGAGTCTTAAGGCCTTTGCTCCATAAGGGAGTTATGGAAGAAGGTGCAATATTTTGCCTTTCTTGCTGTGGCAGCCATCTTCTTCCACTATGCCTGCCTCACCAGGGAGGATTTCCCAAGACTCTCCATCTAGTCCTCAGTCCTATGTTTGAAAAGGTGAATAGGTACAAATTTCCCTTGTGTCTTTGGCTCCCAGGGTTATTCTCTAGATAGCCACACGCAGCCTCTAGCAATTCATTACAAATTTTAGCTGAATTCTCCTTACTGGTTTGTATGGCATTGGTGTCCATGTAATCTAGGTAAGCAAAAGTTGAGTCCTGTGTCTCCTTGCATTCCTCTAACTTAGATTCAGGTTACTAAACTTACCTGTAACCATCAACTGTCCAGCGAATTCAAGAAAAGTTGTGGGTTTTCAGAGTAGTCAATTTTTTTGTTGTTTAAAAAGTGGTAGCATTATGATCTTTCCAGATTTCTATATTCCAGGCAGAAGTTAGAATCTCCACATTTTGAAGTGTAAGTAAAACAAACTTCTTTTTAAGAAATTGTGTTGCTAAAATTGACCTATCAGAAAGTAGAAATTCTTAGCAACTCAGTGTTAATGGACGAAGCTGATGAAATATGTCTTGGTGAAAGGAGTTTTCAGTTTCGTGCTAGCAACCTTGTGGCTATCAAAAGCATTACATGTTTTCTGGGTTGTTTTCCTCTGTTACTTGGGAAAGAGCAGAGCAGTTAATTAGATATGTGTATTATAGGTGACATGAAAAACATGGACTTTTCCTGAATTAGAATTTCTTTTAATGTAATTCAAATAATGTAGTACAAACCTAAAATTAATCCCAACTATTAGTTTTACTTTATATTGTAAGTATAGATTCTCAGACATTCTGGAAGAAATAATTACAATATTAGTATTATAAACTTTGTTTTGTATATTCTGAAAACATCAGAGAAGGTTGCTAATAATATAAAATGTTATCTCTTTGGTCTGTTTTCTCATTTTAATTTGACAATTTTCCTATTGTATTATAAAGAGTTTCATAACTTAAGACTTTTGTACCCAGTGCAAAGTCTCACATACTTTATCAGGCAGTGATTGTAGAAATGGGAGTACCATTCATCACTTTATTCTCCTTAATGCAAAGTTGTCATTTAATAGCATATCAATTGGTTAGAATGGTCATAAGGTGGGTGAGAGGGAGGGAGACACAAGAGGGAAGAGATATGGGGATATATGTATATGTATAGCTGATTCACTTTGTTATAAAGCAGAAACTAACACACCATTGTAAAGCAATTATACTCCAATAAAGATGTTAAAAAAAGAATGTCATAAAATTCTCAAAATGTAGCGAATATGAATATTAGAGTTGGGCAGAATATCTTAGTTCAATGGTTGCTTTAGCTTGGAAAACTTATGAGTTAAATGAGCTATGAGTCTATATTTTCCTCCTAAAAATATGTTTCATGAAACTATTTCTGATAGAGGTGAATACTAAAATGAATATTGGAAAATATCTGATATAATTTTAATTGAAAATGTAGAAAGATTACATCTTGGAGATGCTCACTTATTGGAGTACTTCATTACCTTCAAATAATTTGTATTTAAATTGATTTAAAATTCACTTTTAGTAATTGTCAACTAATAAATATTTTGTGAATTACATTATGGGTGAGAAATAAGAAACTGAAATGTTTAGTCCATGTTTCACTGAGAAACTACTGTCATTGTTGAAACCTTTATAGAAGTAGAATTGGAAATTTGTTGAACACAGAGTTCTATGCAATTTTTATTAATTATTCTTAACAGTATAGTAATTATCTCAGAAGGATTTAGAAAGTTAAGTTTCTAATCTGGCTTCAGTGTTCTTATTTTATTTGCCAAAGAAAAATGGCTTTAATTCTCTAGTAAATATTTATTTAAAGTAGGTAAATCTCACAGTGCTAAGGGAATCAGATTAATTTTAGAGCATCCTCTAGTCACTTTAATTCTATTTTTCTTTATTGTTATGCATGGAACTACTATTGTAGGAATATATACAATAAGTAGCCATTCAAAAGAAATCATTGTCCGTTTACTTTGAATTCATTACTTAGTCTTTTTTATTATTGGCTATTTCCAATATGTGAATGAATATTCCATCATCAAAAAGTGGTTTGTCCTACAATAAATTCCCTAGAATCAAAATATGGAAATAGGGTCAAGAAAATTATTAATAACTTGGAAATTTTAGGACTGTTTTCATAAACTAAATATCATTTTGATATTTATATCATTTTAATAATATTTGTAGTACAAACAATAATAATCAGAAAGATTATTTTCAGGCATTCATTTTTATTAGCTGTTCCATTTTATGTGAACTGCATAGACTGATATTACACAGACAAAATATTTTTTTACTATCATATGATTAAAATTTATTTATTTATTTATTTATTTATTTTTACATCTTTATTGGAGTATAATTGCTTTACAATGGTGTGTTAGCTTCTGCTTTATAACAAAGTGAATCAGTTATACATATACATATGTTCCCATATCTCTTCCCTCTTGCATCTCTCTCCCTCCCACCCTCCCTATCCCACCCCTCTAGGTGGTCACAAAGCACCGAGCTGATCTCCCTGTGCTATGCGGCTGCTTCCCACTAGCTATCTATTTTACATTTGGTAGTGTATATATGTCCATGCCACTCTCTCACTTTGTCCCAGCTTACCCTTCCCCCTCCCCATATCCTCAAGTCCATTCTCAAGTAGGTCTGTGTCTTTATTCCTGTCTTATCCCTAGGTTCTTCATGACCATTTTTTTTTCTTTCTAGATTTTTTATATAAGTGTTAGAATACGGTATTTGTTTTTCTCTTTCTGACTTACTTCACTCTGTATGACAGACTCTAGGTCCATCCACCTCATTACAAATAGCTCAATTTTGTTTATTTTTATGACTGAATAATATTCCATTGTATATATGTGCCACATTTTCTTTATCCATTCATCTGATGATGGACACTTAGATTGTTTCCATCTCCTGGCTATTGTAAATAGAGCTGCAATGAACATTTTGGTACGTGACTCTTTTTGAATTATGGTTTTCTCAGGGTATAAGACCAGTAGTGGGATTGCTTGGTCATATGGTAGTTCTATTTGTAGCTTTTTAAGGAACCTCCATACTATTCTCCATAGTGGCTGTACCAATTCACATTCCCACCAGCAGTGCAAGAGGGTTCCCTTTTCTCCACACCCTCTCCAGCATTTGAATGAAATTTAATAATAGTCTATTTTGTCGATTTTTTCTAATAATGATTAAATGACAGATTTTGAAAATTAACTTACTAGGAGTTCTTCAAGAACTTATATTTGAAATGAACCAGCCCTTCCCATCCAAGTGACTGTTCACATTTCAAGAATGCAAATTTGACAAAAACAAAAACTTTCCCCCCAAAATAGCAAAGCATGAATAATAAAGTATGAATTTTATTTCCTTTGGCAATCAATTTACAGTGATTCTATTAGTCGTTTTAAGATTTTATTATTTTTTATTAGTCCTAGATGTTTATGCAGGGTATATATGCATATAGTTTCCTGATTTGTAAAAAATACTTGGCAATCTACACAACTGAAAGCCAAAGAAGTAATAGATGATACATATAATCCAACTAGCAGCCTCTTGATTTATGGTGGACACACCTAACATTTTATCATTAGAATTCATAATTCAATAGCCAATTTCTATTCTTACCATCTGTATTAGATGTGTATAAAGTGCTCTAATAAAGATGGTCAAACCTTCACTGGTTCAAAGCAGATAGATTACTTCTCTCTTATTTAACATTTCAGAGGAAAGTTAATGATTGGGTGGATAGGTTCCTCTGGTTCACAGGATGATCCCGGAATCTAAATCTCTTCTAAGTTCTTACTCCACTGGGGATAGTTGGTCAAAGCTGGCTTACAGAACAACATCTTCATAGAAAGAATTAAATATAGGATGTGGAGGGCAAGCAATTTCTTCTTGAAAATGTAAGGTGGAAGTTGCATGCATGAATTCTGGTTTCATCTCACTGACTAGGATTTAGTTACATCATCAAAATCAACATCTGAGAGATTGGAAAATGTAGTCTGTAGATACACATGTACCTTAATAAATTTAAGGATTCTCTGCCACTGAAAGAAGAAAAGAGAGAACACAGAGAAAATGAAAAATTGGCTCTGTTGCTGGTGATACTGATAAATAATATTTTTAAGTAAACCATCTTGTTGTTGCAAAAACTGACTTTTGAGTGTATTACCAGTGATGTTCCCCAGCTCCATTTTGTTCTTCCCACCTCCTGAACAAGGATTAGGATATTTAATTGTTGAATTGCCCTCACTTCTGGACATTATCCAATCCAGACTTAGTCCCTCCCCCTTCTCTAATTTCTCTTTGTAGTCACTTAGCATAAGTCCAAATCCTATAATAAACCTCTCCCAACTTTGTCTAAGACACCTTTCCCTTCCTTGTTTGAATTCAGTCATGTTCCTGGTGGTCTTTGGCTGGTTGGCTTTGACAAGGGAGAATCGATATAGGTAAACAATTGGTAGTCACTGCTCTATCTTGCTTCATAAAATGTTGTGTGTACTATTGTGAATTAAGTAAAGGGGAGGAGGACATTGTCCTTGCTCTCTAAATGTTCTCAGTCTCATGTGGGCAATATAAGCAAACATGGATACCTGTAATATGAGATAAACTAAGACAGTACTGTAACACAATTATAAAATACACTGTTATGGAGGGGAATGGGGAGATATTAATTAATGCTCTTAAGGGCAAGTAGAAAAATTTGAATAGTCCCTTTGGAAGAAGAGTGATGTCAACTGATACTAGAAAGATAGGTAAAATTTATATTGAAGAAGGGCAATCTAGCTTCTGGACCAAATAAGCACAGATGTGAGAGTAAGAAAATGGAAGAGCTTAGTAGATGGATATGGCAGGAGAGTGGGTTGATTGAGGATATAAGATGAAATGGCAGACACCAAATTTAGAGTTTTAAATATAAGATTAAGAAATTTAGATCTTTATCTTCAGGCACTTTGTGATACTGCTGTACTGCCTTGAGATTAAAACAAGTTGCATTATTTTGTTGGGGAGAGGTAGGTGGATACTTTAGGGAAAAGAGAGAGAATGAGAATATCTGGAGTCTAGAAGACAAGTTAAGAAAGAATTATAGTAATGTAAGTTTGAAGTTATAAATTACAGCAGCAGCAGTAAAGCAGTAAAGAAAGGATTGCATGTAAGATATTGAGAGAGAAGCACTTGCAGAATTAAATGTCTACATATGATGCCGAACAAAAAGAAGCTGAAAATTTTGAGCTTTCATGACTTGGAGAAAAGTGGAGATATTAAGACAGAGAGATAAACAATGCTTTTGATGGGAACAGTAATGAGTTCTGATTTAGATCTGCTGAAGATGAGTTGTCTGGAAACTTGGGTCTAAAACTTAGAGGAATAGCCATATCTAGAGCTAAAAAAACTGGAGAGTCAGCTGTGAAATGTATCAGTGAGTGATTAGACTGGGATACCAGAACTCATCATGGTCTCTCTAATGGTGCTGGACTCTAGCTCCTTACATTGTCCTCTAAATTCCTTTGCATTCAATGTTTCATATGTGTCTTAAAGCAGGAACCTTGGCTTCTCTCTTTGTATTTGTATCTACTCTACCTACTTCCAGCTTCTAGAGGTAACAACTCAAACAAATTTAACAATTCCTAGAACCTGCTTACATCCCTTCTCCTCTCCCCATGTGGCCATTTTCCTTCTAGATTTTTCATAGGCCTCTGAAAGAAATAGGACATTTTTGGTAACTCAGGGTTTTTTAGTACCTCTGCATCATCTCTTTGAAAATCAGATTTTTCTCTTCTGTTGCATTCTGCTGGCCAGCAATACATGAAACTAGCATATTAAATCATATAACTTTTAACCTAAAGTGTATGTTTGATATACATAAGTTATACTGAAATACATACAGCAAAGTCCATGAAGAGAGTACTTAAATGTTCTGATTACTAAAAGTGTCAATCACCAGGTATGGTTTAATTTCACCCTTGGTTTTTACAACTTTTTTTGCCTATTGCCTACCCAACTCAATTTTTCTGTTATTTTACTTCATTAAGTTTTAACTGTTTGTACAATTTGTATATTAAAAAGTAAAATTTTTAAAACTCATAATTGCTTTTAAAGAAAAAAAATATATTTTAAGTTAAAATGCCTTATTTCATTGCTGTATATAATTTCCCTATATCTATAATTGAGTACCCTTATACTGGGATTTTATCTAAATTTACCTTCTAAGCCATTCATGAACACATTGCTTCCCTATTGGTGAGGTTAATGAATAGAACCAGAACTAGGGTGGGGGGATGTATGGAACAGAGGGAGCAAAAGGAACTAATCAAAGCAAAGCCCAGCTCATGGCACCAGAGAGGGAAATCTGGAAACAAAATTGAAGATATACAAATTTTAAATCACATGAAACCTTTTAAATAACACAAAAACTGTTACTTAACATATGTCTACACATAAAAGAAAATCTAAAAGATGACTAGTTAAAACTTGACACAGATTTAGTTTCAATTCAAAGATGTTGGAAACTGGAAAGAGTGTTTGATCTTACTCCTAAAAATGGGGAAAAAAGTGGACAAACAGCTAATCAATTACTTGTTGTGAAACAGTCAGAAAACTGAAATTGCAGGGAAAACAACTAACTTGAATTTTAAGGTTGATCCATGTTGTTGCATGACTCAATATTCATAACTCTTTACTGCTGAGTAGTATGTCATTGTATACATATGCCAGGTGTTGACAGATACCTAAGGTATTTCCAGTTTGGGGAAATTATAAAGTTGCTATAAACACAGATGCCGAAAATTTACAATCAACTTGTTTATATCTATTTGCTTGGATTTTTATTGAAATTATATTGAATATATAGATCTAATTGTTAAGAACAAGAACTTAACAATATTGAGTTTTCTAATCCATAAATATGGTTTATCTCTCCATTTATTTAGATGTTCGACTTCTTTCATCAACATTTTGCTGTTTTCAGAATAGAGATTCTACATATATTTTGTTAGATTTATACCCAAGTACTTATTTTTCATGCTATCATAAATTATCTATTCACTTATATCTCTCTAAATATTGGGCTGGCCAAAAAGTTTGTTCGGGTTTTTCCATAACGTGAAAAACCCAAACGCACTTTTTGGCCAACCAATATTTATAGCTATATCTATTTCTTTCTATCTACCTATTTGTCTATCTATATTTTAGTTTCAGTTTCCAGTCATTCTTTGCTTTTATGTAGGAACATGATTGACTTTTGTACATTGACTTTATATACTGTGACTTGGCTACATTCACATCTTTGTTCTAGAAGATTTGGGTTGATTTAATGAGATTTTCCACTTGTATAATTGTGTGCTTTGTGAATAGAGAGGAAATCACTTAAAATTTCTGTTACATTCGATTTAGTTCTGCCTGTTGAGACTATTCTAGAAGATTCTTATCTTATTTCCATATCACTGCTCTTTCTATACTGGAAGTTCTCCTTTATATCTCCCCAAGGTCTTAACAGTACTCCATACATCTGCTTTTTTTTACTGTTTCTCTTTAAACTCATATTCAGGATACCTCAAAAAAACTAGTCAATCTACTCTATGTGACCACATTATTTTAATATATATTCCTTTTAAAAGGTAGTGCCCAGATTATATGCAGCATTCAAGTATTAACTGTTTCAGAGTCAAATTGTACTCTTTGTGGTAGCAGAGCTGTAATAATGGTAATAGACTATGTAAGCACATATAATTCTCACAGTGACCCTATGAATAAGTATTTTTATTTCTAATTTGTAGATAAAGAGACTGAGGCTTGAAAAAATTAGCAAATGTGCCCAGAGTTTCTCAGATATATGTGGTACAGCTGGTATTTGTACCCAAGTCTCTTATATCAAGTCCTTTGCTCTTAAACATTATTCTAGCTTAAACCAGTATAATTGATAGCACATTTTTTTCTGTATGAAATTGTATTTACACTATAATTTTTGATAATAAAATTAGTGCTATAACTAATCAGTAGATAAATAAAATGTTGATTTATTTCTGTATTACTTATTTATATAGCTCTACTTTTACCTTTTATTCTTACATATTTTGTCAGTTCTTCGGCCTTAAGATTACTAAGACACAGGAGATAACTTATTTAATAATTGCCTTTTATGAAATATTATCTGCTAATTGTTAGTTTCTGCAAATGTTTTTCAAACCCTAGCTTACAAATATGTTTCCACTTTTCAGTGAGAGTTTAAATTTCACACAATGAGATAAAACAGTAATTAAAACAACATCCAAATAGTAGAAGAAATACAATTTTGAAAAGAGAAAAAAAACAATATAAATAAGTACTTTTATGTTCTTAAACTAGCTCATAGCTTCCAGAAATCAAAGAGCATCTGAGAGCACAATTATTAATTAACTAGATTCCCAGAGAGAGATATTCACACAAGCTGTTTTCAGGGTTAAGTTTTTTTAGATTGCATGTGAGCAGAAGTTTATTAAATACTGATAGGCTGGTGAGAGTGCAATAAAACATTATGAGTAGCTCAATTTATAGCTGAGCAGTTTTCCCTGATCATTACTTTGGCAGCCTTGCCCAACTCTGGTACAGCAGAGCAAAAAGACCAGAATAGGAAATAAGGTAAGTTTAACGATCATATGTCTTTGTTACTTTCGTGTTTCCAAGTAATTGTGTGTTCCTTTAATTCATGTTAGCAATATTCCTGTCTAACTGCACTTGTTTAAAATAGCAACTATAACATATTTTCATTTGTCATTTTAAATATATAGCCCTTTGTACTAAAACAGGAAAAAACTTTTCTAAATTTTTTTAAAGATAGAATATTTTCTTTGCCCAGCTCTTCATTAAAATTTTTGTCAGACTCAAGTAGAATCATAGCAAGTTTAGTTGAATTGCTCTATATAGATGAAAATAAAGATCAAAAATATTTTGAAATGTAAAGAAATACTCTAGGTATGATTAAATATATTTTATTTAAGAAAAATATATATGCAGAATAGAATGCTATATTTATAAAACATTTAATCTTTTGTAGCAGATCTTTTAAAGATCAGTCATCAAGTTAGCATCTAATAAAGTGTTACTCATTTTGAAAATAAATATACAGAGAAAGGACATCAGTATATAATTTCCCAAAAAATATTTTGCTTAAAATTACTGTGATCCAAAATACGATCACTGTAATTACCACCTACAGCATATGAACAACTTTAATACTGATCATTTATAAGTACTCATATGAATAATTTAATTTTAGTACATTAATTTTATTCTGAATTTTTTAGTTTAAAGAGGGTTAGCTTCAGGACAATGTGCACTTTTTCTGCGATTTCCCTTAACAAAATAAATGCATAATCCTTTTTATTGGCATTTTGATCTCAAAGTGAAATTACTTTGAGTGATAGTTAAACTTATTTAAAGTTAAACATTAAATGCAACTGTGTTGTTTCTTACATACATTGAGCAACTGGGTTTCATTTTCTAAACAGCTGTTTAGATCATGTCGCTTTATTTAAATTTAGCTTACATTCATTCAGGTTCTCTGAAGATTCCTGATGTAATAAACAGTTTACATATCTATAACAGGAAATCATATGCTAAAATTGAATGCTAATCTTTAAACATTCAATCATAAGGTATATTTTAAAAATTGAGCTTGTACTTATTCGATGTCAGGCTCTGAACTACTTTCATGATTCTTGCTATCAGGAATATAACAATCCAATGGAGGAAATTAACACATGTTTAAATAATTGCAATAGGTATACTATGTGCTATTGTAAAATGGGAAGAGGATAGATTAACTCTGCTTCTAAAAGTAGGAAAACACTCACAGATGACATGGCACTTGAACTGGACATAAATTGGAACTAACCCAGAAGAGCAGATGTGGAAGAATTGAAGAAAGATTAAACAGCGTTTACTAAGAAGACATGTTATTCAAAAAAAAGATATTTCATTGGTGGGGATAAGATAAGGGTATAATTCTGAAAATATTCTTGAGGTAGAATTAACAGGACTTGTTGAATGATTTAATGTGGTAGAAAGATATGAAAGAGGGAAAATAAATTTTTAGGTTGGAACAACTGAGTATGTGAATTGACATAGATAGCTACAGGAGGAGGGACTGGTATGAGAGGGCAAAAAAATTTATTTTAAAACCAGCAATCTATAAGAGCAATTATTGTGAAAATTCTGAATTTCTATCTAGGTATATGCCATTGAATTAAAACATATAAAAACATAAAATACAGAAAAGTCATGGGAATTTAAAGACTAGGAGAGATAAGAGATGTATGGTCAAAACTAAGTTAAACAAATAAGTTTTAAGATAATTACTAGAGAAGAGCTCTTCCCTACCTACATTTAGGCACCTCTGGATGCTAACTCAGATGCATAATGTTATCTGAAATGAATATATATATATGAATATATATTTTTGATATGAGAGTTTGGTATATTTTATTTGCTATTTAAGGGTGGAACTTGGAGAGCATGTAGTTCAATTTTTTTTTTTAAGAAACAACTCCTAAATATATACCATATGTATGTGTGTATATATATGTGTGTGTGTGTGTGTGTGGTGTATATGTATATATATGTATATATATATATATATATTTACATTTTATATTGTATTCTTTTATATAATTATATGTATTTTCTTTGCCACATATTTATATTTATATTCTTTTCCACAATATCCTTATAAGAAAGCACTGTTGGAATTGGAGAGCAATAGTTATAGTACGAAGAACTGGATTTTTTGACTTTGAAAAAAATAATATTTTCTCTAATCCTGAAGTTCCTCATGAGTACAATGTGATTAACAGCATCTCCTTCATACAATTGTTGTGGAATTAGGGATCATAATGCAAGCATAAGCTTTCTTTGACTTGAAAAAATGTTCTAAAATGAGAGAGCAAGATGCACCTACTTGGAGATCTTTTTCCTTTTGTATTTTCATTTTAATGTACTACTATAATGTGCATCACTAATTCATTCTTTTTATTTAAAACTGCATGTGTTGTTTACACTTTTGCTAATGTGTATTATTTTAGATTATAAACTGATAAAGCTGTCTGCGGCTCTGCTTGTGTTATGCTTAGTAGACAAAAAAACCAAATGTGTATACTTTTATATTAATAATGGTCACTTATTGTAGTTATATATTCTACATTTCAAACAAATATTCCTTTTCTTTCTTTAGATGGCAAGGAAGAAATTTACTGGATTAGAAATCACTCTGATTGTCCTCTTTGCTATAGTTACAATAATAGCTATTGCCCTAATTGCTGTTTTAGCAACTAAGACTCCTGCTGTTGAAGGTAAATAATATTGAAAATACTTATTATAGTGAGGTTGAGATAAAGTTTACTCCATAATAGTTATGGATTTTGAAAAGTAATCTATATGAGATGAAATGAATGAAGAAAGATCTCAGGTACGTTACACAACTACTCCAACTTTTTCTATCTATTATATTGCAGGTTTTTCAATGAAGCATCATTGTAATTAAGGAATCTATGTGCTTTGATATTAATGGCCTTCCCCATATTGTGTTCCTTAAGAAATAGCAAACAGGCAAAAGGATCAGGATGTTAATGAACAGTGGAATAATCATCTAGAGTTACCAGTGAGGTTCTTCTAACTAGTAGGAAATCTCATTAGTGGTGTTTTGCTCTGGGTTTCAGACACCTGCAGGGAGGTGGGGAGGGGGATTTAGGGGGATAATCTCTTTGTCATAGGCTTAATTTTTTATTAAGAAGAGAGACGTTGTATGAGAAAAACAGGTAGCAGGAATGAAACAGGCTTGAAACGTTTATCTTTTTTTTCTGAATATTTCTATCCTGATTTAAGGTTGATACATGCCACTCTGATCTACCTAATCTACTTTTTCTTTCTTCATCATTCTATCTTGACTAAATCAGAATTGGAAAACATATTGCAAATTATCTTCTAATCTAACAGTAGTTGGCATTTTCTGCTGCCTCTGGTCTCTTGGTTTACCTTCTTTTAGTAAACTGAAATCTCGCTAGATTGTGAAGCAATCAAATTTATCTTCCCCATCTCTGATTGCTAGAAAGTCGCTCTTTATTACACAGAGCTGGAATTTAGTTTTCTTTACTATTCCCTCTTTCTCTTCTATTCACTTCAAGTATCTTCTTCCTCTTTTTTTTTTTTTTTTTTTGCCGTACGTGGGCCTCTCACTGTTGTGGCCTCTCCCATTGCGGAGCACAGGCTCCGGACGCGCAGGCTCAGTGGCCATGGCTCACGGGCCCAGCCGCTTTGCGGCATGTGGGATCCTCCCAGACCGGGGCACGAACCCATGACCCTGAATTGGCAGGCGGACTCTCAACCACTGCGCCACCAGGGAAGCCCCTCTTTTTCTTCTTAATCTTCTCTTTTCTGCTCTAATTCTTGTCTCCTTCTCTACATCCTTTCCCCATCCATGTTTCTCCACCTTCTTTTTTCATCTCTAAAACACAATTTTTAAGCACACTGGGAATATACATTTTGTTTCCTTTTGAATCTACCTCAAGACCTCCTATGAATGTATTTTGATTCTCTGAAGGAACAGTCACCAGGTCTTTGACAGTTTTAAATATCATTTGGATCTTTCCCTTTTGGTGACTAGGACTTGAATTTGTGGGGTTTTTTTTAATGCAAAGTTTATGTTCATTTTCATTATATATACATTTATGAATACTTTCAATGTATTTGTTACTTGAAAATTTGAAAAATTAATTTAAAACCATGTTTTCTTTTATTGACCTTTTTCTTTCCCAGAAGTCAGTGGTTCTACTTCAACCCCTGCTACCATTCACACAACCACTGTGTATCCTGGTTCAGGAAAATGTCCAAGTGTGCTAAATGATCTTATCAATGAGAGAATAAATTGCATTCCAGAACAATTTCCAACACAGGTCTGCAACAAATGTCTTTAATATTTTTATGAATAGATACATAGTATGATAATTATATTAAGATAATTATTTAATATTGGATCAATTCCATATTTTTAAAACTCTAGCCATTAATTAGGGTGCATTTCTTTTTATTGCACTTATGTATAAACAGATGAGAGATAATGGAAATTACTGAGCTTGCTTTTCTGTACTTCCTTTCAATTCAAATTAACAAGTTAATATTTTCCCATGCTTAACAAGCTATTGTTAAATTTATAAATCTTCATGAAATTCTATCCTCTTCAATCTACTTCTTAAAAATAAGTATAACCTTTGACAATATAGAACATTTGAGAAAGATATCTACATTCTATTAAAGTATTTGTGATGATAACATTAAGAAAACAAAGTAACATTGATTCTTCTAATTTTTTAAAATTATTTATTTTTATTATTTGGTAATTGGGGAGAAGGGGCTCAAATGGAGAAAAGTAGGTGTAACAGAATGGATTCACATAACCCTAGTTGACTTTCCCTTGGTCTTCATAACTTGCATGGGATTAAAATGTCAATGAGTGAATTTGTGTGTGTATGTGTGTGTGTATTCCCATTTTGCAATATCTATATCAAAAGTCACACATACTTTAGATTCTGTTAGTTAATGACCCTCCAAAATTCTCAGCTCCCATTTGCTCTCATTTGCAATATATATATATATATATATTTGCATGTGTATGTGTGCACACGTGTGTGTATGTGTACCTGATGCCATTTTAATTTGATGTTAAAAATAAGAGAGAAGTTAACATGTATACTATCAGCTGGTAAAAGTGGAGGCTTTTAACATTTTTTTCAAGGCAAATAGCCAAGAAGAAAAAGCTCACAAGCATTCAAATTATGAAAACATGTCACACTATTAAATTTAAATATTAAATAGATTTTTGATTATACCAATGTTAACACACAGCAGCACCATGTGACTCAATTTTTACTATAAACATATATAATTTTTCTTCCACTTCATATAATCTTTCCATATAGATCATAAAATTACTGAGAATTTAGTATTTTACTTTATTCATTGGATGTTGCAACAACTGGCACATAAACTAGTTTAAATCATATTGAACTACTAATTTTCTGGAGATAACTACATTTTATGTAGGCTTAAGTTTAGAGCCATATCTTCATCTTTATAGCCTCACTTGCAACTTGATACATAATTGGTACACAATAAATATTTTAGTTCTTCTGCATTGACTACATGACAACAGAATAGACTGTAATTATCCAGAGTGCAGGAATGTTTAAAATAACATGAGCTTACAATAATCTGTATTGATATGTAAATTTGATAAATCACAACTCAGAACATCAGTCTCTGATAGGGTGTAATTGAGTCAATTCATCAAATATTTACATTTCTTCCAAGTGAAAGGAACAAAAGAATAAATGATATTTTAGCATATTATATATTTGAAGAAATAAGATTTTTTTTAAACATTCACTCAGACATTTATTGGAGTGAGTGTATGTTTAAAAAATAGAGATTGACCCATATGATAATAATACTAACCCCATGATTCCTTTAATAAATGTTTTATCAGACACTTTGTGCAGCTCGAGGTTGCTGCTGGAGGCCATGGAATAATTCTGTTATTCCTTGGTGCTTCTTCGTAGATAACCATGGCTATAATGCTGAGGGAACAACATCAACAAATACTGGTGAGAAGTGTTCTATCATGATGATCCAACATATTTTAAGTTGAATGAAAAAAGTACATTTAGAAATTTTCTTGGAAAGATATCTTAAATAAAATCAAATGGAAAATATGTACACAAAAATGTTCAAATTGATATATTAAGGACATTTTTTGCATGATTGTATCTTCCAAATGAAAAAACAAAGTCACTATATGTGACAGGCAAGAAAATTAGAAAAGGTGAAAATATTTAATACTTATTAATCTTTGTAAATAAAGTCATAATTCATGCAAACATTTTTTTTCTTTCTTTAAGGACTTGAAGCCAAATTAAACAGGATACCTTCACCAACACTATTTGGAAATGACATTAACACTGTTCTCCTCACAACTCAAAGTCAGACACCCAAACGTTTCCGGTTCAAGGTTTGGTCTTTGAGATTTCTAAAGAAAAGTTATTAATAAAACATGTTATGAATAGACTTTTCACCCCAAGAAGACATTACCCTCTTAATAAATATTTATTCCAAAGCAAAGAACTAGTTTAGACTCATTACTCCACTTCTCTGAGACTGTCTACTCAAATATAACATAAGAGATTTTTCTCTGGAAGTAGTTTTTGGAGAATGTAATAATATAGTCAATGTAAAATATTTGGTACAGTGTCCTGAGAAGAATAAACACTCAGAAAACTTTAGTAATTTTATTCAACTAAAGACTGTGATAAAATATTAGTTTAAAATTTAATTTGAGAAAGATGTTAATTGTTCTATATCAATGTGACACACTCTCTAGTTCTTTTTATTGATATCACTTCTAGTCATGATTTTTTTTTGAATTTTATTATTTTTTTATACATCAGGTTCTTATTAGTTATCTATTTTATACATATTAGGGCATATATGTCAATCCAAATCTCCTAGTTCATCCCACCACGACAAAGCTCCACCCCCGCTTTCCCCACTTGGTGTCTATATGTTTGTTCTCTACATCTGTGTCTCTATTTCTGACTTGCACACTGGTTCATCTGTACCATTTTTCTAGATTACACATATATGCATTCATACACAGTATTTCTTTTTCTCTTTCTGATTTATTTCACTCTGTATGACAGTCTCTAGGTCCATCCACATCTCTACAAATGATCCAATTTCATTCCTTTTTATGAGAGTAATATCCCATTGTATATAGGTACCACATTTTCTTTATCCATTTGTCTGTCGAGGGGCATTTAGGTTACTTCCATGACCTGGCTATTGTAAATAGTGCTGCAATGAACATTGGGGTGCATGTGTCTTTTTGATTTATGGTTTTCTCTGGGTATATGTCCAGTAGTGGGATTGCTGGGTCATATGGTAGTTATATTTTTAGTTTTTTAAGGAACATCCATACTGTTCTCCATAGTGGCTGTATCAATTTACACTCCCACCAAGAGTGCAAGAGGGTTCCCTTTTCTCCACACCCTCTCCAGCATTTGTTGTTTGTAGATTTTCTGATGATGTCCATTCTAAGCGGTGTGAGGTGATACCTCATTGTAGATTTGATTTGCATTTCTCTAATAATTAGTGATGTTGAGCAGCTTTTCATGTGCCTCTTGGCCATCTGTATGTCTTCTTTGGAGAAATGTCTGTTTAGATCTTCTGCCCGTTTTTTGATTGGGTTGTTTTTTATTTTTATTGAGCTGAATGAGCTGTCTATATATTTTGGAGATTAATCCTCTGTTTGTTGATTCATTTGCAAAAGTTATCTCCCATTCTGAGGGTTGTCATTATATTTTGTTTATAGTTTCCTTTGCTGTGCAAAAACTTTTAAGTTTCATGAGGTCCCATTTGTTTATTTTTGTTTTTATTTCCATTACTCTAGGAGGTGGATCAAAAAGGATCTTGCTGTGATTTATGTCAAGTGTTCTTCCTATGTTTTCCTCTAAGAGTTTGATAGTGTCTGATGTTACATTTAGGTCTTTAATCCATTAGGAGTTTATTTTTGTGTATGGTGTCAGGGAGTGTTCTAATTTCATTATTTTACATGTAGCTGTCCAGTCTTCTCAGCACCACTTATTGAAGAGACTGTCTTTTCTCCATTATATATCCTTGCCTCCTTTGTCATAGATTAGTTTACCATAGGTGCGTGGGTTTACCTCTGGGCTTTCTAACCTTTTCCACTGATCTGTTTTTGTGCCAGTACCATATTGTCTTGATCACCATAGATTTGTAGTATAGTCTGAAGTCAGCGAGTTTGATTCCTCTGGTCCGTTTTTCCCCTCAAGATTGCTTTGGCTATTCGGGGTCTTTTGTGTCCATACAAATTTTAAATTTTTCTTGTTCTAGTTCTGTAAAAAATGCTTTTGGTAATTTGATAGGGATTGCACTGAATCTATAGATTGCTTTAGGTAGAATAGTCATTTTCACAATATTGATTCTTCCAATCCAAGAACATGGTATATCTCTCCATCTGTTTGTGTCATCTTTGATTTCTTTCATCAGTGTCTTATAGTTTTCTGAGTTCAGGTCTTTTACTTCCTTAGGTAGGTTTATTCCTAGGTATTTTACTCATTTTGTTGCTATGATAAATGGAAGTGTTTCCTTAATTTCTCTTTCTGATCTTTCGTTGTTAGTATACAGGAATGCAAGAGATTTCTGTGCATTAATTTTGTATCCTGCAACATTACAAAATTCATTGATTAGCTCTAGCAGTTTTCTGGTGGCATCTTTAGGGTTCTCTATGTATAGTATCATGTCCTCTGCAAACAGTGACAGTTTTACTTCTTTTCCAATTTGTATTCCTTTTGTTTCTTTTTCTTCTCTGATTGCCATGGCTAGGATTTCCAAAACTATGTTGAATAATAGTGGCGAAAGTGGACCTCCTTGTCTTTTTCCTGATCTTAGAGGAAATGCTTTCAGTTTTCCACCATTGAGAATGATGTTTGCTGTGGGTTTTTCATATATGACCTTTATTATGTTGATGTAGGTTCCCTCTATGCCTACTTTCTGGAGGGTTTTTATCATAAATCGGTGTTGAATTTTGTCGAAAGCTTTCTCTGCATCTACTGAGATGATCATATGTTTTTTTCTCCTTCAATTTGTTAATATGGTGTATCACATTGATTGATTTGTGTATACTGAAGAATCCTTTCATCCTTGTAAAAAATCCCACTTGATATGGTGTATGACACTTTTAAGGAGTTGTTGTATTATGTTTGCTAGTATTTTGCTGAGGATTTTTGCATTTATATTCATCAGTGATGTTGGTGTGTCATTTTCTTTTTGTGTAGTATCTTTGTCTGGTTTTGGTATTAGGGTGATGTTGGCCTCATAGAATGAGTTTGGGATTGTTCCTTCCTCTGTAATTTTTTGGAAGAGTTTGAGAAAGATGGGTGTTAGCTCTTCTCTAAATGTTTGATAGAATTCACTTTAACCAACTGGTCCTGAACTTTTGTTTATTGGAAGATTTTAATCACATTTTCAATTTCAATGCTTGTGATTGGTCTGTTCATATTTTCTATTTCTTCCTTGTTCATTCTTGGAAGATTATAGTTTTCTAAGTATTTGTCCATTTCTTCCAGGTTGTCCAATTTATTGGCATAAATTTGCTTGTAGTAGTCTCTTATGATGTTTTTATTTCTGTGGTGTCCATTGTAACTTCTCCTTTTCATTTCTAATTTTATTGATTTGAGTCCTCTCACTCTTTTTCTTGATGAGTCTGGCTAAACGTTTATCAATTTTTTTTTTAATCTTCTCAAAGAACCACCATTTCATTGTATTGATCTTTGTTATTGTTTTCTTTGTTTCTATTTCATTTATTTCTGCTCTGATATTTTTGATTTCTTTCCTTCTACTAACTTTGGGTTTTGTTTGGTCTTCCTTCTCTAGTTCCTTTAGGTTTAGGTTAGACTGTTTATTTGAGATTTTTCTTGTTTCTTGAGGTAGGATTGTATTGCTATATACGTCCCTCTTAGAATTACTTTTGCTGCATCCCATGGCTTTTGGATCATCGTTTTTTCATTTTCATTTGTCTCTAGATATTTTTTTGATTTCCGTTTTGATTTCTTCAGTGATCTCTTTGTTATTTAGCAACGTATTGTTTAACCTCCAGGTGTTTGTGTTTTTTTATGTTTTAGTCCGTGTAATTGATTTCTAATCCCATAGTGTTTTTGTCAGAAAACATGCTTGATATGATTGCAATTTTCTTAAATTTACTGAGGCTTGATTTGTGACCCAAGATGTGATCTATCCTGGAGAATATTGCATGTGCACTTGAGAAGAAAGTGTAATCTGCTGTTTTTGGATGGAGTGTCCTATAAATATCAATTAAATCTATCTATTCTATTGTGCCATTTAAAGGTTGTGTTTCCTTATTAATTTTCTGTCTGGATGATCTGTCCATTGGTGTAAGTGAGGTGTTAAAGTCCCCCACTATTGTTGTGTTACTGCCAATCCCCCTCTTTTATAGCTGTTAGCATTTGCCTTATTTATTGAGGTGCTTCTATGTTGGGTGCATATATATTTATAATTGTTACGTCTTCTTCTTGGATTGATCTCTTGATCATTATGTAGTGTCCTTCCTTGTCTCTTGTCACATTCTCTATTTTAAAGTCTATTTTATCTGATATGAGTATTGCTACTCCTTTTGATTTCCATTTGCATGGAATATCTTTTTCCAACCCCTCACTTTCTGTCTGTATGTGTCCCTAGGTCTGAAGTGGGTCTCTTGTAGACAGCATATATATGGGTCTTGTTTTTGTGTCCATTCAGCAAGCCTGTGTCTTTTGGTTGGAGCATTTAATCCATACACTTTTAATATAATTATCAATATGTATGTTCCTGTTACCATTTTCTTAATTGTTTTGGGTTTGTTTTGTAGGTCCTTTTCTTCTCTTGTGTTTCCCAGTTAGGAAAGTTCTTTTAGCATTTGTTGTAGAGCTGGTTTGGTGGCGCTGAATTCTCTTAGCTTTTGCTTGTCTGTAAAGCTTTGATATCTCCATCTAATCTGAATGAGATCCTTGCCGGGTAGAGTAATCTTGGTTGTAGTTTCTTTCCTTTAGAAAGAAAATAGTTTTTCTTTCCTTTCATCATTTAAATATATCATGCCACTCCCTTCTGGCTTGTAGAGTTTCTGCTAAGAAATTAGCTGTTAGCCTTATGGGATTTCCCTTTTATGTTATTTGTCATTTTTCCCTTGTTGATTTTAATAGTTTTTCTTTTCCTTTAATTTTTGTCAATTTGATTACCATGTGTCTCTGCTGGTTTCTTCTTGGGTTTCTCCTGCCTCAGACTCTCTGCACTTCCTGGACTTGGGTGGCTATTTCCTTTCCCATGTTAGGGAAGTTTTTTACTATAATCTCTTCAAATATTGTCTCGGGTCCTTCCTCTCTCTCTTCTCCTTCTGGGACCCCTGTCTTGTGTATGTTGGTGCATTTTGTATTGTCCCAGATGTCTCTTAGGTTCTCTTCATTTATTTTCATTCTTTTTTCTCTATTCTGTTCCGTGGCATTGCAGCCTACAATTCTGCCTTCCAGGTAACTTATCCATTCTTCTGCCTTAGTTATTCTGCTGTTGATTCCTTCTAGTGTATTTTTCATTTCAGTTATTGTATTGTTCATCTATGTATGTTTGTTCTTTCATTCCTCTAGGTCTTTGTTAAACATTTCTTGCACCTTCTCAATCTTTGCCTGCATTCTTTTCCCAAGGTCCTGGATCATCTTCCCTATCATTATTCTGAATTCTTTTTCTGAAAGGTTGCCTATCTCCACTTTATTTAGCGTTTTTCTGGGTTTTTATCTTGTTCCTTCATCTGGTACATAGTCCTCTGCCTTTTCATTTTTTCTCTCTTTCTGTGAATGTGGTTTTCCTTCCACAGGTGTCAGGATTGTAGTTCTTTTTGTTTCTTCTGTCTGCCTTCTGGTGGATGAGGCCATCTAGGAGGCTTGTGCAAGCTTCCTGATGGGAGGGACTGGTGGTGGGTAGAGCGAAGTTTTACTCTGGTCAGCAGAGTTCAGTAAAACTTTAATCCACTTGTCTGCTGGTAGGTGGGACTGAGTTCCCTCTATGTTGGTTGTTTGGCTTGAGGTGACTGAGCACTGGAGTCTACAGGCTGTTTGGTGGGGCTAATGGCAGACTCTGGGAGGGCTCATGCCAAAGAGTACTTCCCAGAACTTCTGTTTCCAGTGTCCTTGTCCCCATGATGAGTTACAGCCACCCCCTGCCTCTGCAGGAGACCCTCCAAACCAGCAGGTAGTTCTGGTTCAGTCTCCTATGGGGTCAGTGCTCCTTTCTCCTGGGTCCTGACGTGCACACTACTTTGTTTGTGCCCTCCAAGAGTAGAGCCTCTGTTTCCTTCCGTCCTGTTGAAGTCCTGCAATCAAATCCCACTAGTCTTCAATGTCTGATTCTCTGGGAATTTCTCATCACATTGCCAGACCCCTAGGCTCAGGAGCCTGATGTGGGTCTCAGAACCTTCACTCTAGTGGGTAGACTTCTGTGATATAATTGTTCTCCAGTTTGTGAGTCACCCAACACAGTGCTTATGGGATAAGATTTTTATTGTGATTACACCCCTCCTACCATCTCACTGAGGCTTCTCCTTTGTCTTTGGATGTCAGGTATATTTTTGGTGAGTTCCAATGTCTTCCTGCTGATGACTGTTCATTAATTAGTTGTGATTCCAATGCTCTCACAAGAGGGAGTGCTCTAGTCATGATTTTAAAGAAACTAATTTCTGCTGTTTTTTTTTTTACCAAGTAGTTTATTAGTATCGTCTTTTGGATTTGGCAGTGAAAACACTATATCCTTTGTACATTACCTTCTAGCCCTAATTTCACAAATATTAAGATTTATTTTAAACAAAATTCAAAAGTCTTGCAGGATTTTTAAGCAGGTGATAACTGAAATGTAACAAGGGTAATTAAATTACAAAAACCCAGTATTCAAGAATCAATATTTAATAATACTATCATTATTTATTTATATTGGTCAATAAAGATTTTTATTTGATATAGTACCATTATGACCCACTAATTCTATTAATTCATTTGCAGTTTATTCCGTGCATAGCCATTCAACAATATTAAAGTTAAGTTTATGACTAGATTAATAGCTCATCTATAAAATTATTTAATTTTTTTATAGCTTTTTTTTTTTTTTTTTTTTTGCGGTATGCGGGCCTCTCACTGTTGTGGCCTCTTCCGTTGTGGAGCACATGCTCCGGACGCGCAGGCTCAGCGGCCATGGCTCACGGGCCCAGCCGCTCCACGGCATGTGGGATCTTCCCGAACCGGCGCACGAACCCGTGTGCCCTGCATCGGCAGGCAGACTCTCAACCAGTGCACCACCAGGGAAGCCCAAAATTATTTAATTTATTATTTCATGTTTAGAACTCGCATTTAATACTTAGTTCAGAATTGAAAAATTAAATAACAGTTTTGAATCAAATAATGCTAATTTTTCAAAATCTTTGCAGATTACTGATCCAAATAATAGAAGATATGAAGTTCCTCATCAGTTTGTAAAAGAATTTAGTGGAACTGCAGCTTCTGATACATTATATGATGTGAAGGTTATAGACAATCCATTTAGCATTAAAGTTTATAGAAAAAGCAATGATAGACTTTTGTAAGTAATTATTTTATATTAATAAAAGATTAAATAATTGGTCACTTTTATTATATTATCATAGAATTATGAAAGTCTTAATTTTAGGGCATTTTCAGAAAGATTAAGTTTCCTCCCAAAAGAGGGTGGGTGTATGTGTTTTAAAGATTATAATGTTAAAGGGATTTTAATTTCTCATGGAAGAAAGGAACAAGAACATGAATGAAAGTATAGAAATGGGGCCAACCAAAGTTGAAGGTGAAGAGCATCACTGATACAATCTAAGCCTTGTTTATATTTTTGCATACTTAAACTTCCTGTTGTGTCTTTTCCCCTTTATTTATCATATTCTGTTGTGAATTTGTAGTGTCAAGTAGATACTAAGCAGAGAGTGATGAATTTCCATAGTACAATTAGAGGATTTTTCATATATGTGTATGAAATTAAATTGAATATATCTTAACATATAATAAATTTAAATTACTATACATATATTAATTTAAATATTATGTGAATGCCTTCATTATAAATTTATTTTGAGGGATACTTGTTGCAAATAATTTAATAACTTTCAAGATCATAACTCTTGAATCTCCAAGAAAGGTTAATTAAACAATTGTAAAAACTGAATCTCAGCAATTACTTTCTGTAAATATATTTTAATAACTTGTGATTGAGTTTATGTTAAATCACAAAAGAAATGCTGTTTAACATTTCTCATAGTATATATTTGATATGCATAAAACATGTAACCTTTCTCTTTTTGGAAAAATAATTTTGAACTTAATTTTAATATATATATTAGATGTGTGGAAACCAGTATAGTACTGTATTTTAAAACTCTGTCTCTGAAGCAAAGCAGAACTATGTCTGAAATTTGGCTCTGCTGCCTAACCTTGAAAACATGAATAAATTTGTCCAATTTGTGTCATTTGTGAAATGAAATTTATAATGGTAGTTGTGCTTTAGGATTTTGGTGAAGATAAAAGGAGAGAATGCATGTGAAAAATCATATTGATGATGATAAAACAAATTGTGTTAATAGAATTAACAAGTTCTGGTTATGGTATAAAATTTATGTGTTACTAAGAATTGATCACAGCTAAAGACTGACATATTTAAAATGCAATATTCTGGATGATAACATAGAACTGTATTTAGTAGAACATTTTATATGTTTCTAGCTCATTTATTTATTTATTTCATGCTACAGGTTTGACACCAGCATTGGTCCACTGGTATACTCCGACCAGTATTTACAGATCTCAGCCAGACTTTCCAGTGAATATATTTATGGTATTGGGGAACATATTCATAAGAGATTTCGTCATGATTTATATTGGAAAACATGGCCAATTTTTACACGGGATCAACTTCCTGGTGATGTAAGCCACTCTCTTTCTTGTTATAAATAAAATAGGTGTATTTGAGGATAATTTTAGCCTATTTGAAACCATCATTTTTTTGATGTCAGTGATACACATTCCAGAAGCTTGTTTAATTTAGGGGTGAGGATTGATATCAAAGTCCTAAAATAAATAAGTGACCAACTGATTTTATAAATTTACAATTTATGAATGTTTTCTTTTTTCACTTTTATATTTTATCATTCCATTCTTGTAGTTAAACTTATCCAGGGTTAGTTATTGCACAAGAATAATTCCAAACACCTTGTTCTACATGGCTTTGTATGATATGGTGTCTGCCTATCTATTGGACATCATGTCCTGCATCTATACCCACTTTTTCCTTTACCATAACATATGACCATCTTTCTTAAGTTCACATATTTTCACAAGAGGTTGGTTCTCTTTGTAAGTGCTAAACCTTGAAGTTCTTTATTATTTATACAAGTCATTGATAGCTCAGTTGGTTTCACCTCATAAGAATTTTTCCCAAACTCCTCCATGAAGAATTAATCTTTACTTTCTAACCCTTTATTCATATTTTAATATGACAACCATCACAGTGTATTATTTGTGTATACATTTGTCTGTACTTCTAGAATATACGACTATTCAGGACAAAGACCGTACCATTAAAAAAACTCTTTTTTTATTCATTCATGATTGCTTTGAGTCAAATGTTAATGATTTTTAAAATGCTGATGCTCTTTCATTCCTCAAAATGAATGTGAGTTGTTGTTTTAAAGACCCTCATTTTGTACAAAAATATTAATAACTTTTGCCAATCTTTGTTTACAGCATCACTGTCTATAATAAACACCTAAGAAGCACCAGGCTAATAAATACCTCATAGCTATTTTCATACATCTTTCCTTTGAACTTCCATACCCAATCAGCCAAGAAGCCTTTCTTCTTTCACTTTTTAAGTTCATTTCCAATTTTCCTCCACCACTTCATCTACTCATCAGCTCTCAACCACTGTACTGCAAAAGTTCTATGAGGGTGGACATCATTTTGGAATTCCCTGCAATACATTGGGCATACCTGAGACATAATGGATAAGCATGCTATTACCCTATCACGGATAGCTTTTTTTTTAATTGAAGTATAGTTGATTAATATCTTATTAAAACTCATTTAATCATAATAAAACATAAAAGAAAGTAAACTATTAATAGTATAATATATAGTTATATATTTATTTCTTAATATATTAATAATTAAAATAAGTTCAATGTTTTTTGTGTTACAATATTTTATATGGTACTTATGTAGAGAAAATTGTTATAGGAGTATGGGAGTAATTTAAATATGAAGAGTAAATTACAAGAATAAATTGGAATCCATAAAGTCCATTTTCAGTGTATAATCTTTTTATTTTAAATAAATTTATGCCTATAGAATAATAATAATTTATATGGCCATCAAACATTCTTCATGTGCATTGAAGATACTTCTGGAAAGTCATTTGGTGTTTTCTTAATGAACAGCAATGCAATGGGTAAGAGTAATTTATCTGATAATATATTTAAATGAAACTTAAAATGTTTAACTGCTTTCTTTATTCCAATCATAGGTATTGTATACCAGGTAAACTTTGTTGTTACTGATTTAGAAGGTGAAATTATTATAAGCAGGTTTTGTCGTTAGTGAGGCATGGATTTTTGCATATCTGTGCTTCTGTTTGGGGGAAAGTATGCTGTATTGTGATATTCGGGCACTTCATTTTCACTCCAGAGGAACACTGAACACATCCATACAAATGAATATTCCCATTCACATAGCCTCATTTGTTAAGGTAAGTTAATATGTCACTCCAGGTAAAAAAGAGAAAGGTCTATATGGGTATAGAAAGAAGGAAGAATGATTTTTTTAAGTTTATCATAATTGAAGTAGTGTAGAACCTTTTGTTTTTCAATGTTGTGAATTATGTAATACCTAAATTGGATAGGTGAATCAGTGATAGTAAAAACTACAAAAATTCAAGCAAGAGCTGTATACCATATGGTTATACAGACAATTACTATGTCTTGCATATAGACAAATTAAAAACCTATGTAGTTTTTTCTTAGAAATCAACATGTGATAATATGATCTTTCACAGAATCTTCAATTAAAATAACTAATTAAAATGCAATTTTAAAAAGAAATATTTTTGTTGTAAGAAGATGGATCCTCTATTCCCTGCTAAGCAGTTTCTAGAGGAGCTTTTGCCAACATCTGTAAAAGGCAGCATCTGGACTATACTATCTTAAACCTCATGTATGGTGGCATTCCACTTTTCTCCTATATTCTTATCTTCAATACCTAATCTTAATCACTTAAAAAAAACTGTAAAACTATGTGATTAATATAAAGTAATTTAAATAGACATTGCAATTATTTTATCACATGTACATGTTTACTATTTACATGTGCTTTTCCAATTTTTGTTTTGTAGAGATTTTCATCCAGCCTACTCCAATAGTAACTTACAGAGTTACAGGTGGCATTCTGGACTTTTACATTTTTCTAGGAGATACTCCAGAACAAGTAGTTCAACAGTATCAAGAGGTGTGTTTCAGGTTTATTTTATAAAATTTTTTCTACCATACTTTCAGACATGTCTACATATTAAAATGATTTTAGCTAAGATATTTGAGGCCTCTTAGCTAAATATATTTTTAAACCTTACCATTTTTCAGATATGAGAAAGTGTTTCTTATTTTTGTTTTTGTTATACAGTGACACCTAGGTATATTTAGATGTCTGCATTTCAGATATCAAGTTATTTCTTGCTTCTAGGCAGGTGAGATCAGTAGTTGGATTCCTTTGAGATGTGGCATATTAAATCTTATTCAAGACCTTCTTTGGTGGGATAAAACAAAAGGAAATATCTTATCTTCAAGTCTGAGGATAAGTAATGGGCATATAGGTCATTCATCCCTTTGATAAGAATCTTAGGGGCAAGTGAGTTATGAGGAAGGTTACTGAAATTTGCTGTTAATGTACCATAGGCAAATTCCAGGAAAATTGGCTCTGACACTCAGGCTTAGAAGGAAAGATTTTGAAACATAGTCTGAGGTCTTAACTTCTTGAGGTTACTGTCTAAACAACTCTCATTTACCTATTAAATAACGTCTTAGTGTACCTGAGCCCAAGATGGACCTTAGAAAGGAGAGGAATCCAAGGCGTATTTTGAGCCTAATTCTAGACATTTCTCCCATGTAAATTGTTCTCCTGTGACTGTTAGTGTATATAATTTCTGGTGTTATTATGAAAAATAAATCATTTTTATAGATATAAGATTTAAGAATCATGCCTATTTATAAAATCTTGTTTTATTGATAAATCTCTTGACATATAAGTCCCAATTTCAAAATGATCTCAAAAGAGAAGCAATTACTATCAAAAACGTTAGTTAGGATCTAAAAACCTGAAATAAGAGTAGGTAGGGTTTTACACAATTGAATAATTTACAATGTCAAGCAATTCCCAAATTGCTGTTCATAAATATGAATTTCAGAAAGGCAACAAAATTTACAGTCTCTATAATATGAAATCATAGTTATTGTATACATTTATCACACCATCAAAAGAGGGGAAAGCACATTTTTGTAAAAATTTGATATTTTATTTGTGAAATATTAGTTGGGACAGTTGTCTATTACATGCCGGGTAAAGTCTGTGGTCAGCAGTAGTTGAGTTTGAGTCATGTTTGACATGAGAATGCAACATTCATGTGATGTAGCAGTCCACTTGCATACATCATTTTATGGGCAGATTTGTAGAAGCTTGAACTTAAAGAATAAGATAAATGACTTGCATAGAATATAGCACTATTAATCACTGTTGCATTTCAATGGGGCGCAAATTATGTAGAGAGAGGCAAAAAAAACTACTTCTTGTTTGAAGAAAAACAAATTATCCTCTCTGTATAAGTTAATACATTAGTTGTCCCAGTGTGTCAAAATTTAAAACATAATGCATTTGAATGACTAGACTTTCATAAGTTTTAAAGTTAATATATACATATAAGGTATAAGGTGAATACATATATTAATATAATATATAATAAAATATGTTTTATACACTTTTATGAAAATAAATTATGTGATACATATAATACACACACACACACACACAGAAATTTCAATCACATGTCCAAATCTTTAAAGAAGTTCAATGGAACATAAGGTGTTTATGAATAGAGTTTAAGCATACTGAGTTTAGGGGGAGTTTTATTTGATACCAAGTTTTTAAAAATTAATTTAATGCTTAAATTGAATAGAATACAATAACCTTTAAATTTATTTTTTCTTTTTACATAGCACCTTTTTTAAAAATCTTTATTGGAGTATAATTGCTTTACAATGGTGTGTTAGTTTCTGCTGTATAACAAAGTGAATCAGCTATACATACACATATATCTCCATATCTCCTCCCTCTTACGTCTCCCTCCCACCCTCCCAATCCAACCCCTCTAGGTGGTCACAAAGCACCTAGTTGATCTCCCTGTGTTATGCTGTTGCTTCCCCCTAGCTATCTATTTTACATTTGGTAGTGTATATATTTCCATGACACTCTCTCACTTTGTCCCAGCTTACCCTTCCCCCTCCCCATATCCTCAAGTTCATTTTCTAGTAGGTCTGAGTCTTTATTCCCATCTTTCCCATAGCACTTTTTAGACCTACATGATGAAGAAATCATGGATCCAAAAAAAATGTATATTACGTAAAGATACATATATATAAACATATATATATATACCTAAGCCAAAGAAAACCCATCATGCCAAATAAGATATTTGTCTTAATGTAACCTAATACTTAGTTTTTGGTGAGAAAGCGTAATATCAGTTGCATTCATCTTTCCATGTGCAAAATCCTGTGCTCTGTTGGATGAGACACTGGTGCTCTGTTGTGAGTTTGCACTGAGCCTGCTTGGGCCACCAGAGAGTGGGAAGAGAAGGGCCCATTTGGCCCTTGGGGGAGGGAAGAATCCAATGTCCTACATGTGAATATAAGTACCTTATGAAATAACTGCCTGGGATCCTTGTAGAAATATATTTTATTAATATTTTTGTAAACTCAGAGAGAAATAAGTGCCAAAATGCAAGGAGATAGAAATTGTATACTTTTAAACATCTTTTTTTCTTATGTGATGATCATTCATTCATTCATTTTGTTGCTACAAGAAGTGGGAGTGTGTTGGGACAATTTTCTTTTTCTCAAATCTCTTTAAGGCTATTCTTTTATTCTCTTTTTTAACTTTCCATGCAGAGCAAAATATACTTTTGTAAATGCTACTTTTTAAAGTGCTACCTTTCTGATTTTTTAACACAAAATTAACAAAAGATGAGTGACAGAACATAAACTTGCTAAGTGTTTCATAACAAAATTCTAAGAGAATATCCAGGATACATTTAGAATGCAGATACAAAATCTTTGTTTAAAATATGTAGTTAAACTCAAATCAATACTAGAGATGTAACAATAAGCATATTGATATTTGTTTCTAATGTTCATTTTTGAGACTAATTAAATATCCATTTACTTCAAGCTCATTGGACGACCAAAAATGCCAGCATATTGGAGTCTTGGTTTCCAACTTAGTCGCTGGAATTATAAGTCACTTGATGTAGTGAAAGAAGCGGTACGAAGAAATCGGGAAGCTGGCATACCATTTGTAAGTAGGATGAAGGGTTTGTGGGAATATATTTCAAGTTAAATGTTGTCATATAATAATAATTGTAGGAAATTGTCAGGATTATCATATATACCATATAGATATAGATATAAATATAAATTATTAAGCTGCTTTTTTAATGATAAAGTACACATTATGTCTATATGCAATGTCCAGGCCTACCTGAATTTTGAGAACTGATTATTAGTTATACTACACTAGAACACATGTTGAAGTGTGAACAAAATTATAGACAGTTTTTTAAATATACTTTATTTTTAGAGCTTATATACTCTTTAATAAAATTTTAATGTATTTTATGTAATGTGCAGTTTTGTTTTTTATACAAAGAACCCCATATATATATATATATATATATATATATATATATATATATATATATATATATATATATTGACCTAATACATATCCAGTGATCATCACTGAAACAAATGTGAATAATCATTTAATGCTTGTGTACTTTAGAATTAGAAAAACTAGTTTTATAAGCAATATCACTGTGTCTTTAGTGAAATAAAAGAGATCTAAGTTCATTTACTTTTTAATCATTTTATTTATAACACAAATTCTTTGGACTTAAAGGTTGAGGTGATTAGAGGGTTCTTTCAGTACTGTTTATTGAAATATACTCTGCTAATTTTCAGGATACACAGGTCACTGATATTGACTATATGGAAGACAAGAAAGACTTTACTTATGATCAAGTTGCATTTAATGGCCTCCCTGAATTTGTTCAAGATTTGCATGACCATGGGCAGAAATATGTCATCATCTTGGTAATAACTGATTATATATATATTAATTTGTAGTATCTACACATTTGTAAATTAATTGATTCTCTATAGTTTCTTTTCTCAATATTAGGACCCTGCAATTTCCATAGAGAAACGTGCCAATGGAGCAGCATATGAAACCTACGAAAGGGGAACTGCACAAAATGTGTGGGTAAATGAGTCAGATGGGACTACAGCAATTATTGGAGAGGTAAAGCATGATATTCATTAAGTTTGTGTTGTTCAGATTTTCTGTTGTGCAACAACGAAGTATTTCAGAGTGTGTGTCTTTGTGTGTGTGTGTGAGAGTTTATTTGCTTTCAAATCTGGATTTAATATTTAACTGCATAGAGAAATTTTAGAGCAAATATTTCAATTATCTCTAAACAGTTTTTGTAGAAAGACAGATAATTTTCAGTGACATAAACAAAACTAATGATAAAATATATGATAAATTATTTGGATTATTATAAAATTCTGATCATTTGATGTAAAATAATTGTATGTATAAACTGAGTACTTAAATGCTGGGTAATAGGATTTATAGTGTACATCTTCACAATGAAATCATAAGATAGCTATGATTAAAATTATTACTTCACATGTGGAAAAGTGAATTTGAGAGAGGTAAGGTAACTTTCCTCATGTCACAAAATTAATAAAGAGCAGTGTCAGGAAACTGCCTAGCTCCAAAAGGCATAATTTTTAACCAGAACAAATATTCTTTTGGAGACAACTTTATAAGACATATCAAAAACTCATATCAGATAAAATAGAGTTTAAAATAAAGAATGTTACAAGAGACAAGGAAGGACACAACATAATGATCAAGGGATCAATCCAAGAAGAAGATACAACAATTATAAATATATATGCACCCAACATAGGAGCACCTCAACACATAAGGCAACTGCTAACAGCTATAAAACAGGAAATCGACAGTAACACAATGATAGTGGGGGACTTTAACACCTCACTTACACCAATGGACAGATCATCCAAAATGAAAATAAACAGGGAAACAGCGGGTACACACTAGTCAGGGCACCAGTACGACCACAATGGTGGCCTCGGCCCTGCTGTGCACGACGCCCCTCTTCAGTGGTCTCGGCGCCAGCCCAACCCCACTGCTGAAGGGTCTTTTGCGGTTGCTAAAGGCCCCGGCATTGCCCCTCTTGTGCCACGACCTGGCTGTGGAGGCCAAGAAGATCTATGTGTGCAACAAGCCCCATGTGACCTTGGGTACCATTGGCCATGTAGACCACGGCAAGACCACACTGACTGCGGCCATCATGAAAATTATAGCCGAGGGAGGTGGGGCCAAATTTTTGAAATATGAGGAGATTGACAATGCCCCGGAGGAGCGAGCCCAAGGTATCACAATCAATGCTGCACATGTGGAGTACAACACCGCTGTGCGCCACTATGCCCACACTGACTGTCCCGGTCATACAGACTACATTAAGAATATGATCACAGACACAGCCCCCCTCGACGGCTACATCCTGGTGGTGGCAGCCAACGATGGCCCCATGCCCCAGAACCAAGAACACTTATTACTGGCCAAACAGATTGGAGTAGAGCATGTGGTGGTGTATGTGAACAAGGCGGATGCTGTGCAGGACTCTGAGATGGTGGAGCTGGTGGAGCTGGAGATCAGGGAACTGCTCACTGAGTTTGGCTACAAAGGGGAGGAGACTCCAATCATCATTGGCTCTGCCCTCTGTGCCCTTGAGCAACGTGACCCTGAGCTAGGCGTGAAGTCTGTGCAGAAGCTGCTGGATGCTGTGGACACTTACATCACAGTGCCCACCCAGGACCTGGAGAAGCCTTTCCTGCTGCCTATAGAGTCAGTGTACTCTCTCCCCAGCTGAAGCACGGTGGTGAGAGGCACACTAGAGCATGGCATTTTGAAGAGGGGAGATGAGTGTGAGTTCCTGGGACATAGCAAGAATATTTGCAGTGTGGTGACAGGCATCGAGATGTTCCACAAGAGCCTGGAGAGGGCAGAGGCAGGTGACAACCTTGGGGCCCTGGTCCGCGGCTTGAAGCGGGAGGACCTGAGGCGTGGCCTGGTCATGGCTAAGCCAGGTTCCATCCAGCCCCACCAGAAGGTAGAGGCACAGGTGTACATCCTCAGTAAGGAGGAAGGTGGCCGCCACAAGCCCTTTGTATCCCACTTCATGCCTGTCATGTTCTCCCTGACTTGGGACATGGCCTGTCGGATTGTCCTGCCTCCAGGGAAGGAGCTTGCCATGCCTGGGGAAGACCTGAAGCTCACCCTAATCCTGCGGCAGCCAATGATCTTAGAAAACGGACACCATTTCACTCTGCAAGATGGCAACCAGACCATCGGCACCAGCCTCGTCACTGACACACCAGCCATGACCGAGGAAGACAGGAACATCAAGTGGAGCTGAGTCTGGAACTCTGCTGGGGCTCTCTTGTGTTCATGGCTGCCCTGGCCAGTGTTCTCTCCTGCCTCTCGTGCCCCCTTCTCAGGGCAGAGGCTGCATCCCAGCTGAGTTGCAGCTAGACTGACACTTCCCCTGGCCAGAGGGCCACATGGCCGGCCAGGTGAGGTAGGTCAATAAACTGTTCTGTGAATAGAAAAAAAAAAAAAAAAAAGAAACAGAAACTTTAAATGACACAATAGACCAGATAGATTTAATTGATATTTATATGACATTCCATCATAAAACAGCAGATTACACTTTCTTCTCAAGGTCACATGGAACATTCTCCAGGATAGATCACATCTTGGGACACAAATCAAGCCTCAGTAAATTTAACAAAATTGAAATCTAACCAAGCATCTTTTCTGATCACAACACTGTGAGATTAGAAATCAATTACAGGGGAAAAAACATAAAAAAAACAAACACATGGACGCTAAACAATACATTACTAAATAAGCAAGAGATCACTGGAGAAATCAAAGACAAAATCAAAAAATACCTAGAGACAAATGACAATGAAAACACAATGATCCAAAACCTATGGGATACAGCAAAAGCAGTTCTAACAGGGAAGTTTATAGCTATACAAGCCTACCTCAAGAAACAAGAAAAATCTCAAATAAACAATCTAACCCGACACAAAAGGAACTGGAGAAAGAAGAACAAACAAAACCCAAAGTTAGCAGAAGGAAAGAAATCATAAAGATCAGAGCAAAAATAAAGAGAAATGAAGAAAACAATAACAAAGATCAATAAAACTAAAAGCTAGTTCTTTGAGAAGAAAAACAAAATTGATAAACCATTAGCCAGAGTCATCAAGAAAAAGAGGAAGGCAATCAAATCAATACAATTAAAAATGAAAAAGGCAAGTAACAACAGACACCGCAGAAATACAAAGCATCCTAAGAGAATACTACAAGCAACTCTATGCCAAGAAAATGGACAACCTGGAAGAAATGGACAAATTCATACAAAGGTAAAACCTTCTAAGAATGAACCAGGAAGAAACAGATAATGTGAACAAACCAATCACAAGTAATGAAATTGAAACTGTGATTAAAAATCTTCCAACAAACAAAAGTTCAAGACTAGATGGCTTCACAGGTGAATTCTATCAAACACTTAGAGAAGAGCTAACACCCATCCTTCTCAAACTCTTCCAAAAATTTACAGAGGAAGGAACACTCCCAAACTCATTCTATAAGGCCACCATCACCCTGATACCAAAACCAGACAAAAATACTACAAAAAGAGAAAATTACAGACCAATATCACTGATGAATATAGATACAAAAATCCTCAACAGAATACTAGCAAACTGAATCCAACAACACATTAAAAGGATCATACACCATGATCAAGTGGGATTTATCCCAGGGATGCAAGGATTCTTCAATATATGCAAATCAATCAATGTGATACATCACAGTAACAAATTAGAATAAAAACCATATGATCTTCTCAATAGATGCAGAAAAATCTTTTGACAAAATTCAACACCCATTTATGATAAAAACTCTCCAGAAAGTGGGCATAGAGGGAACCTACCTCAACATAATAAAGGCCATATTGACAAACCCACAACAAACATCATTCTCAATGGTGAAAAACTGAAAGCATTTCCTCTAAGATCAGGAATAAGACAAGAATGTCCACTCTCACCACTATTATTCAACATAGTTTTGGAAGTCCTACCATGGCAACAGAGAAGAAAAAGAAATAAAAGGAATACAAATTGGAAAAGAAGAAGTAACACTGTCAGTGTTTGCGGATGACATGATATTATACATATAGAGTCCTAAAAATGCCACCAGAAAACTACTAGAGCTAATCAATGAATTTGGTAAACTTACAGGATACAAAATTAATGCACAGAAATCTCTTGCATTCCTCTACACTAATGATGCAAAATCTGAAAGAGAAATTAAGGAAACACTCCCATTTACCATCGCAACAAAACGAATAAAATACCTAGGAATAAAGCTACCTAGGGAGACAAAAGACCTGTATGCAGAAAACTATAAGAAACTGATGAAAGAAATTAAAGATGATACCATCAGACGGAGAGATATACCATGTTCTTGGATTGGAAGAATCAATATTCTGAAAATGACTATACTACCCAAAGCAATCTAAATATTCAATGCCATCCCTATGAAGTTACCAATAGCATTTTTTACAGAACTACAACAAAAAATCTTAAAATTTGTATGGAGACACAAAAGACCCCGAATAGCCAAAGCAGTCTTGAGGGAAAAAAACAGAGCTGGAGGAATCAGACTCCCTGTCTTCAGACTATAGTACAAAGCTACAGTAATTAATACAATATGGTACTGGCACAAAAACAGAAACATAGATTAATGAAAAAAGATAGGAAGTCCAGAGATAAACCCATGCACCTATGGTCAACTAATCTATGACAAGGAGGCAAGGATATACAATGGAAAAAAGACAGTCTCTTCAATAAGTGGTGCTGGGAAAACTGGACAGCTACATGTAAAATAATTAAATTAGAGCACTCCCTAACACCATACACAAAAATAAACTCAAAATGGATTCAAGACCTAAATGTAAGACCGTACACTATAAAACTCTTAGAGGAAAACAAGGGAAGAACACTCTTTGACATAAATCACAGCAAGATCTTTTTTGATCCACCTCCTAAAGTAATGGAAATAAAAACAAAAATAATCAAATGGGACCTAATTTAACTTAAAAGCTTTTGCCCAGCAAAGGAAACCATAAACAAGATGAAAAGACAACCCTCAGAATGGGAGAAAATACTTGTAAATGAATCAACAGACAAAAGATTAATCTCCAAAATATATAAACAGCTCATGCAGCTCAATATTAAAAAGAACAGACAACCCAATCCAAAAATGGGCAGAAGACCTAAATGGACATTTCTACAAAGAAGACATACAGATGGCCAAGAAGCACATGAAAACCTGCTCAACATCACTAATTATTAGAGAAATGAAAATCAAAACTACAGTGAGTTATCACCTCACACCAGTTAGAATGGGCATCATCAGAAAATCTACAAACAACAAATGCTGGAGAGGGTGTGGAGAAAAAGGAATCCTCTTGCACTCTTGGTAGGAATGTAAATTGATACATCCACTATGGAGAACAGCATGGAGGTTCCTTAAAAAACTAAAAATATAACTACCATATGACCCAGCAATCCTACTACTGGCATATACCCAGAGAAAACCATAATTCAAAGAGACACATGCAGCCCAGTGTTCATTGCAGCACTATTTACAATAGCCAGGTCATGGAAATAACCTAAATGCCCATCAACAGACAAATGGATAAAAAAGATGTGGTACATATATACAATGGAATATTATTCAGCTATAAAAAGGAATGAAATTGATTCATTTGTTGAGACGTGGTTGGATCTAGAGACTGTCATACAGAGTGAAGTAAGTCAGAAAGAGAAAAACAAATATCATATATTAATGTATGTATGTGGAACCTAGAAAAATGGTGCAGATGAACTGGTTTGCAGGGCAGAAGTTGAGACACAGATGTAGAGAACAAACGTATGGATGCCAAGGGGGGAAAGCTGCAGGAGTGTGGGGATGGTGATGTGCTGAATTGGGTGCTTGGGATTGACATGTATACACTGATGTGTATAAAATTGATGACTAATAAGAACCTGCTGTATAAAAAAATAAATAAAATAAAATTCAAAAAAAAGAAAAAAACTAATACTAAACTTTCTTTGAGTTATTTGTATGGAAGTATATTAATATAAATGTTTCAGACATTACATTAAATTCCTAAAATCTTAAACGTTCTGGCATAATGTTATAAGTCATAATTCTAGTCATTACCTTAAAATGTATATCTCAGAAATAACTACATTTCCTTGTCAATTGCATTATTATGAACTTTCTTCAAATCTTTAACCACGGTCATTTTTAAGTCTTTTGTCATTTAGAGACAGTTCTGGGTGTACTCTTTTGCTTTTGCAAAAGTGTTCCTATAAAAGCATTTTGTCTTCAAGGAATTCATGGAAAAGACTCTGACAAGCACAGGTTTCTGCTAACTAACTATACTGCTGAACTGAATGAATAAGCATTTCAGAACTCTAATGGAAAATTGATGAATTCATAAAAGTGCTAACAAAAGATCAAGATAAATAAAATAATTACATGAGACTAAGTGAACTGATGAGGATGATTATAATTTTTGTGACTTTGAATAAAAAAAAAGAAACAATAAAAAAATGTGATTCTAGATACATTGACTTGATAATTTCACTTCTGTAATTTAATCAAAGGAAATAAAACAGGAGAAAATATTAATTTATGAAAATATTTTATTATAGCATTATTTACAATGATAAAGAATATCCTGACCATCACTTTCTATCACATTCATCAAAGTTAAAATTACTACTGAAAGTTTTCTTCAAATAATTATGAGTTCCATCAGGAAACAAAACCCAATATTCCTCCCCATAGTGCCCATTAATATCTCAGAGAATACATTTTGTTATGACCTGTTCTGTTGAATATGGACAGATCAGATAGCCAATATGCATAATTTGGATATAAAACAATATTATTTATCCCAGTACATCTGAAATTGAATTCCTCTTGTTGAATGTCATTATTTTAAATAGTAAGTAAAATAATTTGAAGAAGCATAAATCATAAAGAGGTAGCACAGTACATGTAGTGTTTAATAGCATGGAATCTGATATGAGATTGCCTAGATTTGAATTCCTTCTGTACCACTTAGTAGCGGTGTAACCTTGAAAAACTTCTCTGTTCCTCACTTCTCCCATCTGTAAAATGGGTTTAATTATACTACTTACTTCAGCTGTAAAGTGATGATAAAATTAGTACCTATCTCCTAAAATTCTAATGAAGATTTAATGAATTAATAACTAAAAGCACTTGAAACAGTCCCCCGCACACAATAAGAGTTATATTCATACTTGTTAAATAAAAATAAATACACAAGGAATACTTTTGCTTGAATTTCTTGGAAACAAATGTCTTTGGAAATGAACTAATGTAATTTATTTTATCAGACAATGCATATATTATACAGTTTTTGTTTATTTGTTTTTTTACTTAACCCACTAGATGCTAAAAAATAAATTAGTGAAGTCAAAATAGCAGCTGCATCCCATAATCTTATATTTTTCCCAACTTAAGTGCTTCATGTTCTCACTCTCTCTTTACTTTAACTATCAATACTTTCCCTTAAATGAACTTTAAAGTAGACCCGAGATTATTGTGAATATAAATGGTGCATGGATCACATATACGTAAAGAAGTACAATGTCATAACTTCAATAATTTTTTACTCTTATTCTTCACTCAGTTTGATTTTTCATTAATTTTTGAATTTTCATTTATTTATGTTTCTTTTTATTTATGTATATATGTGAATGATCTATTCTTCCAGGTATGGCCAGGATTAACAGTATACCCTGATTTCACTAATCCAAACTGCATAGAATGGTGGACAAATGAATGCAGTATTTTCCATCAACAAGTGAATTATGATGGACTTTGGATTGTAAGTGGTTACTTTAGACTTGTGATTTTGGACAATGAGCATAGGATTATTTTTCCATAAAAATGTTTATTAAGTTGACAAAAATATTTTATAACATATTGAACATAAAATTAATGTTCTTATATTTTTCTAGAATGTATAAATGTCATACCTGTCATGTTCATGTGTCAGAAAAAGAATACAAACTAAAAACTGTAAATTGAAATTTTTCTTATCCAGTAATATACTTTATAGGATAAAGTTCATTTCTGTCACTAAGGTGTTGTACCTTTATGACTAATAATTTATGTTGAAAAGAGTTAACAAAATTTGGAGATTAGCCTACATTAGTGCAACTTCAAAAACTTTTACTAAAGTCTGCAGTAAGTCAATCAAGCAATTGCAGCAACGTGAACTTAAATAAGCCCTCAGCCTTTAGAAACTTTCCTTTTAGTAAGTTATTAAGTGGAACAAATCAAAATTGGCAGTAGGTTAAGTGTTTTATCTCAAGATAAACAACAACAACCAACAAATAATATCCTAGATTACTGGTAAAGTTATTAAAGGAAAACACTAATTTTTAAAAGTTCCTTTGGATGTAGTTTTATATCTGTAGCTATTGGTGCCTGCTGGTAGATTTATAATTTAGAATAATACTGATGATAGTCAATGATTTAGTGTCTTTTGTTAAGGAAACTGTAACAATATTTGGGGAATGAAACTACTTGGTGATCCCAGAATTCTATATTTCAGAAAAAAATATCTAATAATCTTGAGCACAGAGAGAACATGGGGGATGTTTTTCAAAGGTATTACAACTGTACGGAATTTTGGAAGGAGAGAGAATGGATATCTGGGAATAGTTAAATTTTTTGATTGTTTAGATCACAGTATCTCTACTTTCCTAAAGTACTCATTATTAATTCAGTCATTATTTAAATTATTTATTTATTCAATCAATTACAAGTGTTTATTTTGCATCATCATGAAAACATGGAGTTGAGTAGAAGGTTAGCATAACCATCAGAATTCCTATGAAGGTAATAGAATGAAGATGGAGAGGCTTTGTTATTTGACACAAAATCAGTGAGATTGCAGTGATGATACCTAGCTGCTGGTAGAAATAACAAAAAAATTGCAATCTGCTCTTGTGTTTTGTTATTAATTCTAGCTCCAATTTCAATTATATTATTTAATGTAAATTAAAAGTACATTTTTTCCTTCTTTCCTTTATTTTTCTTTCTTTTCTTTCTTTTTTCTTGTATAGGAAAAATTTGAATCCACTAGAGCAGAGTTACAAGTATAAATGACATTTAGGAATAGTGAAAAAGCATCTGATTGTGCTATATAGAGAGAATGTACTTCATTTCCTACATCCATTGAAGACTGAAATACATGATTCATCTCCAAAGAGTGGGAGGGATGGGAAGTAGAGGAGCATCTGAGAAAAATAGAGTAGTTATGATACTAATACAGAAGCATTTTGACTAATGCTTATGATAAACAGTATGATTTCAAAGCTCACTAAATATCACTGAATTAATATATGCTATGTATAAGCAGTGAATATTCTTCTTCTAGCTCTTACCTGAATAATTGCCAAACCCTACTGCTAGATTTTTTCTCAAATTCTTTTTCTTTTTTCAGGTTATTTTTTCTGACAGAATGAATTAATAGTAAAGCAGTGTTATTTAACTGATGAAATTTTATTTTCATGTCAAATATTTAGTTTCATAATTTTCTAGACTTTTAACTTAGATTCAGTGATAATGCTTTAAAATTTTAAATTTAAATATTACAATAATTTTGGGAAATGATATGAGCTTAATTGTAATCGAAAAATAGACTTTTGCATATAAACACATTATGGTTGAAATCTCTTTTTTTGTATCATGCTTAAGATAATCTAATATTTGAAAAATAAGAGCCTACTGTATTTGGTATAATTAAGACTAATGCTGTGATTTCAAAATAAAAAACATTAGTATTTTTAAAATTCGAGGAATATTTCAATTTTTTCTGAAAAAATAAGCATATTTTTGGATCATGTTTTTACTATGATTTTATTCTTTAAAATCTAACAAGCAGAATTCTTCCATAAAGAAGTCTAATAATTTAATATATAGTTTTGGGAAACTTAAAATTCATTGAGAAGATATATCCAAACACATTCATATATAAAAATAACTGGGGGTTTAATTGGATATCTTATCTGTACATTTTATAGGATTCTTAGAAAAAAATCAGTTATTTAAAATTTTCTTTGAAAATAGGGTTATTTTTATTTAGATTTAGTTTAAAAGTGAAGTTATGAAATGCCACCAGATTTTTATACAGTTTTCATTAGATTTTAAAAAACATCTCTAAAAATGGTATTGACAATTCCTAGAAATGATCATTACTAGACTTGAGGTGATTTTAATGATACTGTAGGAGTACTTATTACTATCAATCCACTGAGTCCTTTGTCTCATGACTTACAGTGCTTGAATCTACTGGCTGTAATATTGACAATGCTAATCAAATTCACTTTCACATGACATTAAATAAATGTAACATCACTTAAATACTTGAATAGGTTAGAGAAAAGTATTTTCAGAATTTTGAAAGAAGCAAAAGTACAAAATACATTAAAACAGATACAAATAAATTCTATTAAATTATGAGTAGTAAGTTTAACCTATTAATAATATAATCTTGTCAAATAAACATTTTAATAAAAAATAATCAAATATTAAATGCTTTGTTTTAAATATGGTTAAAGTCTATTTTGAGTAAGTGCTATAAGAGCTTGTGAATTTTATTTCAAGTTTTCAAATACTTAGTTCAAATAGAATAACATTAATTTCAGAGTTAAATGTTTTGTCCTTGCACTTCCTTGGTGAATATTATATACAAGAGGTAATAAAATGGTTTAGAAAAGACTCAAAATTTAAAATAATGCAACTCAGTTCCATTTTTGAGTTTCAGTAGTTGAAGCTGTTTTTGAATTTAATTCAGTTAGTACATTCATGAAGAAAAATTACTTAGGTTCATCTAAAATTATTGGCTGTACAACTATAGTATCTCTTTGTATTAATTTTACTGGATATAGGGCAACAAAATTGAATATACTATATCAGGTAATTTTAATAAAATAACCCCAATGTGTACTTTAGAATAACTACATAATTGTCCTTTGTGGCTATTAAGAAAACAAAAATCTGTTTCATAATGAGAAATTTATTATTTTCTCCCTTGAGCAGCCTTCATTTCTCACATTAATTCCATCTGAGCATCATTTTGATGGGAGAAGGGAAGAGTGATAAAGAGAATATACTTCTGAGGAAAACAAAATTAACAAGGGACTTGAATGAGTGTGATGCCTTTGTGAGAGCAGAGAGAACGTATTATAGAGATATGGGAAATAAGGCTCAAAAATTCTTTGATGCCATTAACAGGGATGGAGAAAGACATACACATTTCTTGAGCATGTGTAGTGTAATATATGATTTTATATGAATAATCTTTTTTACTCCAAAGATTTTACTTAACTGGTTATGGACTAGAACTAGTAAAGAGCAAGACAATACTGGGGCCTCAGTTTACAAGGCAAGAAAATCCATAAATGCAATACCCCACAACTCTGACTCCAAGAGATGTTTAGGTCACTGGTTCTCATAATGTGGCCCAGGAGTGCTAGGATTCCCTGAGACTCTTCCCATGATTCAATAAGCTCATAACCATTTTCATTAGAATACTAAAATGCTGTTTGACTTTTTTCACTTTCATTCTCTCATGAAAGTGTAGTAGTTGTGTGCTAGGCAAAAAGTGTTGTGCCTAGTTGCTAGCAAGGCACATCATGGAAACTAGATAAATGCCAGCTGAAATTAATAAACTACGTTGAATAAATGAATGTGCTGGAAATATGTACAATGATAGTCTCACAGTGAGAAGACTGATACAACCATTTAGAAAAGACAGTTGCTTAATACTTTTAATGTAATATAATTAATGTTTTATATGTATAATTAAAACTAGGTAAATCACAAATATTTGGGTTGTATAAAATCCTTTAATCCCACCTAAGATACCTCTGTTATCTGGTATATACATTTATGAAAAAACAAATATTATTTTTCTCACTATAATGACTTGTTCATGCTGGAAGTATTTTGGAATCAAGTAGTGAGAATAGTTAAGCAAGTTTGTTTGTAGGTTGGTAGCTTATATATGTCTTCTAGGAGCAGAGGAGCATCATGGTTGCCCTAGATAAAATATTTACAAACAAGTAGAGAGTTTCTGCTTATATGATTTAGAATTACTTAAAATCTGCTGTTCTTTATCTTATATCCATTCAGGACATGAATGAAGTTTCCAGCTTTATTCATGGTTCAAAGAAAGGATGCAGTGACAACAAACTGAATTACCCAGCTTTTACTCCTGGTAAATTTCATTTAACTATCTCCTTACCATTAATTGAGAATAATTATCTTTATTTACTGGTAAATTGTAGCATATATTTCTAAATCACAAACTTTGATATAATTTTGAGACCCTGAAATAACTAGTATTTTGTTTATTTTTTTGTTTTATTTCTGGCCAAAATATTTATGTCTAAGAGAAGGAGTATGTTTTTAAATTTTGGTGTAAATTATTGATTTGTCTTTTCCTCTGATGAACTGCCCATGATTAAATGATTAATGAAAAGAAACAAAATTGGTTTGAAATCATAATTTAAGTGATCAAATTTTTTCCTTGAGCACTTTTCTTTAAGGCTCTGCAGTTATTAGATGTACCTGATGTGAATAGTTACATCTCACTTATTCCAAAAAGCATGTTTTCATCATTAAAATCAGTAAAAAAATTTCACCAAAGAAACAGAAGTGCTCTGAGGGGAGTAGATTATTATAAGTATGTCTGAAGAAAGATGACAATAATTATCACAGTACAATATAATCCTGCAAATTAAAGCACAATAAAATCTGAAAATCAGAGATTTAAATGATTTGTTATTGTGTAACAGGTCTACATGTGTGGAATTAGGTTATATTTAAATAAATTATAAAGCTTTCAAATGGGTCTATAGTTATATGATTTATAATATATATATATATATATTTCTATATGCATGTTAAAGTCTATTTTCTCCATGAATTTATTTATTACTGAAGTTAGGAAACAGAGTATTCATTATTGTAAGTGCAAATGTAATTTTTAATCGGTAAGAGTAAAGGGTGAATACCCAACTGGAACTTAGCATAAATTGTTGTCTTTCATTACTTTTTAACTAAATATGGTATTACATAGCACATCACGTAAGGATTATAAAGTTTAAAATGGCAAAATATTTCTTAAGAAATTATTTCTTATATTTTTTTCTAAGATATTCTTGACAAAATCCTGTATTCCAAAACAATTTGCATGGATGCTATGCAACACTGGGGGAAACAGTATGATGTTCACAGCCTCTATGGATACAGTATGGCTATAGCCACAGAGAAGTAAGTGCAATTTCACTCAGAAAGCCCTTTAATATTTATTTCTAGAAACAAATTTGGTAATTTACATATAGTGGATAATAACAAGAGTAGGAAAGCAAAGATATTTTAATGGTGAAAAATTAGGGCATTAAAAGCATCACCTCTTTTATTAATATTCACAAATTTGAAACTTAGTTATCAAGAACTACATGATATATGAATAAAACTATGATTCTTTTTTAATTCATAAATTGAAATTTTCCTTTCAAATTTTGATTCAGTTTGGTATCTCTGAATATGTGCTCTAAGCAAGAAATTCACAATTGGCCTGAGAGAATGGTGCTTCTAAAACAAGTCTTTATAAAAAACAAGAGTTTCACGCTTCTGCACATGGGACCCTAAGCTGAGGTCTCAGCACAGTTGTTTCATAGGAGGAACTCTGGTCTGAAGGGCCAGGTGTGAGGCCTCAGCATTGAGCCCCCTGTGAACAAGTGAAACTAGACTTAAGCACAAAGAAAAAGTCCTTGAGACTGGGAAATCCAAGATCAAGGTGCCTGCTGATCCAGTGTCTGGACTTTGCTCACACAGTTATGGAGGTTGGCAAGCCCAAAATCTCTAGCATGGCTCAGCAAATTGAAGACCAGGATCTTGGTGCTCCAGCCTGGTGTCAGGCTTGCGCCTCTAAGGTGAGAGAGATGAGCTCAGGAACCTGGACCAACAGAGACCTCCCAGCCCTATGTAATATCAAAGGATGAGAGCTCTCCCAGAGATCTCCATCTCAAAACTAAGACCCAGCTCCACCCAAGGGCCAGCAAGTTTCAGTTCTAGACAACCCATGCCAAACAACTAACAAGTCAGGAACACAACCCCAGCCATTAGCAGAGAGGCTGCCTAAAATCATAATAAGGTAACAGACACCCCAAAACACACCACCGGACACTGTTCTGCCCACCAGAAAGACAAGTACCAGCCTAATCCAGCAGAACACAGGCACTAGTGCCCTCCAGCAGGAAGCCTACACAACCCAATGAACCAAACTTAGCCACTGGGAGCAGACCCCAAAAACAATGGGAACTATGAACCTGCAGCCTGCAAAAAGGAGACCCCAAACATAGTAAGATAAGCAAAATGAGAAGACAGAGAAACACACAGCAGATGAAGGAGCAAGGCAAAAACCCACCAGACCAAACAAATGAAGAGGAAATAGGCAGTCTACATGAAAAAGAATTCAGAGTAATCATAGTAAAGATGATCCAAAATCCTGGAAATAGAATGGAGAAAATACAAGAAATATTTAACAATGACCTAGAAGAACAGAAGAGCAAACAAACAATAATGAACAACACAATAAATGAAATTAAAAATTCACTGGAAGAAATGAATAGCAGAATAACAGGCAGAGGAATGGATAAGTGACCTGGAAAATAAAATAGTGGAAATAACTACTGCAGAGCACAATAAAGAAAAAAAGAATGAAAATAATTGAGGACAGTCACAGAGACCTCTGGGACAACATAAAATGCACCAACATTCGAATCATAGGGGTGCCAAAAGAAGAAGAGAAAAAGAAAGGCTCTGAGAAAATATTTGAAGTGATTATAGTTGAAAACTTCCCTAACATGGGAAAGGAAATAGTCAATCAAGTCTACGAAATACAGAGAGTCCCATACAGGATAAATCCAAGGAGAAACATGCCAAGACACATATTCATCAAACTATCAAAAATTAAATACAAAGAAAAATATTAAAAGCAGCAAGGGAAAAGCAACAAATAACATACAAGGGAATCCTCATAAGGTTAACAGCTGATCTTTCAGCAGAAACTCTGCAACCAGCAGGGAGTGGCAGGACATATAAAGTGATGAAAGACTAAAACCTACAACCAAGATTGCTCCAACCAGCAAAGATTTCATTCAGATTCGACAGAGAAATTAAAACCTTTACAGACAAGCAAAAGTTAAGAGAATTCAGCACAACAAAACCAGCTTTACAACAAATGCTAAAGGAACATCTCTAGGCAGGAAACACAAGATAAGGAAAAGATCTACAAAAATAAGCCCAAAACAATGAAGAAAATGGTAATAGGAACATGCATATCAATAATTACCTTAAAAGTAAATGGAATAAATGCTCCAACCAAAAGACATAGACTGGCTGAATGGATACAAAAACAAGACCTGTATATATGCTGTCTACAAGAGACAAGAGTTCAGACCCAGAGGCACATACAGACTGAAAGTGAGCGGATGAAAAAAATATTCCATGCAAATGGAAATCAAAAGAAAGCTGGAGTAGCAATTCTCATATCAGATAAAATAGACTTTAAAATAAAGACTATTACAAGAGACAAGGAAGGACACTACATAATCATTGAGGGATCAATCCAAGAACAATTGTAAATATTTATGCACCCAACATAGGAGCACCTCAATACATAAGGCAAATGCTAACAGCCATAAAAGGGGAAATGGACAGTTACACAATAATAATAGTATAATATTAGTATAATAATATATATTTAATATAGTATAATAATACTATAATAATAGTAGGGGACTTTAAAACCCCAGTTTCACCAATGGACAGATCATCCAAAATGAAAATAAGGAAACACAAGCTTTAAATGACACATTAGATAAGATGGACTTAATTGATATTTATAAGACATTCCATCCAAAAACAACAGAATACACTTTCTCTCAAGTGCTCATGGAACATTCTCCAGGATAAATCATATCTTGGGTCACAAATCAAGCCTTGGTAAATTTAAGAAAATGGAAATCATATCAAGTATCTTTTCTGACCACAACACTATGAAACTAGATATCAATTACAGGAAAAAATAACTGTAAAAAATACAAACACATGGAAGCTAAACAATATGCTACAAAATAAGAGATCACTGAAGAAATCAAAGAGGAAATCAAAAAGATACCTAGAGCCAGCCTGGGAGACCTTCAAGATGGTGGAGGAGTAAGACGTGTAGATCACCTTCCTCCCCACAAATACATCAGAAATACATCTACATGTTGGACAACTCCTACAAAACACCTACTGAACACTGGCAGAAGACCTCTGACTTCCCAAAAGGCAAGAAACTCCCCACGTACCTGGGTAGGGCAAAAGAAAAAAGAAAAAACAGAGACAAAAGAATATGGACAGGACCTGCACCTCTGGGAGGGAGCTGTGAAGGAGGAAAAGTTTCCACACACTAGGAAACCCCTTCACTGGTGGCGATGGAAGGTGGTGGGGGGAAGCTCTGGAGCCTTGGAGGAGAGTGCAGCAATAGGTGTGTAAAGGGTAAAGCTGAGAGATTCCCACACAGAGGATCAGCGCCTACCAACACTCACCAGCCTGAGAAGCTTGTCTGCTCACCTGCTGGGATGGGTGGGGGCTGGAAGCTAAGGCTCCAGCTTCGGAAGTCAGATCCCAGGGAGAGAACAAGGGTTGGCTGTGTGAACACAACCTGAAGGGAGCTAGTGCACCACAGTTGGCTGGGAGGGAATCAGGGAAAATATCTGCACTAGCTAAGAGGCAAGAGACCATTGTTTCAGGGTGCAACAGCAGAGGGGATTCAGAGAACTGCCTCAACGAGCTCCAGACATGGGCGTGAGCCACAGCTATCAGCATGGACAACAGAGACGAGTATGAAACACTAAGGCTGCTGCTGCAGCTACCAAGAAGCCTGTGTGCAAGCACAGATCACAATCCACAGCTCCCCTCCTGGAAGCCTGTGTGCCTGCCACTGCCCAGGTCCATGTTTCAGAGACAACTTCTCCGAGAGAACATATGGCATGCCTCCAGCTGTTGCACTGTCACACCGGCCTCTGCCACTGCAGGCTCGCCCTGCATTCCATACCCCTCCTACCCTGCCGGTCTGAGTGAGCCAGAGACCCCTAATCAGCTGCTACTTTAACCCCATCCTGTCTGAGCAAAGAACAGACACCCTCAGGTGACCTACATGCAGAGGAAGGGCAAAATCCAAAGCTGAACCCAAGGAGCTGTGCAAACAAAGAAGAGAAAAAGGGAAATTTCTCCCAGCAGCCCCAGGAGCAGCAGATTAAATCTCCACAATCGCTTGATGTGCCCTGCATCTGTGGAATACCAGAATAGACAACGAATCATCCCAAAATTGAGATGGTGGATTTTGGGAGCAACTGTAGGCTTGGGGTTTGCTTTCTGCATCTAATTGGTTTCTGGATTTATGCTATCTTACTTTAGTATTTAGAGTTTATTATCATTGGTAGATTTGTTTATTGATTTGGTTTCTTCCTTTTTTTATATATAGATATATATATCTATTTTCCTTTTTCTCTTTTTGTGAGTGTGTATGTGTATACTTCTTTGTGTGATTTTGTCTGTATAGCTTTGCTTTTACCATTTGTTCTAGGGTTCTCTCTTTTTTTTTAGTATAGTTTTTAGCACTTGTTATCATTGGTGGACTGCTTTTCTGGTTTGGTTGCTCTCATCATTTTTCTTTTTTTTATTTTGCTTTTTCTATTACTTTTTATTTTTTATTTTTAATAATTTTTTAATTTTACTAACTATTTTATTTTATTTTTTCTTTCTTTATATCTTTTTTTTCTCACTTTTCTTCTGAGTTGTGTGGCTGACAGGGTCTTGGTGCTCCAGCATGGTGTCAGGCCTGTGCCTCTGAGGTGGGAGAGCCAAGTTCAGGACAAGGTACACCAGAGACCTCCTGGCTCCATGTAATGTCAAATGGCAAAAGCTCTCCCAGAGATCTCCATCTCAATGCTAAGACCCAGCTCCACTCAATGACCAGCAAGCTAGAGTGCTCTACACTGTATGCCAAACAACTAGCAAGACAGGAACACAGACCCACCCATTAGCAGAGAGGCAGCCTAAAATCATAAGGTCACAGACACCCCAAAACACACCACTGGACGCTGTCCTGTCCACCAGAAAGATAAGATCCAGCCTCATCAACCAGAACACAGACACAACTCACCTCCACTAGGAAGCCTACAAAACACACTGAGCCAACCTTAGCCACTGGGGGCAGACAGCAAAAACAACGGGAATTACAAACCTGCAGCCTGTGAAATGGAGACTCCAAACACAGTAAGTGAAGCAAAATGAGAAGACAGAGAAACACAGAGCAGATGAAAGAGCAAGGTAAAAACCCACCAGACCAAACAAATGAAGAGGAAATAGGCAGTCTAGTGGAAAAAGAATTCACAGTAATGATAGTAAAAATATCCAAACTCTGAGAAATAGAATGGAGAAAAAACAAACAAAAATAAGTTTAACAAGGACCAAGAAGAACTAAAGAGCAAAAAAAAAAAAGATAAACAAGACAATAAATGAAATTGAAAATTCTCTAGAAGGAATCAATAGCAGAATAACTGAGGAAGAAGAATGGATAAGTGACCTGGAAGATAAAATAGTAGAAATAGTTACCTCAGAACAGAATAAAGAAAAAAAGAATGAAAATAATTGAAGACAGTCTCAGAGACCTCTGGGACAACAATAAACGAACCAACATTAGAATTATAAGGGTCTCAGAAGAAGAAGAGAAAAAGAAAGAGACTGAGAAAACATATGAAGAGATTATACTTGAAAATTTCCCTAATATGGGAAAGGAAATAGTCAATCAAGTGCAGGAAGCACAGAGAGTCCCATACAGTATATATCCAAGGAGAAATACGTCAAGACACACAATAATCAAACTATCAAAAATTAAATAAAAAATAAAAAAATACTAAAAGCAGCAAGGGAAAAACAACAAATAACATACACAGGAATCTCCATAAAGTTAACAGCTGATCTTTCAACAGAAACTCTGAAAGTCAGAAGGGAGTGGCAGGACATATTTAAAGTGATGAAAAGGAAAAACCTACAACCAAGATTACTCTACCCAGCAAGGATCTCATTCATATTCGACAGAGAAATTAAAACCTTTACAGAGAAGAAAAACTTAAGAGAATTCAGTACCACTAAACCAGCTTTACAAAAAATGCTAAAGGCACTTCTCTAGGCAGGAAACACAGAGAAGGACAATACTTAAAATAACAAAAATGACACAATTGAGAAAATGGTAATAGCAACATATATATAAATAACTACCTTAAAAATAAATGGATTAAATATTCCACCCAAAAGACATAGACCAGCTGAATGGATACAAAAAACAAGACCTGTATATATGCTTTCTACAAGAGACACTGTTCAGACACATAAAGACTGAAAGTGAGGGGATGGAAAAAGATATACCATGCAAAAGGAAATCAAAAGAAATCTGGAGTAGCAATTCTAATATCAGACAAAATAGATTTAAAACAAAGACTATTACAAGGGGCAGGGAAGGTCACAACATAATGATCAAGAGATTAATCCAAGAAGAAGATATAACAATTGTAAATATATATGCACCCAACATAGGAGCACCTCAATACATAAGGCAAATACTAACAGCCATAAAAAGGGAAATCGACAGTAACACAGTCATAATTGGGGACTTTAAAACTCCGTTTTCGCCAATGGACAGATCATCCAAAATGAAAATAAATAAAGAAATACAAGCTTTAAATGATACATTAAACAACATGGACTTAATTGATATTTATAGGACATTCCATCCAAAAAACAACAGAATACACTTTCTTCTCAAGTTCTGATGGAACATTTCCAGTATAGATTATATCCTGGGTCACAAATCAAGCCTTGGTAAATTTAAGAAAATTGAAATCATATCAAGTATCTTTTCCGACCAAAGTGCTACAAGATTAGATATCAATTAGATGACAAAAACTGAAAAAAAACACAAAAAACAAGAAAAAACACATGGAAGTGAAAAAATATGCTACTAAATAACTAAAAGCTCACTGAAGAAATCAAAGACGAAATAAAAAAATACTGAGAAACAAATGACAATGAAAACACTATGACCCAAAAGCTATGGGATGTAGCAAAAGCAGTTCTAACAGGGAAGTTTATAGCAAGAGAAATCTACCCCAAGAAAGAAGAAATATCTCAAATAAACAACCTAACCTTACACCTAAAGCAATTAAAGAAAGAAGAACAACAACAACAAAAAAAAGCCTGCAAAGTTGGCAAAAGGAAAGAAATCATAAAGATTAGATCAGAAATAAATGAAAAGGAAATAAGGAAAGTTAGCAAAGATCAATAGAACTAAAATGTGGTTCTTTGAGAAGATAAACAAAATTGATAAACCATTAGCCAGACTCATCAAGGAAAGAAGGAAAAAACCACAAATCAATAGAATTAGAAATGAAAAAGGAGAAGTGACACTGCAGAAATATGAAGGATCATGAGAGATTACTACAAGCAAGTCTATGCTAATAATATGGACAACCTGGAAGAAATGGACAAATTCTTAGAAAAGCACAACCTTCGAAGACTGAACCAGGAAGAAATAAAAAAATATAAACACACTAATCACAAGCACTGAAATTGAGACTGTCATTAAAAATCTTCCAACAAACAAAACCCCAGAACAAGATGGCTTCACAGGCGAATTCTATAAAAAATATAGAGAAGAGCTAACACCTATCCTTCACAAACTCTTCCAAAACATAGCAGAGGAAGGAACACTCCCAAACTCATTCTATGAGGCCACCATCACCTTGACACCAAAAGTAGACAAAGATGTCACGAAGAAAGGAAACTACAGACCAATACCACTGATGAACATAGATGCAAAAATCCTAAAAAAATACTAGCAAACAGAATCCAAGAACACATTGAAAGGATAATACACCATAATCAAGTGGGGTTTATCCCAGGAAAGCAAGGATTCTTCAATATATGCAAATCAATCAAAGTGATAAACCATTATAACAAATTGAAGGAGAAAAACCATATGATCATCTCAATAGATGCAGAAAAACTTTTGACAAAATTCAAAACCCACTTATGATAAAAACCCTCCAGAAAGTAGGCATAGAGGGAACCTACCTCAACACAATAAAAGCCATATATGACAAACCCATAGCCAACATCATTCTCAATGGTGAAAAATTGAAACCATTTCCTCTAAGATCTGGAACAAAACAAGGTTTTCCCCTCTCACCATTATTATTCAACACTGTTGTGGAAGTTTTACCTACAACAAACAGAGAAGAAAAATAAATAAAAGGAATCCAAATCAGAAAAGAAGAAGTAAAGCTGTCACTGTTTGCAGAAGACATGATACTATACATAGAGAATGCTAAGGATGCTACCAGAAAACTAATAAAGCTAATCAATGAATTTGGTAAAGTAGCAGGATACAAAATTAATGCACAGAAATCTCTTGCATTCCTAGATATTAATGATGAAAAATCTGAAAGAGAAATTAAGGAAACACTCCCATTTACCACTGCAACAAAATAATAAAATACCTAGGAATAAAGCTACCTAGGGAGACAAAAGACCTGTATGCAGAAAACTAGAAGACACTGATGAAAGATACTAAAGATGATACAAACAGATGGAGAGATATACCATGTTCTTGGGTTGGAAGAATCAACATTGTGAAAATGACTATATCCAGGGCAATCTATGGATTCACTAGAATTCTTATCAAACTACCAATGGCATTTTTCACAGAAGTAGAATAAAAAAATTTAACAATTTGTATGGAAAAACAAAAGACCCTGAAGAGCCAAACAATCTTGAGGAAGAAAAGGGGAGCTGGAGGAATCAGGCTCCCAGACTTCAGACTATATTACAAAGGTACAGTAATCAAGACAGTATGGTACTGGCATGAAAACAGAAATATAGGTCAATGGCACAGGATCGAAATCCCAGAGATAAACCCACGCACATATGGTCACCTTATTTTTGATAAAGGAGGCAAGAATATATGTTGGAGAAAAGACAGCCTCTTCAATAAATGGTGCTTGGAAAACTGGACACCTACAGGTAAAAGAATGAAATTAGAACACTCCCTAACACCATATACAAAAATAAACTCAAAATAGATTAAAGACCTAAATGTAAGGCCAGACACTATAAAACTGTTAGAGGAAAACATAGGCAGAAGACTCTGTGACGTAAATCATAGTGAAAGCATTTTTGACCCACCTCCTGGAGAAATGGAAATAAAAACAAAAATAAACAAGTGGGACCTAATGAAACTTAAAACTTTTGCACAGCAAAGGATACCATAAACAAGATGAAAAGAAAACCGTCAGAATTGGAGAAAATATTTGCAAATGAAGCAACTGACAAAGGATTAATCTCCAAAACTTACAAGTAGTTCGTGAAGCTCAATATTAAAAAAATCAAACCACCCAATCCAAAAATGGGCAGAAGACCTAAATAGACATTTCTCCAGAAAAAGATATAGAGATTGCCAACAAACACATGAAAGGATGCTCATCATCACTAATCTTTAGAGAAATGCAAATCAAAACTACAGTGAGGTATCCCCTCACACCAGTAAGAATGTCCATCATCAAAAAATCTACAAACACTAAATGCTGGAGAGGGTGTGGAGAAAAAGGAACCCTCTTGCACTGTTGGTGGGAATGTAAATTTATACAGCCACTATGGAGAAGAGTATGGAGGTTCCTTTAAAAAACTAGAAATAGAACTACCATACGACCCAGCATTCCCTCTACTCTGCATATATCCTGAGAAAACAAGAAGTCAGAAAGAGTCATGTACCATAATGTTCATTGCAGCTCTATTTACAATAGCCAGGACATGGAAGCAACCTGAGTGTCCATTGACAGAAGAATGGATAAAGAAGATGTGGCACATATATGCAATGGAATATTACTCAGCCATAAAACTAAATGAACTTGAGTTATTTGTTGTGAGGTAGGTAGATGTAGAGTCTGTCATACAGAGTGAAGTAAGTCAGAAAGAGAAAAACAAATACCGTATTCTAACACATATATATGGAATCTAAGAAAAAAATGGTTCTGAAGAACCTAGGGGCAGGACAGGAATAGAGACACAGATGTAGAGAATGGACATGAGGACACAGGGAGCGGGAAGGATAAGCTGGGACGAAGTGAGAGAGTGGCATTGACATATATACACTACGAAATGTAAAATAGATAGCTAGTGGGAAGCAGCTGCACAGCACAGGGAGATCAGCTTGGTGCTTTGTGACCACATGGAGGTGTGGGATGGGGGTGTATGAGTGAGAGGCAAGAGGGAGGTGATATGGTGATATATGTATACATATAGTTGATTCACTTTGTTATATAGCAGAAACTAACACACCACTGTAAAGCAATTATACTCCAATAAAAGTGTTAAAAATAAATAAATAACAAAAAATGAGAAGAGTTTCAATTAATATATAGCTTTCTATGTATTATCTCACAAAGTAATTCTCTAATGGAATGTGTTGCTTTATATAAAAAAGCAGCATGATACAAAACAAAGGAAGGGGACAATCATATATTGACTGCCTACTATTTTCCAAGCATAGTATAAGGACCTATATGCTATAGTTAATAAAAAAACAGATTCTGTGTCTATAAATTTAAAATTTTCTCATAATAAAGTGTATTCAAGTTTTAATTCAAAACCATATTTGGTCCGAGATCATACCATGATATCAAAATTTTATACAGTATCTTCATAGTGTTTGTTTACTTAAGAGAACATTATATGTCATAGAGTATAAGTAAATAAATTCTAGAAAGAAAAAAGAACACTATAGTTCATATATAAGTAATATTATAGAAAACGCACATGAGAATACTATTATACTTTTACTATGGTAGTCTGGATAACTTTAGATACTGAATTAACTTTTATATCTTTTTTCTGATTATTTTCCAATTATGGAAAATTTTGTCAACAACATTCAGGTACCAGTAGTGGTGAGATGAATAATGCCAATATTTGTGGATGATGAACTTCTAAAAACAAAATAAAATGCCTCTCAAATATATTAGTTTTATTTCAACATTGCTTGATAATATTTGAAAATGCAGATATTAAGGTATAATTAACATCATTGAACCACAAAAATGTGTATTGTGTTCAAGTTCAGATTACTATATTTTGTATTGTAAAGATATTTCAATGGGTTTAAATCACACATTTCAAAAACAAATATTGAGTGGATACAAAAGCACATGTTTAATTTGGTAAAGAATATTATTCAAAGTTTAAATATTTTCTAGAAGATTTCTTTTCTCTGTGTTTGATCAGAATGTGTTTAACTAAGTAAATATTTATAGCTAAATTCAAAATTAATATAAAATATTGATAAAATAGTTGCAAATATTATGGCTTGGCTCTAGGAGCTGTAATACATGCATTGAAATTAAGATTTTAGAATTTATAAAATCAATATTATTTTAAAGTAAATGTTATTTATTGATTTGATTTTGTTTCTAGAGCTGTACAAAAAGTTTTTCCTAATAAAAGAAGCTTTATTCTCTCCCGGTCAACTTTTGCTGGATCTGGAAGCTATGCTGCACATTGGTTAGGAGACAATACTGCTTCTTGGGAACAAATGGAATGGTCTATTACAGGAATGCTGGAGTTTGGTTTGTTTGGAATACCTTTGGTAAGTGGTCTTATACCATGTTATTTATAAACACTGAAATTACAATTAATTTTGTAGTATTATCATCAATGATTTTCAGTAAAATGATTAAAGGCATGTGACAGAAAAGTTAAGTCTTTATTCATAGGGTATTTATGAGGAAAATAAGATTGTGGATGATGTCTGTAACACTCAAGCCATTAGAATGGAAAAATAGAATGAAGAAAATTCAATCAAATCAAACTAATTGGGCTTCCCTGGTGGCACAGTGGTTGAGAGTCCGCCTGCTGATGCAGAGGACATGGGTTCGTGCCCCGGTCTGGCAGGATCCTACATGCCGTGGAGTGGCTGGGCCCGTGAGACATGGCCACTGAGCCTGCATGTCCGGAGCCTGTGCTCCACAACAGGAGAGGCCACAACAGTGAGAGGCCCGCATACCGCAAAAAAAAAAAAAAAAAAAAAAAATCAAACTAATTCATAAAACAAATGTCAGTATACACAAAGCATATATAATAAATATAAAGCACCAGAGAAAATGGTAGGGAAAAATCCGAATTTGGGATTGTAATAAAAGTAAATATCAAATGTCTAGATATATTTAAAATACTAGACTGTCAGTTTAGGTTAAAAAAAATAAAGCTCTTTCCTCTATTTAAAAGATAAAAAATAATGACAGAGAAAATTTTCAAATTTTTAAAGCAGAGAAAATTTATATATGCAATTCTAAACATAAGAAATCTGGTAAGTCTCTATATCAAGCAAAAAAAAGAACTAAGTAATGTTGTTATTCAACACTAAAGAGTGTCATTACATAACAAAATAAATGTAAAACATTTAGAAAATTATAGTTGTTCATTTATTCTTTTATATTCATTGAACCAAATGAAAACCAAAAACAAACCAACAAAAAAAAAAGCTAACACCCACACACACATACATACCATCTTGAATTTGGAAAGTAAAAAAACATATTACCAAATGATTCACCAAAATAAACTGAATGGAAATGAGAGAGGAAAACCTTAAAACTGAAAGCTAACAATTGTACTTCATATCAGAACTGTGGGATATCAGCTAAATTGGTATTTAGAAGAAAAATTTTGACCTTAAATGCTTAGATTATAAACAAAGAAGGGTTGAATGTTAATTAATGAAGGGCATGAATTAAGAAAATGGAAAAAGAAAAACAGAATAAACATAAAGATGTAGGTAATGAAAATAAGAGAAGAAATGAATGCAATGAAAGCAATGTCTCTAGAGAAAAGTTAACAAAGTACAAAGTGACTCTGAAAGCTTGAATAAAATAGACCAATACATGGCAAGTTTTGTGCAAAAAAAGAGGAAAAAAATAAGCAATGTTAAGATGTATTTCAAGGTAAGGTGTTATATAGTATAGCAACTAATTAATAAACAATAACCAGGAGTAAATATTCAAACTAAGTGTAGGATTTTTTGAGAGAAATTTTAATAACTTAGTAAATTAAAGATATACCATTTTCATGGAAAAGAAGTCTCAATATACTAGAAATATGCATTCTCCCCAAACTATTATCCAAATTCAGTGATATTCTAATTTAAACTATACAGGGAATTTGAAGAATATAAAAGATTATTCTAAACTTCATATGGAAGACAATACAATTTAAAGAAGTAGAAAACAGCACAGGTATTTGCCTTACCAGATAAAATAATAATATAACACAATGATACTTAACTGTGAATATTCAAATATATTAATATTGCAAAATAGGTCATGGGCCCATACATTATTGGAAATTTGTTTAATGGTAGCACTATCACTGTAGATCAGTGAGGAAAGTATCAACCTTTCATATGGACAATTGATTATCCATTTAAAAAATAAAATAAAATGGCTCTCTGTCTCACCTCATACCCAATCGATGTGTGAAAATTAAACTTTAAACATCTTAGAAAAAAATATAAGTGGGTAACTTTATGGCATTAGGTTAAGAGAAGAATGTCATAAACAGAACACAGAAGGCACAAATAATAAAGATACATTAATTTGGTTACAACAAAATGAAAACTTCTGTTCATCAAAAGTCTGTCTTAAAAAGTTAGAAATAAAATGTTTCTACTATGGGAAAATTATATTTGCAATTCATATAATCAAGAAATGATTATTATTTAATTTGAAGAACCTACTGTAAATCTGTAGAAGGTAAAAACAATAGAAAAATTAGCAAAGGATATATACAAGCAATTCTATAGAAAGAGAAATCCATATGGATTCAATAAAAATATGAAAAAAATTCTCAACTTTCCTAGTAATCAGAGAAATGCAAGCAAAACTTCTGGTAAAATACATTTAATATATATAGGTGATAAAAATTAAAAGTCTAAAAATATGAGAAATTGGCAAAAAAATAGAGCAATGGCAGCTTTTATGTACTGTGACTGTGCTTATAAATGGTAACAACCAGTTTTGATTAAACAATGTACATTTCCAATAAATCAGGAAAATAATCATATATATATATATATATTTCAAAATAAGACTACATTTTACATATTCACAAAGAAACCTATATAGACACTTCATAGAAGTATATTTTATAGTGATGGGATCCCATACAATAGAGAACTACAGCCATATTAACATATTTGAATCTCACAAAAGTAACACTTTGAGGAAATAATGAAATACAGTGTAATGCATACAACATGCCATCTATACAAAGTTAATAAGCATGCAAAACAATGTTATATATTGTTTATAGATACATATATACTATTTAGAAAAATAAAGAAATGCTTATAAACAATAAATATTGATAGTAAGTTAAGGATAATGTTTTTTTGTTTTGTTTTGTTTTGTTTTTTTCTTCTGGAGGGTCCTTGAAGGATGAGGAATGCAATTATATATCAGCATACATCTGGCAATTTTTTTATACTATTTTACTCCTACAGTAATATATTTTAAATATGAAAAGTCAAATTATAGGGGGTGAGTTTTTGATTAAGACACAACACATTTTAATAATACAATTTTAGCTTTATACATTCAATTAATGTCAAGTAATGTGGCAAAAATGGAAAATAAACTTGGCCAAGGAAGAGTATATGAAGACAGTAAAACAAAAAGATTGATAGTGCAAATTAATCAGCTGAGGCATAAAATGTGATGCTCTGGGAAAATCTGAGAATCCTTACACTGTAAATAATAGATATGTATGTTATTTAGGTTGGAGCAGATATCTGTGGATTTGTGGCTGAGACCACAGAAGAGCTTTGCAGAAGGTGGATGCAACTTGGGGCTTTTTATCCATTTTCCAGAAACCATAATGCTGATGGATATGAGGTAAATGCCTCTTGTTCTCCATGTTTCAAAATAAAACATAATTTTAAACTTAAATTTATATCTATAGAAGATCTGGTCTGAGGGTTTGTAGTATAAATCATAAAGAAGAGTTGGAAGTCCTCTTCTCAAGGTCTATAAATATTTTGTATATATAAATATGATCAAATAAGGAAATCATGAGACATATTCATAGCATAAATATTTTATTTAAGCCTAAAGCATATACACATGTGTCAAATCACAATATTTTAAGTTAAGGACAAAGCTTTTTGAGTCTGGATTCTTACATTCTAACAATATAAGTCCAGATAACTTTCATAAAAATATACTATACTATTAAGGATTTCCAGTTTTTCTTTCATTAAAAATACACAAGAAATTAAAGGTACTTGCAAAGCAGTTTGAGGCCATAGTCTTTCTGTAATAGGTAAAACTGTAATGACAGGTGGGGAAAAAATAAAACTAACACTTTTAAAATATGCATCTGAACTGAGCATTCCGCGTGCAGTGGGCTCTCATAGGTATATTTCTCAAAGGGAATGAGGAAATTAGGTGAAAGCATTAAGTCAATTAAGTATGTGTTGGTTAAAAATATTCACTGTGCACACACTGGGGCTTAATTCTCTTTGAGAAGAGGGACAACCACTCAGAGCTCAGCCTGGAAGGAAGCATGATAGTACAGAAGTAAAAGATATACATTGGATATTCGTCACTTCCTAATCTACCTAAGTGATGCTTCAAGAAATTTGCATTCATGGGAGATCCTGATACGAATTACATTATAATTTGTGTTCATTTCTGATCTCCAAAAAGCAGATGCCAAGAGACAATTAGACATGTTAGAGATTTATTTGTGAAGCACTTGTGGTGGATAAATTTGAGGAAGCAGGAGAAAGTGGAGAGAGCCTTCAGATCACAATTCAGGTCTGAACCAGGTGAAGATGAAGGCAAAGAAGGTTTGATAGGGAGAGTTATATACTACAGCCCAGTTCTAAGGAAAATACGGTCCAGTAGGGAGTCCTCAAGGCGAAGTTGACCACTGGGAGACACCTGTATCTCCCTGGAATGGGCCTGAATAGTAGTCCCACCTTGCTCATTGATTTCCTGGGAGCAGCCAAAGGGAAATGTGGCTTTGCGGTAAATATGGTGAATCTAGGGAAGCAGTAGCTGGTTCCCTCAGTTAATTTTGTTACCCATAACAGGAAATCTAAGCAGGTTTGCTCACATCATTACACCTTGGCTGAGAGAGTCAGCTAATCTAGCTTGGGCTCAGCAAGGAGGCTGTCCTTCAAGTTGCAAGCCTATAGGCTGGCCAGGCAGCTCTCTTCCCTGTATCCCTTGGCTAGCAGACCATTTGGGCTTATTGTTCTAATAGCAATGGCAAGGCACAAGGCAGCAAGTCCTCAGGTAAGCACATTTCCAGCCCTTACTTGAAGGTGTCACATGTAGTAAGACTCCATTGGCCAGAGTATGTCATATAGCTGAGCACAAAGCCAAGTCGTGGGGAAGTACAATCCACTGCTAGAGGTAGGTGCAAAGTCACATAGCAAAAGTTGAGGGTACAAGGAAGCATGAAAATTGGGGCCAATAATTCAATCTACCACAAATCATAGAAGAGAAGAATGCTTTGTTAAAATAGTTTCCATCTTCTCTAAGTATGTATATTTAAAAGGGAAATGTCCACTTTAAAATAAAGTTTAATTAATACATAATATATCCAAATGAAAACATAAAAGTTAGAAATTCATATCCTTTGATAATGAAATAGGAGTAATCTCAACTTTTTACAAACAAGATAAAATGTATACATTTTGGTTTTCAAAAATACATTTAATGCTTCTATTTTAATTTTCATTCATGTTTTAACTTTCCTATTTCAATTCCTCTATTTATGCCACAGCATCAGGATCCAGCGTTTTTTGGACTGAATTCTCTTTTGGTTAATTCATCAAGGCACTATTTGAATATTCGCTATACCTTGTTACCTTTCCTCTATACTCTATTTTATAAAGCCCATATGTTTGGAGAAACAGTAGCAAGGCCAGTTCTTCATGAGTGAGTACTGTGTTCAAGAATTTCAGTATCTTTCAAATTATATTCAGACATATGAAAAATTTATAGAGGTAAATCAAGATGTCAAGTAGATTTCTACTGCTTTTTCTTACACTTATGTAAATAAGTTGATTAACTGTGGAATGATGGTAGTAAATATAATTAATTTGTTGAATTGGACAAGATTAATCTAGAAATGTGAGAATTATATAGAACTTAAAAGGAAAAATATATGTGGAATAATTTGAGAAATTATATCGATAAGCAATATTAAATATAGAATACTGAAAACATAATCATGTATATATTGTGAAAATCATCTAATTATAGATAGTGTATAGTATAGTTACAAAACAATTAATTGTGCTTGTCTTTGTACTTCTTGACCAAGGCAGGGACTTTCCTTAAGAAATGACTAAAGATCCTTTCAAATCCAAGTCAAAATGGGAGTTTATAAAGAAAAAAGTGTAAAAGGAGTAAAGTAGAATATGAAATATTTCTGGTACTTTATGAAACTATCTTACAGGAGAAAAATGAATTAAACAGAATAGTTTATTACAGATAAAAAGGAGCCTTATCATATATGATGGATTTTTTTGAGTTCCAAATGAACTAATTTCCTCTCTCCCTTTCTCCCTCTTTTCTCCCCTCTCTCCCTTCCTTTCTACCATCTTTTTTTGAGTGTCAGATGAACCATAAGGATGTAATAACTATAGATTCAAAATGACATATTAAATAAGTAAAATTAAAGACAATAATTATTCCCAGGGAAAACTTAAAACATAAACCAAATGAAGAATTGGGAAAACTTATTTTTTATCTTTGTATTGTAAATATTGTCATTGTTCTTAGGTTTTATGAGGATACTAATAGCTGGATTGAGGACACTCAGTTCTTATGGGGCCCCTCATTACTTATTACCCCTGTCTTGAAACAGGTAGGATACAATTTTAATAAATTTATATTTTAATGGAAACTTCGTATAATCAAATCCACACTAAATTACAAAACATCTGGGTAATAAATATTACTCAATAGACTGCTTCAACCAGATAAGTATTAAACCGAATTCTAAAATGCAGAAGAAATTGGGAAAAATTATAAATATATTAAGTAGATTTATGCTGTTCAAATATATAATATGTACTGGGGAGAAAAATGTTGTATAAAATTAGTATTCTTCTAAAAAGGAAAGCTTTATTTATGAAATGAAATCAAATCTTATAGTAATAACAAGGAATTCTCATTCAAGTAGACATAGACATTGAAATTTTGCTATATTGTAACTAAAGGTGAACTTGAAAACCAGTGGATCATATGAAAATGTTGAAAAATAGTCAAATGAGTTATATGGTTTTTATCTGTTATTTAGAAGTCTATATGCCGTGGAAATATACAGCAATGAATTTGTTCACACTCACAATTACCATGTAGATTACAGAAATACAAATGCATGTATCCATTATTTTAGTTGCCCCTTAAATTAATTTCATCTTTGCTTTAGGAATATTTTACATTATAATATCTAAAGCTAGTAAAATAGCCTTTTGATTACTATATATAGAAAATATTGGTGTATAACAATACAAAGGAAGTTTCTTTTCACTTCACTATGAAAATCCAACTTAACATTTGATATGATTCTCTTCCACTACATATTGAAGTAAAAAATATATATCTATATATCTATATACAAATTATCTTGTTTATTTTAGGGAGCAGATACAGTGAGTGCATACATCCCTAATGCTACTTGGTATGATTTTGAAACTGTAAGTAACCTTAATATAATAATAGATCACAAGTACACATTGCTCAACATCTGTACATGGAAACTTAACTCCAAACACACAACATATCTTTTTTTCAGTAGTTCTGTTATTATTATAAAAATAATAATCCCAAATTTTAATAATGTGGAAGAGTCTGTGTGGGTGTATATTTTGTTGCATGTGAGAAAGTATATGTTTTTTTGCACATGATTAATATGAAGTTATATTCTTTAGTGTAAAGAGTTATCCATTTTAAATTGTGGAAATAAAAGGTCAAGAGTAATTTTAAGAAGGAGTAGTAACTTATTTTAATAATTTCCCTATTTTACATATTCATCTTATGGCCAGAAAATTGAGTATTAAGCTAATCTTAAACATTTGTTTTTATATGGTATATTGTAATGTTTGGGAAAGATTTTCATCTCAATCTTGAAAAGGCAATGTAGCAGGATTCATACACACAACCTATTTTTTTAAATTGACCAAGACCTTCTGAGAATATTTATTTTAAAGGAAAGTATTTTGTATTGCACTTATATTTGCTAAGCAGACACTTTATTTTTATGAGAACTGATGTTTAAAAAATTCTTTCTAGAGACATGGTTAACTTTAAACCAAAACAAAGAATAAAAAATAGTGCTAATTAAGAATATTGTTAATTATTGTAAAAGGGAAATGGATTTCTCTACATTGATTTTTTTGTGAAACCAAACTTACTTTTACCCAGATTTCATCAGTAAACTGAAAGAGTTTTCTTTAAAAGTTAGAAAGTGGCATGTTAATATTCACTAAGATGACACAAATTTCTCATAATAAGAATTATTTCTATGTGTAATTCTAGTAAAATGGGGTTTAAATTCTTTACAATAATGAAAAAACTATTTTTATCTTCCAAATATTAGGGTGCAAAAAGGCCATGGAAAGGACAACGTGTTGATATGTATCTTCCAGCAGACAAAATAGGATTACATCTTAGAGGAGGTTATATTATCCCCATTCAACAACCTGCTGTAACTACAACAGCAAGGTAAAATGAAAAGGCATTAACTGAAATCTGAAATATAATTCAAGTTTTAATGTTTCACATTTTTATTAAGAATCAAATATTGATATTTAGTTTTTTCTCCAGAAGATATTTGATATACATAAGGACTTCTTACATATAACCATCATGTTTATAAAGAGAAGAATCAAATTATGTATATTACTACAAACTTCTTGATTTAAAAAATAGGCATAGATTAGAAATTTATTTCCTATGCCAAAATGTACTGACATTCTCTAAAGAATATGTATAATTAAAGTTAACTGCTGATTCTTAATAAAAAATGAAGTATTAAGTAAGTTATATAATTGATTAAAGTGTCAGTTGTTACATATTCGGATTTTCAATACATAAATGTCACAATGTTTTTCTTTCAGCTAAAACATTTTAAGTTAATAAATGAGGTAGATATTTCTGTTAAGTAAAGAACAAGATAGAAACTAAGTTGTTCAGTAAGAATAAATGTTAGAACTGCTTAGAAAAAAAGCAGAAATTTGAAAATTCTGGTGCTTTATCTTGCAACATTCATTCTGGGTACATGGACAGAATGTGTCATATTGAATCTATGCATTTCCCCATATTCTACAACACCCCAATAGATATCTATTCCTTACTCTGCTGTATTTTCTTCATAACATTAAGAATACCTGTTTTTTTTTTTTTTTTTTTGTGGTACGTGGGCCTCTCACTGCTCTGGCCTCTCCCGCTGCGGAGCACAGGCTCCGGACGCGCAGGCTCAGCGGCCGTGGCTCACGGGCCCAGCCGCTCCACGGCATGTGGGATCTTCCTGGACCGGGGCATGAACCCATGTCCCCTGCATCGGCAGGCAGACTCTCAACCACTGCGCCACCAGGGAAGCCCCATTAAGAATATCTGGAATTATATTTTTACTTTTTCTTGTATGTAGTGTGTCTGCTCCCCCAGACTATAAACTCCATGAAGGCAGAGACTTGACTTTTCACTGCTTTAGTCCCCAAACCAATAATAGTGCCAGCCTATTATGGAATAGGCTCCTGATTTTCTCTAAATGTTTGTTGAAGGAACAAATTAATGAGTGAATGGATGTGTGTTAGTAACTTAATTATTTTTGTTTTCTAGAATTTATTACTTTCATATTGTAACTGTTTCATGACTATGTTCTCAAAATAATTGGTTATACTCCAGAGCTGTATTGAACAAGAGAAACATACACTTTGATGAGTGCATGTTGGAAGGAATATATTCTGTATAGAGCAGTTACCTGAACTGTATAGCCTCATTTTAAGTTTAAAAACCTATAGCAGTATATAACTAAAAAAATATTCATCATGTTTCATTTCACATGATAGAATTAGCTTAATTTGTAAGACTATTAGAGATTCCACTTAGCATTTAAAATTTTATTTTATAGTGCTTTTCATTGTTTTGTAACCTTGGTACACTGCAATTTAGGGTTAATGTGTATGTGGCAAATACATGTTGAATTAAGCAATCATAAGATATATTTAATTTTATTGTTTGAATTGAAATATTTTTATACCATTTCAATTTTGATGGTGTCTTGGCCCCCAAGAAATTCCATATTGTATATTTTAAAATTAATTTAATCAATTTATCTATTTTTGGCTGCGTTGGGTCTTCGTTGCTGTGCGTGGGCTTTCACTAGTTGCAGCAAGCGTTGGGGGGGCTACTCTTCATTGTGGTGCGTGGGCTTCTCATTGCAGTGGCTTCTCTTGTTTTGGAGCACAGGCTTTACGTGCACAGGCTTCAGTAGTTGTGGCACGTGGGCTCAGTAGTTGTGTCTCACAGGCTCTAGAGAGCAGGCTCTAGAGAGCAGACTCAGTATTTGTGGTGCACGGGCTTTGTTGCTCCCCGGAATGTGGGATCTTCTCAGACCAGGGCTCAAAACTGTGTACCCTGCATTGGCAGGCAGATTCTTAACCACTGTGCCACCAGGGAAGCCCTCCATATTGTATTTATTCCTTTCATTTATTTTCTAAGCATATGAATTATTTTTCTCATTGATAAATTACTAATAAGTATAGACATGAATTTTATTAATATCAGTCTTCTCATGTGAATGCAGAACTCCTACGAGTCCCTTATGTTGAAATGGATTTATTTATAGGATATTTCACTATTATACATTTATTTTTATTCATATATGCACCCATACTTACTTAACAGCCGAAATAACCCTCTAGGACTTATAGTTGCTTTAGATGAAGATAACACAGCAAAAGGAGACTTTTTCTGGGATGATGGAGAAACTAAAGGTAAGTTTCAAAGTGATATGCTTTTAAATATTCATTTCATGATGGGAAGTTTTGCTTTTATTATAAAATTGCACAAAAATGTCACAAGTTTTAATTTTTAATTGCTGTTTTTTTTCTATCTTAAGATTTTAGGTTACTTTATGAAATTTAACATTGGTATTTAAATTATGTATATTTAATTACAATATTTGGTTTTATCTTTTGGTTTATCATAAAAAGTCTTTGACAAATATAAATATCTTTATTAGAGTACTGTATAAAAATTAAAATAGGTAGTAAATTCACAGATGTATAACTTGCATCCTATTTTCAACTATCTTATATGATTATAGTGGTTAAAACTAAAGTTTTATTACTGTAAAAGAAAACCAACATTAAGGCTTTAGTTAATTAATGTAGTGGGGGAGGGATAAATTGGGAATTTGGGATTAACAAATACACAATACTATATATATATATATATATATATATATATATATATATAAATAGATAAACAACAAGGACCTAATGTATAGCACAGGGAACTATATTCAATATCTTTTTTTTTTTTTTTTTTTTTTTTGTGGTACGTGGGCCTCTCACTGTTGTGGCCTCTCCCGTTGTGTAACACAGGCTCCGGACGCGCAGGCTCAGTGGCCATGGCTCACGGGCCTAGCCGCTCTGCGGCATGTGGGATCTTCCCGGACCGGGGCACGAACCCGTGTCCCCTGCATCGGCAGGCGGACTCTCAACCACTGCCCCACCAGGGAAGCCCCCAATATCTTTTAATGAACTATAATGGACAAGAATCTGAAAAAGTATATATATATATATATGTATATGTATAACTGAATCACTTTGTTTTACCTGAAACATTGTAAATCAATGATACTTCAATAAAAAAGCTTTAGTTATTTAATTTCAAATTATTTGAGATAATGATTTTGCCATATAAACGTATCACAATTTGTTTCAATTATTAAATATCTTTTATTTAATTAGATCCAAATTTGAGAATTCAGTACACCAAGGGAATAAAAAAGAGTCGTTTTTGCTAATATTAAATTATGCCATAGAAAATTAATCTCTTTGAATTTACTTAGTTACAATCAGTCTCATAAATTTAGGTTTTTTTAATCTTATTTTTTAATAGAGGACTCTTAGGTATGTGTTTTATATATGTACATATAAAAAATTATAGTTTACCTTCTATTATAGCTCACTACTTTTCAGATATATTAAAGAATGCCCTATATGCCTTTGTATATAGTATATGAAACATCCAAATATCTCTAAATTAACTCCAAGAAATAGCCTATGTATTGGTGTGCTCTCTTACAATGTTGAAAATATGGAATCTATGAAAAAAATTCTGTTCTTTTTTAAGTCGTATCTCCTATGAATATGTAGATTACCACAACATATCTGCTCCACCAGATATATTGTCTTCCCCTTGTCAGTTGATGATAATTTCATCTCTACAAGATGCCAAAAACTTTAGAGTTCACTCTTGTCTGTCACAACCTAGGAATTTCTCTTGGTTCTACCTTGATCTTGGTTCCCTCATAAACTCCACCATTATCATCACTAGTTTTCATTTTAATTACGGCAATAGCTCCCTAACTGGTCTCTAGGTCAATAGCTTTTGTCAATCCCCCTTTTTTACATTCTATTTACCAACCAGCAGATAGAGTAATCCCTTTAAAAGATGATTCAAATCATCACACTTCTGCTCAAAACCCTCTATCAATTCTCCATTTTACTCAATTAAGAGCCACAGTCTTTTCCAAGACCTAGAGCATTCACTATGTCCTGTACATTTTACACACACATGCACACACACACAAACTGTGCCCTACCATTCTCCATTGCTCCTTCTACGCCAGCACACCAGCCTTCTCCCTCTTTCTCAAATACCTTAGAGTCAAACACACTAGGGTGAGCTCTGACCTGAGAATAGATTCAAAGCATTTACTACATAGCAATTCTGTAAGAGAGGATTCCAGCAGAAGTAAATTTTTTCATAATCATCAGGTAAAGAATGTTGTTGAGATAATACCTCTATTGGTAGCATGTGGAACCTGAGTTTAAGGTTATTCTCATTTCTCAGATTATATAAATATTTCCAAATTCATTCCTTTTTTCTACTTGCAAAAAATTATATTGATAATTTACTTCATATAAAATGATTAAAAATATGGAGTTATGATTTAATCAGTCATTTAATATGATATCTATATACTGAAGTGTGTTAAAAAGTTAAAATCAAAAATTTCTGAATAATCAATCAAACACAAGACAATAAAACGACCTTCAGTTCGGGTTTTGATTCTATTTTTATTTCCTAGGATTAAAATTTTAAGTAAATTAATGCTATTCAAAGTATTGTATATAAATCCTAGTATTCCCTTTATATTTTCCACTCTGTTTCTTCCTAATTATTTTAGTTATAATCTTTAGTTCCTGTTAAAGAAACATGTTGATAAAAAGTTATGTTACATTGTTACATATATGATGCAGAAAATAATTGTTTTCTTCAATTTTTCTCACTAAAGTTTATTGAAACTTTAACGTCTCCACATTCACTCATTCTTCAAATAATGAAAAATATACTGAAAGATGCAAACCAAAATTGTGGTGTGCCATGTCTTCCCAAAATAAACTGAATGTTACACAGTTTACTAAAAAGAGATAAAATATCATTAAAAAAATAGTTCTCATTATATATATTTTACTAAAAGTTTTGTGCTCTCTGAATTTCCAGAACTATTTTAGCAGTCTTTGAAAAATCAAACTGGGCAAAGATGGATTCATTACCTTTACTTCCTGGGAAAATAAACTACCATAATAGTTTCATTTAAAGATAATTAAGAACCTTAATTTAAAAGAATAATCTGTTTAATTTGCTTCATTAATAAATAATATCTATTTTTTAAAAAATCCCCTGTGTTGTCTAACTGTAAAAATAAAACAGAATTTAACATTACATTTTGATCTGATAATTTTTTTTTCACCATTTCAGATACCATCCAGAATGGCAACTACATTTTATATACATTTTCAATTTCTAATGTAAGCATTCTCCTTGAACACATAGCTAAATATAATACCTTGTAAATGTCTAGACTGTGCCTTTTCTTGGAATGATGTTACATTTCTCTCCAGAAATCAGTGGAAAGAAACAAAATACATTGTTCAATTTAAATTATTAAATTATATATGAATTACCTTAAATTTTTATATTTCAATGTAATAGATGAGTTTCTGTTGATGAAAATGATGCACAGAAATCTTCAGTCTTCTTGTAGCACTATGTCTAGTTTAAGCAATATGTCCTGGGAAAATAATCTCAATATATTTGAAAATGTTTTAATATACCAGTCACAGCCGTGACTGTCATGGATTTGGGGTGAAAATGAAAAAGCTATGCACAAGATTAAATTTTGAATAATTAGTAGCAATGTTTTTTGTAGAAGTTAGATTTCTTCTTATATTCTTTTTTGCCAAAGATAATTTATTCTTCACCAATGAAGAGAATGAGAAGGAATATACATGATTTGCATCATGCATAATTTATCTCTGAAAATAATTTTACAGCATGTATAAAAAACAATTTTAAAGAGTTACTAATAAGTGTATTTATATAGGGTACTTTGATGTGAAGAGCTGTTGGGAATGGAGGGATAGATGATTGGTTCTTTTCTTATTATACTGTATTACTAAATACCAAATAATGCCATAATTTAATACTAAATAATACTAAATTATTAGTATTATCAGCATAAGTAAATTCTAAATTATACAAGATGTAGAACATTTTCTTAGAATTTTGGTTAATTCCTAAGCTCTCTTGTCTAGAGTTTTTCACTTAGCAATTTTCATAAAAATATGTATTGGTTAATTATTTTTATTTAGTAAATACACTATAGCTTATACATTTTTAGAACTATAAGATTTAATCAATATAAATACACTTGTTATTTCTGATTTGTATCCAATGACCTTCTACTTGATATATAATATTATATACATTTTTCAGAACAAATTAGATATTATATGCACACATTCGTCATACCAGGAAGGAACCACTTTAACATTTGAGACTATAAAAATCCTTGGGTTGATAGACACTGTTACAGAAGTTTCAGTGATGGAAGATAATCAACCAATGAGAGCTCACTACAATTTCACTTATGATACTTCGAACCAGGTAAATACAATCTTAATATATTTTAGTTAACACATACTCTCATATTTAACATTATATAACCATTCAGGCTCTTGGTTTTGTGATTTTTTTTTTCTTCATTACATATCTTTCTTTTCTTTTCCTTTTGCTGGCAATATTCCATTTTAGGTTATCTCAATTTATGTTGAGATATCAACCTTAAGGTGAATTGATACTACTTCTCCCTCTCTATTTAATTTTATCTTGGATATCACTTATGTATGCCTTTTGAATATTTTTTGATACCATTCTCCTACCCTGAACTCTTACCTACTGCATACGATAAAGAATCTAAAAGTTTTACCTTCTCATTTAAGACTTCTTAAGATAATGATTGAATCCATTACGTCAATTATCTCTTCTCCTTTCATGAACTCCCTTTGTCCTCAATATATCTTGTACTTCTCTTTCAAATTTTTGTCTACAGTCTCCCCTTCTAGTAGTCCCTTTCTTATCCTCATTCTTGCCTTGTTTAACAAGTGTACTAGAGAGGGAAAAGGAGTAACAGAATTGGGCTCAAATTCCAGCCCTGCAGTCTATGCATTTAAACACAATAAATTAATCTCTCATTATCTCAGCTTCCTCATATGTAAAATGTCATATTTAATCATAATGTTGCTTCAGGTAAAAAATTAATTATTTAAAATGGTAGAGACAAAAATAATTTAAAACATGGAAGTGATTTTTATTGGCATTTACTTTTCTACCATTCCTATATTCCTAAATATTAGTAATGTTAGCATAAATTCTAAATTGAGATGTAGGACATTTTCTTAGAGTATTTTTGTCTAGCTTCTAAGTCCTCTGGCCCAGAGTTTTTCACTTAGGATTTTCCATAAAAATATGTATTGGTTAATTATTTTTTATTAGTAAATACACTATAATGTATATATTCCTAGGACTATAAGAACTAATCAATATAAATTTAAATAATACAGGCTTATTGAGAACTCTATGGCTCTAACAAAGATTATCAAGTGGGCATAATACAAAATTACTTTATTGTATGTTTTTACAATCCTAGTTTATATCTGTTTCTATTTTTATGCTAATGTAAAGATTTACAAAGACACTTGTAGATACATCTTTCTAATTCTCCTGTGCTTGGACACTATCCTTTCACTTTTTTTTTTCTTTTTGCATAATACCATGTTATCTCCTCTCTAATTTGTCCCTCAAATATTATAAGCAGTGTATAAAATTAGGAAAATAAATAAATAATATTCCTCTCCTCTGACTCTGGGAGCCTCCAAATCAATCAAAGTGGTCAACATTTTCTTCCCTTTTTCTTCATTGAGGGAACTAATATTTATTTCATACCTGGTATGCCCCAAGCATTATGCTAGGTGTTTTAAATTTCACGGATAATTTATTCATTATCCCCATTTTACAGGGGGAGGAAATTGAAGATAAAACAGGGTAGATAATTTCCCCAGTTTCATGAGCATTAATTATCAGAACTGAGAACTGAACACATCTGTATTTAAAGATAATGTTTTTCATCAGTATTCTATAATTTCTCATAGTTTTGAGAACTGTCTTGAGATTCTAGCTATTTCAGTGGCATGCCATGTTTTCTCTTTTCTCTTATTTCTTTTAGTGTTATATTAAAATTATTAATGATTTGATTTGAAGAATTGCTGTGGGGTTGCTGCATTTTAAAAATGTTAAGTATTTTTAAATTGTCCAGTGGTCAGAAATGTTTTAAAGTTTTCTTTCTCTTCAAAGAATCTACTAATTTACAATCTCATGTTTAACCTTGGAAGAAACTTTACTGTTCAATGGGATCAAACTTTCTTGGAAGCTGAAAAGTTTACTTGTTATCCAGATGCAGACATTGCAACTAAACAATGCTGTGAAGAATGTGGCTGCTTATGGGAAACGGTAATAAGAATTTTAATTATTCATGATATGGCTTTCACATAAATGTTTCAAAGTAAACCGTACATATTATAATTTTAATTCTACAGCATATAAACTAAATTCAGCTAGAGAAGCATTTGGAATTTGAAATTAGGACTTCTAATAGATAGTTTATCTTTATCTTAATTAATTCTTCAAAGACATAATTTAGTAAATGCCAGACTAAATGGATGTGTAAGTTGCTTTCCAGGCATTTTGGATAGTGTTACTTTATTTAATAAACTAGAACTCTATTTGTTGCACTCTGTTAGATGTTAGTTGTGGATGACTAGCTTAATTGAGCAAGGTATTATGCCAGTAGGGAGTAGTCTTTCAAAAGCATTGTCTCAAGTTATTCAAATTTCTGAAATTGATTGATGGGCTGTATCTGTTCCACTAAGAGGTGACAATTTCTGCCAGTAATTTTGGTCAAGATTTCAAGAACAGTGCTTCCCTGGTTGTGCAGTGGTTAGGAATCCGCCCGCCAATGCAGGGCACATGGGTTTGAGCTCTAGCCCAGGAAGATCCCACATGCCGTGGAGTAGCTAGGCCCGTGCGCCACAACTGATGATCTTGCGCTCTAGAGTCCACAAGCCACAACTACTGGGACCTGCGCACCTAGATCCTGTGCTCTCAATGGGAGAGGCCACCACAATGAGAAGCCTACACACCACAAGGAAGAGTATGCCCCGCTCTCCACAACTAGAGAAAGCCCACGCACAGCAACAAACATCCAATGCAGCCAAAAATAAATAAAATTAACTAATTTAAAAAAAAAACTTTCAACAACAATGATGGTCATTGATAGTAGACATTTTTACAGAAACAGATATGGGAAAAGTCCCCTCTTGCTACACTCTTTATTTATTTTATTTTTTGCGGTATGCGGGCCTCTCACTGTTGTGGCCTCTCCCGTTGCGGAGCACAGGCTCCGGATGCGCAGGCTCAGCGGCCATGGCTCACGGGCCCAGCCGCTCCGCGGCATATGGGATCCTCCCGGACCGGGGCACGAACCCGTATCCCCTGCATCGGCAGGCGGACTCTCAACCACTGCGCCACCAGGGAGGCCCCCACTCTTTATTTTTTAAATTCTGAACTTTTGGTTACATCATTGGGTTTTGTCAGCAAAAAAAGAAATTATTTCATATAATCAATAAATTAAATGCATGTGTTATAACACTGAGAAGAGTCTAGACACATCTGCCAGCAACTTCCCAAAAATGTCTGCACTTATATGAGGGAATATATAGAATCTCTGCCACCAGAGAAATGGCCCTCATTCCTCTGCATTGCTTGATAAAGTAGCATAATCTTTACCATTAGGTAAGTTTATGGAAAAATTGAACAAAGAAGTGAGGAGGAGAAAAGATAATGAAATCAATAAAAACCAAATAGTGAAGTATCTTTCCAATATGCCTCCAAAATCTTCTTTTTAAATTCCAGCTCTTCATTCAAATCCATACCCATTCTCCATTGTATTCAGTGCATGGTCACTTACTCTCATTATCACCTGAAACTAACACAACCTTGTTAATCAACTATACTCCAATATAAAAGTTAAAAAAAATGAATATAAATGATATTCCAGTAAGAAAACACATCAACCTGAAGTAAGAATGTGCCTGGTATAGTCCACAAACAGCAAGGAGGCCATCATGTCTGAAACAGAGTGAGTGAACGGAAGAACAGCAGAAGATGAAATTATAGACATATGGGAACAAATAATGTAGATCAATTACTTAGACCATTTTTAGGATTAAGATTTTTACTCCGAGATAGAATACTTCTGGAGAGTTTTGAAAAGATGAATGAGAAAATTAAATTTCCATCTTAATAGGACTATAATGGCTCTGTGTTGAGAACAGACTGTTAGAAGAATAAGGCAGGGAGACCAGGAAAGAGGCTGTTACAGTGATCAAAATAAAATATTGGTAGATTGAGCCACAGTGGTAATGGTAGAATTAGTAATAAGTGTTTGCCTTTTCTGCATTTTTTAAAGGTAAAGCCAAAAATTGTTGTTCCTTGATTGGATATAGAATATGAGAGAAGGGTAAAAATGACTTCAAGTTTTTGGTTTAAACAGCTGGAAAAAAGAAAGTTGATAGTAACAAAGATGGACAAAACTGCGGAAACGAACATGGAGGGGAAGAATTAAGATTTAGACAAATTAAGGTTGAGGTACTCAATACAAATCCAAGTGCAGTTTTCCAATTGTGAGATGTAAACTAATGAAACTGAAAATTTTATATCATTGGTAAGATCTAAAATTTAGAGTCAACATATATACAGTGTTTAAAATCATGTGATGAGAGGACATCATCAAAGGAATGAGCCTGAATAGAAAAGGGAAAAGGTCAAAAACTAAACCCTGAATCATCCAACATTTAGACTCAGGGAAATGATAAGGAACCAGAAAAGAGACTGAGAACAAATTGTAAAAGAAGTAGGTTGAAAACAGATAAAATGTTGCTTCCTGTCAGCCAAGTGAACAAAGCGTTCCAAGACAGAGAAAATTATCAACTGTGCAAATTATACTTATAAATCAGTAAAATAAGAACTAGAAACTGAAGTATGGATTTGGCAGCATGGAAATCTTTGGTAACTATTACAAGAGAAATACTGATGGAATGCTGGGATTTAAAGCCTGGTCAGAGTGAGAATGAGATTCCAGTAAGAATGAAGAGACAAATTAGAGAGAGTGAATATAGCAAACCTTTTATATTTTGCTCTAAGGAAAGCATAAAAAATACAGCAGTAATTTGAGAAATGAGTGAGGTGACAGTTTCTTTTAAGATGGGAGAAATCAAATTGGTTTATGCCATTGAGAATAACCAATAATAAGTGGAATATTAGTGATGCAGGCAGAGAATTGAGAATTGCAGGAGAAATGTCTTTGTTGGCAAGGAGGCATGGGATTGGGTGCACGAATGAAATGGTTCACCTTAGATAGAAGCGTAGACCATACATATTTTGTAACAGGAAGTAAAGAGTGGGTGAGTAGTTGTGGTGTTTCGTTCTGATTTTTCTCCCAATTGCTTTCTTTTCCATACTAAAATACTAACGAAAATCATTAGGAGATGATGAGAATAGGGAGGGTTTTTGTGGCTGGAGAAAAAAGGAAAATGTTTTCCAAGGCAGTGTGATAGTGAGTGAACTAGGCAAATATAGTATGATTGATCTTTTGGACCCACTGTAACTTTCATGATTATATAAAGGGAGAGCAGTCTACATGATTGTGTACATTTTTCAAGCCATTCAGCCACACAGTTGTAGGCACTGAGAATGTAGAGGATAGGTTTTTTTCCCAGCATTGTTGTTTTGCAACTGAGTGTAAGAAAGCAAGTGAGGGACATAGTGATTGAGATTATATGAAAAGGGGTGGTTTAGATGGGATTTATACAGTTTCCATAAATTAAATCACAAGATTATTTTCATCCTAACTACAAAAAATAACAATGCTGATAAACTACCAAGAAAGATAAATGAGAACACATAAAATGATAAAGGGAAAGTGTTACTGGGCAGAAATATAGCTATGAAGCAGACATATACAGACATTCTAAAGTCATTTTCTAAAGTTGACCATTGTCCTGGTTCCATTGGCACTCGATTCCATGCCTTTGGAATGAGTACTGAAGTATTCCTATCAGTTAAGGATTGCCTGAAGCTGAAGGTATCAGAGACCTAAAATCTGATTTGGTTAAACAAGACAGGATTTATTTTTCTATTACAGAAAAAATCTCAGGCCTAATATTCTGGTATCTAAATGTTGTCACTGTCCCCTATTTATCATTTGTCTTTCATCCACAAAGTTTTATTATACAATTACATATGCATTCCAGGCCTGGAAGGTGGAAGAGCAAAGGATATCCTAATTTAATCAGCTTATATCCTTTTCTTTTAAGGAGATTTGTGGGGGTGGGGTCACATACAACTTCCTCAAAAGAGACTGGGAAATATAGATGGGCACATTGCTTCTTCCAACAATATATTAATTTCATAAAAAGATGGGAGAATGGATTGTGGTAATGCAACTGGCCATCAAAGCCACAGTGTTTCATTCTTTTTCTGAGGTCTTAGCTGCCACCCCTATACAAGTTAATTCGCCCTGATCTTTGGCCACAGTTCCTATTATAATACTGATCAGGATGTAATTAACCAATAGAAAGACCAGTCATGAAATAAAGAATAATATACTTTGATTATAAGTAAAAGAAAAGAACTTTAAATTCATGCCACTCTGAGGGTTATTGTAGAGTCATTTTACACACAAAAAAAGGCAGTAATCAATAAGAAGTGTAAAAACAAACTTGCGATCAAAAGTTATGAGTAATATACTTAATTATTTTCAGAGACAACACAATCATCTATATTCTGAATTGAAAAACTATGACATTTGATTGTTCTGCTCTACCTGTATGTCTTTAGAGTCAAAATATAAATATTCTAAACATTTTACTACATGGTGTGTCATGTTGCCTAATAGATATTTTGTGCTATGACTGCAATTTCATTTTAGTATTAAACAATAACATTTGTAAATCATACAACATGTGATTAACATGTCTACCTTATTTTTTTTTAATATTACAATGCTTACAATTTGTGACAATGAACTTGTCTTGTTTTTAGGCTCCTTTAGGATCCAAAACACCTGAGTGTTACTTTCCTAAAGAAGACAACTCTTACTTAGTCCAGTCAACTCATTACTCATCAGTGGGTATAACAGCTGACCTCCAGCTGAATACTGTAAAAGCTCGAATAAAGCTACCTTCTGATCCCATCCCAACTCTTCATGTAGAGGTGAAATATCATAAAGATGATATGCTGCAGTTTAAGGTATGTTTAATATAAACTATTAATATAAACTATCTCAATGCATGATTCATCTCTCAAGACAGATTTTAAATAGATTTGGTGCTTGGATTTTTCATGTAATACTAAGGATTATTTATTGGGTTGATGACATTTTGATTCTATAAAGTAAAGTGCTTTGTTTTCCAACAGAGCTCATAGATAGATGAACAATAAATAAAATTTTTTGTTTTGCTAGCTTTGTGAATAATTAAACATATAGTGGTGTTTTTTAATTATTTAAATTCTTGATAAATCACTTAGAATTGGACTATGTTGTTTGTCCCATTAAAATAAACAAAACAGAAAAAAATAAACACAATAGGATGCTTACTGTTTCCATTATTTCTTTTTAAACAGTGATCTGAATTTTCTGGCCAATGCAATAAGAAATACAAAAGAGAGAATTTCTTTCAATAGTTACACTTAGCAATTATTTTTTACCTAAGAGCTTCAAGGGAATCCATTAAGAAAACTATTAGAAATAGTACTGACTCATATATGACAAATGGAAAGCAATTTCAACACATACAAACAAAAAAATATTAAGACTTCACAAGCAGACATTTAACAGAAAAAGAAATACAATTTGGAATAAAATATTAAAGTACTTATACTCATTAAAAATAAAAGGCACTAAAGGCAAATACAAAGAATGGGAAAGCTAAATTTGAATAATCATGTAGAAAATGGTTTATCCTCATCAGCAAGGAAATAAATGACAGTTTGAGAAATAAATGCTTTTTAGTTTAACATATAATAGTATTAGAGTACACATTTTAGTGAGAATATTAATTAGTACACTAATTCTGGAAAACAGTTTGCCAATAGTTTATCAAGGATCCTAAAAATGTTAGAATACTCTGACCTAATACTATCTCTTATAAGTATTGTACTGGGGAAATAAAGACATGAATGAAGATAAATTAGCATTAATATTCATTGTAAGATCATACATAAGGCAAAAATATTGAAACAATTTTGTCTAACCATGACGTGATAAATAATTTTGTGTATGCATATAAGTGAATATTTAGCTTTAAAGTTCTCTTTTTGAAGATTTCTCATTGTATGGAAAAATGAATTATAAAACATTAAAACAGGTAAAATACAGTACATAATTTGAGTCCATTACGTATCTATGTATGTGTATAGAATTCTATATAGATATATGGGCCATGGATATAAAACTAGAAATTATGATAAGAATTCTAAATATTCTTGTTTGAACCATTATTTAAATTATTTAATGATATGTACCTAATATGTTGGCAATAAGAACAAAACATACCTGTTTTCATTATCTCTCTGTAATAGATTTATGACCCCCAAAATAAGAGATATGAAGTTCCAGTACCATTAAACATTCCAGCTACACCGACAAGTACTTATGAAAATAGACTTTATGATGTTGAAATCAAGGAAAATCCTTTTGGTATCCAGATTCGAAGGAGAAGCACAGGAAGAATTATGTAAGTGATTCAATTATTTGATATGAAGGATATTTTCACTGTGCTAGCATGTCATCACACCAAAAGTGGTTTTAGGTGCATGTATTAAATAATTTGGCTTATTTTAACATTTAAAAACTAAAGTCAGCAAACCATTAACAGTTGGTGTAAAATTTTATTTACACTTTGGATGTGATGAATTTCATTATTAAATATCAGACCTATTCTTCTAATCAAGTTGAGAACCAAAACCAAGACTCCTATTGAAAAGCATGATGAGTGTTGTCAAAATAAGCAGTTGGAAATGTGTTATGTCAATATTTTATTAGAACTATTGAAATTGGAGTTTTTTGGTCCTGGAATTTGATAGAGTTAATACTATCTTTGCCAGGTATTGATGAAATGAAATTAAGATATACACATATAGGTATGTTTTTATGTCTAATGAATAAACATAAATTTTAAAATATTACCTTTATTTGGTAAAAAGCTCTACAAACTACAGTGTATTAAAAGATACTTCTATGTAATTTAAGCTTGCCCTGCTATCCTTTACAACATGCTGTCACGATGTATTCAGGTATTGTCAGTATGGATACAAATAATGAAGAAAATTATGTTTATATTGTTTTAAAATTTTGTTGTTATGATAATAGTTTTGTTCCAAAGGAGAAGAAGCAAAATGATTTTGTAGAAAATTTCTGATGTAGAGGCATTATTTATTGCTATTCAGGAAGCATTACTCTTTAGTAAATACTTTTTCAAAATCATTAATATAAAAATTTGAATATGTCTCAAATTCTTTTTAATACTTATGTTTCCTTTCCCTGCCAACTTTCTTTTCTTTTTCTTTTATCTTCTTCTTACAAATGACATTCTCTGTAGCACATTTCTTCTGGATTTCTTCATAAACACATGTTTTTATAAATACAAAACAAAAGAAGAAGAAAATGATTGGGAATAGTAATAGAGTTTAGAATTAAAATATCCATTATACCTTATAGTTTATTTTGATATTGATTTCTTTTTGTTCTATAAGTAGTAAAAATTTACTGATTATCTCAAGGGAACAGGACAATAAAGCACTTTCAATTCCTAGGACATATATTACTTCTAGGTCATATATTACTGATAGCTTTATATTAATTTTATTTTAAAAAGCAATATATGTCTAAAGACAAACATGTAGCCATAATAAGATTATGAATATATGAAATATATTTTAGATATTCCTTAACTTAGCCAAAATATGTATTGGAAAAATTATCTATTTCTATTTGTATCTGGGTATGATAAGGCCTATAGAGAAAAATACAATTGATTTTTATAACACCTAAGAAAGAATTACCTTTATTATTTGTGATACTATTTGTATATGTATACAGGAATAAAATTGTTTTCTTTTGTTTTCAGTTGGGATTCTCGACTTCCTGGATTTGCTTTTAACAACCAGTTCATTCAAATATCTACACGCCTACCATCAGAATATATATATGGTTTTGGGGAAATGGAACACACAGCATTTAAGCGAGATCTGAACTGGCGTACTTGGGGAATGTTCACAAGAGACCAACCACCTGGTGTAGGTACCAATAGTTGACTACCCCAAGTGGCAACTAAGACCATGATTCAGACCCCAGCCACTTCTTTGTAGGCCTGTACTTCAATATTGAAGCAATGAAAGGGGGCTAGAGATCCCAAGAGCTGCTAGAGTGATTTTCTGAAAAACAAATGAAAAGTCACCATAAATTGCAGGTGAAAGTAGAGGATCGAATGGATAACATCATTGACTACAGTGAGAAGTGAGGTTGTGACCCAATTCCTTACCCTCTCAACTGCATAGAAAGAACATTCAGATTCAGAATTCCTTGTCAAATACATGTTTACTTTCAGCTTTTAGAAAATAACTGGCTTCTCCTTGAAATTTTTTTCTACTCCTTAGATAAAGATTTGAATGCTTTTTCCTTTGTTACCCTAAGCTGCAGTTGTGCATTTTTATGAGGTTATATTGCAAGTTACAGTTTTAGAAAATGTTTTTATATGTTCGTATCACTTTTCCCAATGTTTCGTCTTATTAATGGTGTACATTTCATGAATATTTAATACATTGAACAATTGATATAAACTATAATTATTCTAAACATATAATAGAAAATACATTTTAATAAAAATACTAGCTCATTTCCATTTTTCACATGTGATGTTAACTTAAAGGATATATTCAGTATGAGATTATAAATGTGTATAATGTCATAACCACTTTTTATTGTTAGGTGCTCATACAACTTTTATTTGTATCACAATAGTTCAGACTTATGAAGGCTGTTTTTCATTTATTCCACTTGAAAGAATATGTTCTACCAAAATTTACCTCTTTAAAATCCTTCAGGGGCTTCCCTGGCAGCCCAGTGGTTAAGACTCCATGCTCCTACTGCAGGGCATGGGTTTAATCCCTGGTCTGGGAAGTAAGATCCCACATGCCCTGCGGCGGGGCCAAAAAAAAAAAAAAAAAACAGAAAAAAAACCTTCAACATTAGTATTGGCATTATTAGGTTAATATAACCTTGATTCTTAATATATAAATTTTCTTTCACATGCTAATCAGTTACTGGGATTCAGTGTGTGTCAATGATATCAATTTGATTAGGGATCATCAACTTGTAAGCTTTGTAACCTTGACAAGATATTTCATGACCCTGAGTATAGATTTTCTATTCTGTAAAATGAAAAGACCTAGCTGAAAATGAAATTAAATGCTTTGTATATAAACAGCATATTAATGTTTAAAATATTATCAAAATATTATATAAACTTAAATATTATCACATTAAGTACTTAAAGAGTTTGAGTACTTTGATCAGTTTAATCATTTATAGAGCATTCTATTATTAAAAAAGAAGTACAAATTTATAAATAAATTAAGACACATATCCTGTGAAAAGAAACCCAACTATTCTAAAACCAATGTTTTTTTTTTTTTTTGTTTTGTTTTGTTTTTGCGATACGCGTGCCTCTCACTGTTGTGGCCTCTCCCGTTGAGGAGCACAGGCGCCATATGCGCAGGCTCAGCGGCCATGACTCACAGGCCCAGCCACTCTGCGGCATGTGGGATCTTCCCAGACCGGGGCATGAACCCATGTCCCCTGCATCGGCAGGCGGACTCTCAACCACTGCGCCACGAGGGAAGCCCTAAAACCAATGTGTTTTTTTTGGGGTTTTTTTTTGTTTTGTTTTGTTTTGTTTTGTTTTGCGGTACGAGGGCCTCTCACTGCTGTGGCCTCTCCCGTTGCGGAGCACAGGCTCCGGACGCGCAGGCTCAGCGGCCATGGCTCACGGGCCTAGCTGCTCCGCGGCATGTGGGATCTTCCCGGACCGGGGCACGAACCCGTGTCCCCTGCATTGGCAGGCGGACTCTCAACCACTGCGCCACCAGGGAAGCCCCACCAATGTTTTTTTACATAAGTTAGTGTGGCAGTATTTGTGAGTGTTACACATTTGTATATTCATTCACATTCTCTAATGCAGTAACGCTTCAAATAATAAATAAATGATTTTCTAAAAAAATGTGTTTAATTCAATCATAGTTTATATGTGCAATGAAGGAACATTTAAATTCCTAGGTTCAATTGTAGAGGGAATTTAAATATTACATTTACAAAATTCACATTCTATTATTATTTAAATTTATATTATGTTTTTTTTTTAATTTTAGTATAAACTTAATTCCTATGGATTTCATCCCTATTACATGTCTCTGGAAGATGAGAGCCATGCTCATGGAGTTCTCTTACTTAACAGCAATGCAATGGGTAAAACAATTTTTTTTAGTTTATCATATTTTATGTGACTTTAATAAAATAATAACATAGATTAAAATGTAATCATATTTTGGACTTCCAGATGTTACATTTCAACCAACTCCTGCTCTAACTTACCGCATAATTGGAGGAATCTTGGACTTTTATATGTTTTTGGGCCCATCTCCAGAAGTCACAACAAAGCAATACCATAAAGTATGATTGCACATTAAAAAAAAATAATAAAGTTTTTTAATGATATAAAGTAATTCTCTTTGTTCACAAATAATTTTTTTTCAAAGGTAATTGGCCAACCAGTCATGCCACCTTATTGGGCTTTGGGATTCCAGTTATGTCTTTATGGGTACAGAAATACGTCACAAGTTGAAGAAGTATATAATGGCATGGTGGCTGCTCAGATCCCCTATGTACGTATATCAATTTTTAAAACAGTGTTAAATATGTCACTATAGAAGCAGAATGAAGTAATTAAACACATATACTTTAAAATTATTTTAAGCATTTGGCAAAACTCAGTGCTTGTTAGTAGCACCAAATGAATTGGATATGAGATTTTATTAATAGTCTTTATCAGATGGATAAAATAAAGGGATAATACCATTCTTTTTCCTCCTTTCTCACCTGTTCCATGGCTGTGAGTTGTACTAAACAAGTTACTGTGCACTTGCTTTTCTCTCAGAAGCTTTGGGTCTCGTAGGTAGTCAAACACATTTCTTCTCTTCTCATTAAATGAGTAAGAGTCCATAGAAACCTATTTCATCAACTAATGTGACAAATTACACAAAAAGAATTCGAGGTGAAACAATTATTTTTGCCATGAAATAGACAATAGTTGTCATATTAGAATACAGAATTAGTGGGCTTGCAGAATATCTTCTTCCCTCTGTGTTTGGGAAAATAAATATTCTTAAGTATCCAGAAATAATCACTTCCTGTGATTTTTATTTTTTAGGAAGATTAAGTAATCTCAGGGATCCTCCTAGTAACATTTAAACATTGAAATCTAGAATGCTTTGTATATAAGAACCCATTCTAAGAAGAGTAAGAAGGACCTCATTTATAAGACATCACTACCTATAGCAGAATCCAATATATGGTTCCTGAATACATTATTATAGGGAAACTAATTGTTTAGGTTGATGATGTAGCAATACGCAAGTGAAAAAAATGTTTTAAAAAGGAGATTTTTTCATTATTAGGTCTACTATGCTAGCCATATTTTTATAACACCTAGAAGAAGAAATTGTCTATTAACAGAAAATAATGTTTTAAAATGTTATTTAGGCCTAAATTAAAGATTTCATGAAGCATTTATTACTTTAAATATATTTATAAATACCTACTTGTAAACAATATTTTTCTTATTTGAGCTTGGGCTTTTATTTCAAAAATGACTTTGGTGGATAATAAAAGAATAATTTTATAATTATTGATGGATTTACTAATAATTCTTTATTCCCCTTTGGCAATATTAGAATTATTTGAAATTATCCCATATTTGCTTTGTGTTTCCAGAAATACAGCAATACCTATTTCTATATGTTGTACAAAATTCCAAATTGCCATTTAATATAATTTCATAACCTCACAAGTCCTTTATTCCTGTGTCTTCCTATTTCCTTTGGAAATTATATAACAAAAGATACTGATTTGAAAGAATTTGTACTTCTAAATCAAAATGACTATTTAATGAACTGTTAACAAAACAGAGCACTTACACGAACTTGCTCTTAGAATATTTTGCATCTATACATGCTACTTTTATTTCTTGAACATTGCACTACTTGATTAATTCTCTTAGGAATTTAAACTTTCATATTGCTGTTACTTTCATAAATATAATAGAATGTGACAAACTCCCTCTATTGAATCTTACCCCACTAAAATTCTTATATCTTTCAGGATGTTCAATACACAGACATTGATTACATGGAAAGGCAACTAGACTTTACGATTGATGAAGAATTCCGTGACCTTCCTCAGTTTGTTGACAAAATAAGAAGTGAGGGGATGAGATACATTATTGTCCTGGTCAGTGTTTATATTTTATATTCTATCTGAGCCTTATTATCTTAGTTTTTTTAAGATTTCTTTCCTGAATGAGGAAGGAAAAGGTGTTTCAGAATATGAAGTATATAATTTTGGATTGTACTCCCAAATCTAAATCTTTCTTCCTTTAACACTTCATTTCATGTACATGGCTGCCACAGGCTACCTTCATTCTTAGGTGTATCCTTAGAGATTTAAGACTAAATAAAGCTGGGAATCAAAGGCAGTTTGTTTTCTAGTAGTCACCCAAGCTACAGACTGGTCTCAATTTACAGACACTATCACAAAGTGATGATGGATTTTCTATTCCTATACAATTCTCAACTTATTCTCTGGGACTGCTTCTTATGCTTGTCATGTTTAAAAATTTTACTTCAAGTTAGTGATTCAGGGGCTTCCCTGGTGGCACAGTTGTTAAGAATCTGCCTGCCAATACAGGGAACATGGGTTTGAGCTCTGGCCCGGGAAGACCCCGCATGCCATGGAGCAACTATGCCTGTGTGCCACAACTACTGAGCCTGTGCTCTAGAGCCCGCAAGCCACAACTACACTGAGCGTATGCACCACAACTACTGAAGCCCGCGTGCCTAGAGCCCTTGCTCTGCAACAAGAGAAGTCATCACACTGAGAAGCCCATGCACCGCAACAAAGAGTAACCCCTGCTTGCCACAAGTAGGGAAAGCCTGTGCGTAGCAACGAAGATCCAACGCAGCCAAAAATAAATAAATAAATAGATTTATTTTAAAAAGTTAGTGATTCAGTGGGAAGAATATTTCATCAATATCTTACAGAAAGCAAGGTAGGTAGCCAGAAATCCCATGGAGATATAAAAACAAAGCAAAAAACACCTGTAATCTAGCTTGAAATCATAGCTAATACATTTTCAAAAGTTCTTAAATTTTCCTTCTAGGGAATTTAGAAGACAATCTAACTAGAACAAAAAAGTTTATGCCATCAGTCCCTTTGTCAGTCCATGTGAGACTACAATACAATGATAATCTAATAATGGAAAATTGTAACATTTTATAAGAGCTACTCAAGTGGATATACTTTTATACCATAGTTACCTGGATTGTATTTCATTTTAATTTTAGGATCCAGCAATTTCAGGGAATGAAACGAAGCCTTACCCTGCCTTTGAAAGAGGAAAAGAGAAAGATGTCTTTGTCAAATGGCCTAACACCAATGATATTTGTTGGGCAAAGGTACTGAATTTATATCTTGAAAGAAAATAAGTATAAAAATGCTATTTGAAAGTTTCTATTTAATTAAGCCACAGTTAAAAACATATTCAGAGGGAGAGATGTAATGACTTAATAGGTAATAAATAAAATAATACTCTTTGAGTTCAATCCAAATTATTAGAAACAAAGAAAGAATTTATATGTCCTATGTTCAAATACTATTTGTTTCATCTTTAAATTGTCTTTTATTGTATTTCTTGGTACCTCTTGTGTTTTATTATAAAACTTACATTAATAATATGGTTATTCACTATTCTATACTACATGGGTCATTTAAATGTTTGTACTTCTCTTAAAAACATCTCATTGATAAAAGAAACAATGTTTGTAAAAGCTATACTTATAGTATTCCTGACTTGAACAGGGAATATAATTCATTGTATTTAATTTAAGCAATAATATCTCAACCTGTGTATATTAACACATTATAGAAAGCATCCTGATTTTGCTTATATATAAAGAGTAAAGAAAAAATCCACTAGTCATAACTAGAATGAAAAAAAAAATCCCATAATGGGAGATGTAATTAATGAAATATGGGAGTCTTTTTGGATCTTGGACCAAAAATAGAATGCTAGTGATAAAAGTGGTGAAATTCGAACATAGACTGCAGGTTAGTTAATAATATTCTACTAATGTTAATTACTTGGTTTTGATAATTGTACAGTGGTTATAAATATGTTAATATTAGGGGAAGCACAGTGAAGTGTATAGAGAAACACTAGATATAATGTTGGTGACATTTCTATAAGTCTCAAAATATTTCAAATTAAAACGGTAAATAAAATAGAAAAAAAATATGTGATAAACTGTGAAAAATCACAATGTTTTAAGAAACATTACAGGTATACACTACTGGCTATAGAAAGGGATTCTTTTTCTTCTTACTTTCTCCTCATTTTATATTTTCCCATTCCATACACTTTCTCAGATTTCTACCTTTCAAACACTATTCTCTATCAGCAACTAATTCCTTGTATGTAATTACCACTCTGTGGATTATTTACATTTTTATATTGGACTTTCTAATTTTTACAACATAGATTTAAATCCCAGAGCTTTTGGCCTGATTGAATTTGGGCTCTGTTCTGTGTTTGTGGTTGCGGTAGAAGAAAACATTGGTAGGCAGGGGGGCAGGGGCTCGAGTAGGTGTGTGGGAAAGAGGAGGATTTAGTACTAACTGCAAAAACCAAGAAGATATTTGCCTCAGCATGGCATCCTCCAACTCAGATCTTCAATACCTTTAATATAAATATATACTTTTTGTTTTTAGATTTTAATCCTGGGGTAATTGTAGAAAGAGTTTTAATATACCACATTAAATTAAATTTAGAATATGCTTTTCATATTAATTCTTGACCAGACCTTTTGGTTACATTCATTGTTTGCAAAATCGCTACTGACCACAAAGGATGGTATTCTTTTCCTTATTTGCCCTACTAAAGAGGAGATTAATATGGAAAATGGGAATAGTTTGCAAATGATACATATACCAGAACACAAACTGAAAAAAAATAATTGAAGGAATTACTGATCTGGGGATCTTGAGTCTGTAATATGCTTCTAAAACTCTATTACACTTTGTTTACAACAGTCATACCACACTGAATTTATTTTGAACTGGTTTCCCATCTCTTCTCTCTTTGTAGGTTTGGCCAGATTTGCCAAATGTAACAAAAGATGAAAGTCTAATAGATGAAGATGTTAATGTAAGTTTCATATTGATTAACTATTTAACTGAAAGAAATTCAGCACTGGGATTTAATGACGACTTTGACCAATAATTCAATTTGAATACTTTCCTTAAAAAAAGTGATGGCTTATTTTCTAATTCTCTATATCAGACCATATTAAATCAGATTTACTTATTTTTTTTAATACCAACATGTTTCAGTCACTCTATGAAGCAATTTTACATTTTATTGTATTTAATCCAAGGAACAATTCTTTTTTTTTTATTTAGTTTTTTTTGGAATTAAGAATGCTTAATATGACACTCTTAAAATTTTAAGTTTAAGATATAGCATCCTTCACCCTAGGGACAGTGTTGTACAGCAGATCATTAGAACTTATTCATTTCGTGTAATTGACACTTTATGACTATTGAATAGCAACTCCCAATTACCCCTGGAACCCCAGCCCCTGGCAACTACCAGTCAACTCTCAGATTCTATGAGTTTGACTATTTTAGATACCTCATATAAGTGGAATTATTTGTCTTTCTATAAATGGCTGATTTTACTCAGCATAGTGTCCTTAAGGTTTATTCATGTTGCCCCGTGTTGGAGAATCTCCTTCTGTTTGAAGACTGAATAGAACTCCATTGTATATACCACATTTTCTTTATCAATTCATCCATCAATGGACATTTAATTTATTTCAATATCTTCACTCTTGTAAATAATGTAGCAATAAATATAGGAGTTCAGATACCTCTTTGAGATCCTGATTTTAGGTCTTTTTGGATAAATGTCCCCAAATGGGAGTGCTGGATCATATGGTAGTTCTATTTTTAATTTTTGGAAGAATTTTAATACTGTTTTTCTCAGTGGCTGCACCATTATTCATTCCCACGAACAGTGTACAGGCATCCAGTTTCTCCACATCTTCACCAGCACTTGTTTTCCCTCTTTTATGGATAATAGACATCCCAACAGGTGTGAGGTTACATCTCACTGTGGTTTTGATTTGCATTTCCCTGATGACTAGTGATGTTGAACATCTTTTCTTCTATCTGTTGGCCATTTGTATGTGTTCTTTAGAGAAATGTCTATTCAAATCTTTGCCCATTTTCTAAGTGTGTTATAGTGTTTTCTCTATTGGGTTGTAGGTAACATTTTCACTTCATTGATTGTTTCTTATTTTGTGCAAAAACTTTTTAGTTTGATTTAGTCTCACTGATCTATTTTTGGTTTTTTGCCTGTGCTTTTGGTGTCATATCCATGAAATCTTTGCCAAGACCATTGTCATGAAGCTTTTCCCTTATGTTTTTTCCTAGAAGTTTTGCAGTTTTGGGTGTTACATTTAGGTCTTTAGTCCATTGTGGTTTGATTTTTGTCTACTGTGTAAGATAAGGATCTGATTTCATTCTTCCACATGTGAATATCCAGTTTTCCCAGCACCATTTGTTAAATAGACTATACTTTCCTCATTGTATACTCTTGGCACCCTTGTCAAAATTCAGTTGACTATACATGTGTGGATTGATTTATGGGATCTTTATTCTGTGCCATTGGCCTATGTGTTTATTTTTATGCCAAGACGATACTTTTTTTTTTTTTTTTTTGCTGTACGCGGGCCTCTCACTGCTGTGGCCTCTCCCGTTGCAGAGCACAGGCTCCGGACACACAGGCTCCACGGCCATGGCTCGCGGGCCCAGCCGCTCCGTGGCATGTGGGATCTTCCGGGATAGGGGCACGAACCCGTGTCCCCTGCATCGGCAGGCAGACTCTCAACCACTGCGCCACCAGGGAAGCCCAATACTTTTAATTACTGTAGCTTTGGAATATATTTTGAAATCAGGAAATGTGATGCCTTCAGCTTTGTTCTACTTACTCAAGATTATTTTGCCTATTCAGGGACTATCATGGTTCCAAATACATTGTAGGATTGCTTTTTATATTTCTGTAAAAGATGCCATTGGGATTTTGACAGGGGTTGCATTGAATCTATGGATTGCTTTCAATACTATGGACATTTTAACAATATTAATTATTTCAGTTCATGAGCATGGATTATCTTTCCATTTTTCTGTTTCTTCTTCAATATCTTTCAGTAATGTTTTGTAGTTTTCAGTGTACAAATCTTTCATCTCCTTAGTCAAGTTTATTCCTAAGTATTTTATTGTTGTTTGTTGCTACTGTAAATAAGATTATTTTCCTTTCAAACAGTTCATTTCAGTCTATAGAGATGTTACTGATTTTTGCATGTTGATTTTGTATCCTGCAACTTTCCTGAATGTATTTATTAGTTCTAATAGTTGTGTGTGTGTGTGTGTGTGTTCTTTAGAGATTTCTACATATAAGATTACATCGTCTACAAACAGGGACACTTTCACTTCTTCCTTTCTGATTAGGTTGCTTTTTTTCCCCCTTATTTATTTCTAGTTATTTGGGCTAGGATTGCCAGGACTATGTTAAATAGAAGTGGCAAGAGTGAGCATACTTGCCTTGTTTCTGATATGAACAAAAACTCTGAAAGTTTTTTTTCTAAATGAGTATATTAGCTGTGGGCATTTATTATAGAACCTTTATCATGTTGAGGTAATTTCTTTCTATTCTTAGTTTGTTGAGAGTTTTTATCATGAAAGAGTGTTGAATTTTATCAAATAGATTTTCTGCATTGCTTATTGGTATGACCCTGTGATTTTTTTTTTTTTTTTTTTTCCGTACACAGGCCTCTCACTGTTGTGGCCTCTCCCTTTGAGGAGCACAGGCTCCAGATGTGCAGGCTCAGCAGCCATAGCTCACGGGCCCAGCCGCTCCGTGGCATGTGGGATCTTCCCAGACCGGGGCACGAACCCATGTCCCCTGCATCGGCAGGTGTACTCTCAACCACTGTGCCACCAGGGAAGCCCTGACCATGTGAATTTTATCATTCATTCTGTTGATGTATTGAATCACAATGATTGATTTTTGTATGTTAAATAATCCTTGCCTCACAGGGAAAAATCCCACTTATTCGTGGTGTATGAGCCTTTTAATGTGCTCTTGAATGTGATTGCTAATATTATGGTTGAGGATGTTTGCATCTCTACTCATCAGATATTGTTAAGTTGTCTGAAACTAGAAATGTGTCCATTTCTTCTAGGTTATCTAGTCTGTTGTATAATTATTTATCATGGCCTCTTACGATCCTTTCTATTTCTGTGACATTAGCTGTAATTCTCATCTTCTCTTTTTTTCTTAGTCTAGTTAACAGTTTGTAAATTTTGTATATGCTGTCTATAAGAAACTCAGTTTAGATTTAATAACACACATAGGCTTGAGTGCCTGTAGGAAAATTATACACATTCATTAAAGTTGAGATCAGGCTGCCTTCACTATCACTTGTGAATCTGACAGATAAATGTCTGACTGACTGGTCTCTCTTACGATTTTCTATATGTGGGTCTAAATTTTGTTTTTACAGGGTTCCAGAGCTCATGTAGCTTTTCCAGATTTCTTCAGGAACTCCACAGCAGAGTGGTGGACAAGGGAAATTATAGATTTCTACAATAACCAGATGAAGTTTGATGGCTTGTGGATTGTAAGTAAACTTCAAGAAATTTATAGTTTAAATTATTTATTGTGTATTGATTATGGAAAATTCTTACTAGATTTTAATAATGTTAACAAAGTATTCTTTATGAAATTAGCTCACTCATTTTTTCCGTAGAACCTTCTTATGCAAAAGACTGGTAAAATGCAGTTTTAACAATTCAGTTTAAGTATTTAGTTGCTTTTTCCTGAATATTAAGTTGAATATTTTCAACTTGACCAAGAAACCAGAATAGTCTCTTTATATAATGATATATAAATGCTTATAAATATTTATTTTATTTTCATTCGATATAGATATGTCTCACACTCGACTGTCAGTCTTTGGTGTAAGAAGTCATAAACTCTTGCAGATGTAGCAAAATCATCTCCTAAATAATATCTTAATTTTACCTTTAAAATGCTGGCAATAAGATTTTTAATATAATTTTGAGATATAGCATAAAAAGAATTTACTTTATCACAAGTAAATATTTAATACAGGAGATATTTACATAATACTTATCTGGATTTTTGGAGGTGACATTTCTACTCTGCTGATTTTTTGATATGTATGCATTAATTTACTTACTTTTTTAATTAAAAAACTTATAAGGGTGCTGTTATGTATAAGCCTTGAGGATGTAAAGTTGTATAAAGATAGTTTTTTTAATTATATAAAGTTATGTACTATAAGGGATTGCATTAAATATATCCCCAATAATTATATCTTGATCCAGAAAAGATAACCTTTTTATGATGGAGGAATCACCTTTAAATGGCAACTAATTTATATATTTATATGATGGTCCATTTATATATGGTTACTAAAATTCTGAAATGTGTACTCAATAGAGATACTCTTTGAAATTTTCTGTATTTGTAAACTATTACCTTGTGGTTTTAAAAACCACAAACCATTGTTTTAAAAAAGTTGGTACAACACTCCAGGGCAGAAATGGAGGGAAAGACATGGGGGAATATACACTATTATAATTTAATGTCTAAAAACATAGAAAACAATTCACTTTTATATAGATTTTATCTACAGAGAAAAATAGGACATTTTATGGTTTTCAAAAGGAGATGTGAATTATAAAACGTTAAGAAAGACTGAGCTAAACTAAATTCTTTAGTAGTGTTGAGATGCCTTATACTTTTGCTTTTTAGAATAGTAAAGTACTATTATTCAAATATCCTACTTTAACTTACTGGGTGCCTGAATTAGTTCTTTTAAGAAGATATGCCCTAAATTTGTTTACTTTTCTTTCTCTTTTTAAGGATATGAATGAACCAGCAAGCTTTGTAAATGGAACAACTACTAATCAATGCAGAAATACAGAGCTAAATTATCCACCTTATTTCCCAGGTACAATATTGCTGCTGTGCCTTGGCTGTTATCATGCTATTATTATTTATTAATCAGTTTTGTATACCTTATGACATAGAGAACAAGATTCACATTTCCAGTGCTCACTACCCATCTACATGCTGGACCACACCTCAACTCATTACCAATATCATCTAAATCATCTAACATTACTTCAAGAAGAAAACTCAAGAAACATGTTTTATCTATATGAATACATTTCTAAATTTGAAGTTGTTACTTTGTCTTAAGAATCTTCCCAGATTTGAGAATTCTCAATATTCTTTAAGATAAAAAATTAAAATCTTTTATAAAGATTTTTTAAAGTTTCTCTTTATTAGGAAAAAAGTGAAAAAATGCTAACAACACTTCTTTGGTTGTCCCTGACCTAGGAGGGAAAAGTACAGTCTTTCAGCATTCATCCCCATGCTCTTATGTAGGCAGTAAACTGCATAAACAGTTACATATCAAGTGATGGCAAAGCTCTGAAAATTTGCATCTGAAACAGAAAATATGCCAGGGCTTTATGTTAGCATATGGATTTTTTTTTTAAATCTATTTAATCAGTATTTCTTATCTAAATGCATAAAATATAGTAGACTTTTCGGAGTACACTTACTTTTCAGGTTTTTATGAGTTCATGTTAATTAGTAACATTTTTATTATTGAATATAGTAAAATTGTGCACATGTTTTCCAGTCACAACTGTAACTGCAATCACATTGAAGACCATTTTTTTCATTTATAATTAGCATAAACAAAGTGCACAAATGGTTAAAAAATCAACAATATTTTCAAACAATGATTAATGTTTTGCCAAAATAATTTATAGTTACAATTTACATATTTCAATATAGGTTACTTTATAACATATTAATATTTTTTATTCATTCTCCCCAGAACTCACAAAAAGAACTGATGGATTACATTTCAGAACCATGTGTATGGAAACTGAGCAGATTCTTAGTGATGGATCATCTGTTTTGCATTACGATGTTCACAATCTATATGGATGGTCACAAGCGAAACTTAGTTATGAGTAAGCAATCTTCATAATCATCATTTCTGACTCTTATTTTTCAGATATTAGATTTAATCTTACCTTTTTTGAGTCCTTCCCTGCTGGCCTTATCTTACTTGGTCCTACATGGCACTTAGAATAATTGTCTTTCTCTCTCTCTGTATCTTTGTTTTAAATGTTTATCCAATTCCCAAAAGAACCCTGAACCATTTTATTTTGTTCCCCAGTATGCACCCAGCTTATAGTAGCAAAATGCCTAACAAATAGTCGGTGCTCAAAGAATAATTTCTAATGAATAATTGAGTAAATAATATATAGTTTGATGTCACTAATTAAAACATGAAATCTGACTAAATCTGCTATTTAAATACATTATTAACAAATAAGAATATATGTCAATGATCTTAAGCTTCTGAAACTTGAATATCCATATTAATCAAAATCTTATATGAGGCTAATGATGATGGAATACAGGCCATTCTTTGAGTATCAAGTCTTTATTAACACTGTGCAATAAAATGTTCTGCAATGATAGAAATGTTCTATAATTCTCTATTGTCCAATATGGTAGCTGCTAGCCATATATGGTTGTTGAGCAGTGTGGCTAGTGTGACTCAGGAATAGAATTTAAAATTTTATTTAATTTTCATAAATGTAAATTAAATAGCCCCACATGACTAGTGGTCACTATATTACACAGTGCAGCTCTAGATCACTGGTTCTTAACTACACATTGTAATCAACTGGAGATTATTTTTTTTAATTTTTATTTTATATTGGAGTATATTTGATTTACAATGTTGTGTTAGTTTCAGGTGTAGAGCAAAGTGATTCAGTTATATGTATACATATATATATATATATATATATATATATATATATATATATATATATATATATATATATATATATCTTCTTTTCCAAATTCTTTTCCCATTTAGCTTGTTACAGAATATTGAGTAGAGTTACCTGTGCTATACAGCAGGTCCTTGTTGGTTATCTATTTTAAATATAGTTCAAACTGAAGATTTTTTAATAAATGCTGATTTAATTAATCTGAACTATAGCATAAGCATCTGAATTTTTAAAAATCCCCCAGGTGGTTCTAATGAGTATCCAGGGTTGAAAAACATGGCTCTAATATATGATGGAAGTTGGAAAAAGGATGAAAAGCATTTTGGAGTAAAGGTTATGGGTAATATTTCCTCACTTAGTGAAACATGCTTATCTTATTTCTAACACCAAATTCTTTTTCAACCTAGAATATGTGAATTATTTAAGATATTATTACATGAATGAATGACTACAGATTTGATGACCAAATCCCAATATAAGGGCACTAAGAACATGCAGAAAGACTAAGGAATGTCAGCAGGACAGGAATAAAGATGCAGAGAATGGACTAGAGGACACAGGGAAGGGGAAGGGCAAGCTGGAACAAAGTGAGAGAGTAGCATTGACATATATGCACTACCAAATGTAAAATAGATAGCTAGTTGGAAGCAGCTGCATAGCACAGGGAGATCAGCTTGGTGATTTGTGACCACCTAGAGCGGTGAGATAGGGAGGGTGGGAGGGAGGTGCAAGAGGGAGGGGATATGGGGATATATGTATGCATATAGCTGATTCACTTTGTTATACAGCAGAAACTAACACAACATTGTAAAGCAATTTTACTCCAAAAAAGACGTTAAAAAAAGTAAACAAACTGACAAAAAAACAAAACCTGTGTAATGTGATAGATACTACAATAGTGTTATGAGAAACAAGGAGAATGCTCAGCTAATTCTATCAGGAAAACAAAAGTGACATCAAAAGAAAGGTTATCATTTGAACTGATCTTGAAGAATAAAAGGAAATATGCCAGGGAGTAAAGGAAGGCTACTACATTTCACCAAGGCAAAGAAAGTATATAAAATTTGTCATAAGCTATTTCTATGGTATCTATGGCAACCTAAACCATAATAAGTGCATTATAGCTTCTACAATTGAGATCTGTGGATAAGAATCATGGATTTGCTCTTTGTCGATCTGTGACACGGATATGGTTTGCACACTTCTAGGATTTAATGAATGTGTCAGTATGTTACTAGACAATGCCAATGAATTTAAAATCTCCATGGAGGGAGGAATAATAATCAATTAAAATATATTTGGCTAAGTGGAACTAAAACAATGCTGGTCCCTGGGAAATAAGGATCTGAGGTGGGGATGAATCTCCTTGTCCTGTGCTAGAATTTTGTGTTGTTTGACAATAACATCAAAATAGAGGCTCTTCAAGATTCTAAATTCTATTATGCTGTAATTCAAAGTTGTGTATAAAGAGAAACTACTTTGGAGAAACACTGACAATGTCAACTTGAAAAAATTCATAATAAATATTTTGTAATATAAAAAAAGAGTAAACAAACTGGTCTTCAATAATGTCTTTATATTGGGGTAAATGCTTCTTTAATTAACCCTACTCGAGCATAATATTGGAGCACAATTATCCTCAGCTAACCTCACTTTACCATAAAGCTATAGGTATTAAACATAACAAAAGTATTGAGAAGTGAGTGATGAACTCTTTGGCAAAACTTATGCATCTTGAGATGAAAGTATGTACTTTAAGGAAAATTGGAAGAAAGTATTTATTTCATAGAGGACAGTAAATTGAACTTCTGGAGCACATTACAGAATCTAGCATGGTTCCTGACACACTGTAGGATGTTTAGTAAATTTAAGTGAATCAATTTTTATTTCACCACAATTATCAAAATTATATAAATAAATTCAAGGCAAAAGTAGGTAAATTTCTAAATAGTTGACATGCAAAGGTGTTTAGAGATGTTTAAGAACCATTTTTTAACGCTTAAATAACATGAAGAAGATATCAGTACAATCTTCCAAAGAACATCCCTTTAATAATGTTAATTTTGCTCCTGTCCATAAAATTTTTCAGTAAAATTTAACCACATTTGTTGTTTAAGTTAAACAGATTAATAAATTTTAATGTTGAGTTAAAAAGCCCAATTTATGCATAGCTATAGACTTATTATATCTTTTAAATACTTTCTTACTATTTTTTTTTTAGTTATATGAGAAAAAAAATGGTTGAACTCTCCTTCAGATATTTTAGAGATTAAATATAGTCATTATACGTTTAAGACCTTGACAAATGTAAAAGGATGCTATAAATAAATTATATTTAAGCAAATAATGGAGAGTAAAGACTTTTTATCAGTTGAGAAAACTGAAAGGATTAAGAGTATAATTTATTTCTTCAAATTACTCAGACTGTACCATTTTATTGTTCCTTTCTGTGACTCATTTTCTGTTTTCATAATTGGCACACATTTGACATTCACCTAGTTCTTGTTATTGTGCTCTTCACTTAACGTGAAACAAACAATCCAAACAAGGAAAGAACAGAATGAGTGGATGCAGAAATAGGAGGTAAATAATCAGCTTGAAAGACTGCAAACGGTTCCATAGAAAAAAACCTTGGAGATCAGTGGCAAATGAAGAAATTTCATGTATAAATCCCATACAAAAAGTTTTCAGTCTTCAGTTGATCTTTGTCTTATTTAAAATTCAATATTGTACTGAAATAAAGCCTATGCTTCAGATGTAGGGAGAAATATATTTTAAAAATTTCAAATTGTGTGTTTAAATCTCAGATAATTATCCAAGGATTATACAGCTATATATTCCATACTTTCATCTTCAACAGTACCTTGAATGACTTTTGAGAGTACTACATATTTTTCATTAGAGAGAACATAGAAAAATAAAAATCTGTGACTCCCTTTATAAGTTCAGGTTGTGTTAAGTATATAATTTTTAAGTAAATGCCCGAGATTTTTGTAATCTTAATTTAGAATGAAACAAAAATGTTAATAAATATAAGTTATTTTATCAGATATTCCTAGAGACTGGGTTATTTAGCAACTTGGAAAATTACATTGTTTTAAGATGTTTAGTGAATCTAACCTGAAAAATAAAGGGCTTTTTTTTTTTTTTGGAAGAATTGTGTGCTATAGGAAGTGACCTCTTCTTGCAATTTTTTTAACAAAAAATAAGACCAGTATAGATAAAAAAAACAAAAAACAAAAAACAAACACTATACAGGTCATATATAATTTGGAAGTTTTCTTGATTATAGCTGTAACTTTCTCTTAATTAATTATTAGTAACTTGAACAAATATGGAATATGTGTCTCTTAGATATTACTTTCTGATTAATATGGCTGAGTTGATATAGCTGGTATCAATGTTTAAAAAAAAATTGAGATCTGAAGCCATAAAACCATTTCCATGGTTTAGACTTTCACATTCTTCTCACTAAAAAAATCTCAAATTTAAGTTTTACTTATACACTCAAAAACAATGGAAATATTTCAGCTTACAAAAACTTTTTATCCAACTCTAAAACTAAAACTGAAATTACATTTTCTGATCTAATGGTGAGTCTCTTTGAGTTGTGAAACTGGCAAGTTACTATTTCTAATGGATAGTAAATATATAATACTAATTTTTTTGCTTTCTAAAAATATAATTCAAAAAAAGTCTTTAGTTTTCAAAAAGATTTTTTAAATAAACATTGAGAGAAACATCCTGTATTACTTTCTCTTCTTTGAGCATTACTGCTCAGTGTTCTAAAATAATTTAATATCACCCAGTCAGAGATAGCAGTATTATGGGTATATTTACCAATTGATTTCATCAGTAATTAAAAAAAATAGTCAATTTAATAATTTTGAAATTATTATCTTTTGAAACCATGACAAAAATAAAGATATTTATTTCTTGTTAGGGCTTTAAGATATTTAATTTATTTTCAATTCAATATTCTCCTTTCACATAACCCACATTTGTAATCTACACATACAGTTTTCTAAAACTCATTGTTTTCCTTTAGAAAGACTTTTTTTTCCCAGTAACATAAGATATTTTTATAACTTTTCTAAACTTTTCAAAAACTGCTCATGTAGACAATCATAAACATGTAATAAAAATGTTTCTGTAACACAACATTGAAATTCATTTTATAAGCTAAATTTTCCAAATTAACTTGTAACAGAGAACAAACTGTATTATGGTTGAAAAGTGTTTCTTAAAATTAAATTAAGTTCATTGTAATTAACTGTAAAGTTGGAACATGATGGAAATATGTACAAAATATTTATAGCTATGTAATTTTAAATTATAGTTTTAGTGGTGGCAAGTGATTTCCCAAATAAGAAATATTCTGTGAAGGGTTACAAAGGAGATTTTTCTAATGCAAGAGGTTAGATTTCCCTTAAGAGAAAATTGTTATGAAAATATTTTATGCAGAATTCTTCTCAATCAGAAATCTAAAAAGGCATATATTTGGTTATTAACTTAAAGCCTCAGTAAAGACTTTTTGCAAAAGTAAGACATAAGGCAGAGAAAAAGAACCTTCAAGAATATGTATTTCTTGTATGTGGAAGCATTAAAGATTTGGGACAACTCTATCCTTGTAAATAATTTTTATATCAATTAAATAAAATGAATTTTCTTTACAAATTAACTAAACTTAAGATATGTTTCCATGAAGATTTCTAAACTGATCATCAGTTCTTCCATTCCCTATATAAATATACATTCATTTCTTGTTAAATGTCTGCAAATATGTCTGACATATGTTAAATATATTACTGTTCTCAATTGACTAGATCCTTTATATTTGTTATAAAAAATGAAGCAGTGAAGATGGTTTTCTTATATGATTTTTTTAAGAGAGACATACAAGTAGGAAATTTTAAGTTAGCAAATACAATATTGTTTCTATTATCAACAGATCGTTCAATATATCATCATATATCTATTTAAAATATTTTCAGTTTCCTGAAATTTTGAGATATTCATGAATTCAAAAATTTCTTAAGCTACTATTATATGTATTAGGTGTAAGGAATATAAAGAAAATTAAGTCAGTCCTTAACCTCAAGAATCTCAAGGTGTCATTGAAGAAGCTTTATGTATAAATAAATCAGTACAATTACTGTGGTCCATCTGTAACAAGGAAATGATTAGATACAGTTTATAACATGGTAGTGGGTTACAAATCTGCCTAATTAAGTATTTGAAATATTTCCTCCTGATATAGTTCTCTAGTCCTTGTTCATATGCAAATTATTTCAAGTAATATAAAAATAAACATTTTCTTTCCAATTAATATATATATATGAATACTCCATAAAACAGGGTGTATTATAGCAAATATTCTCTGCAGAGTAATATGAAGATTAAATGTTGACAAGTTATAAATAAGAAGGGTTGGAGCAATTAATGGAGCCTAAATCTTTATTAAGAGAACACATTTAAGTAGAATAAAATGTGTTCATTCAAAAACTCACAATATAATTAGTTGATTTGATAATATCAATAGTTAACTTGTATTCACTGAACCAATAAATAAAGGGCCACTTAGACATGTCACTCTGGAAAATGTTGGAAGGGAAAAAAGATGTCCTTCATGCTTGTAAGGATTTTATAGTATAATGAGCAAAGACTCACTTATAAAGAGCTAGTCGTAATAAGAGACAGCATAGACACCATAAATCAGATAGCTTTTTCTTTAATGAAGTTGTCCTAAGTAGAAATATCCAAAGAAAATACCTCATATAAAAACTCATAGATCCTCTCCATCTATATTAGTGCATTGCAGAAGGCAACTGGCAAAAGAGGAATTGTTATTTCTCGTTCCACATATCCTACTGCTGGAAGATGGGTAGGACACTGGCTTGGAGACAACTATGCAAAATGGGACAATTTGGACAAATCTATCATTGGTATGTAAGAGTCACCATCTTTATCATTATTCTTTTGAATCTTCTATTAGGTATTCACTTTTGCTAGTTCATATACTTTGTAAGTCCTTCTCTGAAATGTGCTTTTGGCATCATATTTTATGACAAACAGCATAATGAAAAGGCAATGGGCCAGAAAGCAGGATCTAGTTTATTTTGAGAAAATAATTTCATCCCTTTTTGTCTCAGTTTCCTTCTATGAAAGGGCAAGAGATGGGAAGGATAACATATAGAGCTAAGAATAGAAATGCTTAGAAATTCTAGATTCTAGGGAATAAGAATCACTCGGAGATGCTGAAGTATGAAACATCTCAAACCAAATTTTGAAAGTTTTCTGACAATAGTTGGATAAAGAGTAAATGAAATATTATTTTAATGATAATATTTTTTGTTTCATATCTAGACATAAAAATTCTTTACTATTTATATTAGGATTCAAGGAAAACAATCAATCTTTAGAAATATTCATTTAAAAGAAGAGTTGGGAATTCACATGCATTCTATTTTATTAAAATGATCATTCCTCAGGAGATTTTTAGCTAATAAGGATAATTCAATTTGTTTCATATAATGAGACCTATGGTTAAATAATTACAGAGACAGCATTTTATTTTAAAAATAAAACCAAGGAAGGCTTTCCTGGTGGTGCAGTGGTTAAGAATCTGCCTGCCAATGCAGGGGACACGGGTTTGAGCCTTGGCCCGGGAAGATCCCAGATGACACGGAGCAACTAAGCCTGTGCTCCATAACTACTGAGCCTGCACTCTAAAGCCCACGAGCCACAACTACTGAAGCCCGAGTGCCTAGAGCCCGTGCTCCACAACAAGAGAAGCCACTGCAATGAGAAGCCCACGCACCACAACGAATAGTAGCCCCTGCTTGCCGCAACTAGAGAAAGCCTGAACGCAGCAATGAACACCCAGTGCAGCCATAAATAAAAAATAAATAAATAAATAAATTTATTTTTAAAAAAAGGAACCACTAACGCTTTCTTCTCATACTATAAGTATTCGTAACAGTTTTGTGATCTAAATGTCTCATCTTCAAGGTGTCAAGGAGGCATTATTAGAGTGTCTTATTTTTATAAATGTCATTGACATTATAAAGTAAAAATACATAAATTTCATGGGAAGAAATGATAGAAAAATATATCAATAATCTGAAAAATGTGTCATTGAATTAGAGGTCAGTATTAGAAATAGAACATCTTCATAAATAGAAAAAAATCAAATGTCAAAATATATGAAATAGTGGCCTTCTATAATTTTTTCCTAATTTTTTAGGTATGATGGAATTTAGTTTGTTTGGAATGTCATATGTAAGTAGCTCTATTCCTTTTATCTTCATTACTTGTTAATATTAAAAAACAAACTATTAAAATTAATTAAATATAACTGTATTTTAGACTGGAGCAGATATCTGTGGTTTCTTCAACAATTCGGAATATCAGCTCTGTGCCCGCTGGATGCAACTTGGAGCATTTTATCCAAATGCAAGACATCACAGCAGTTCATTTACTGGAGTATGTAATTACTGCATTTACTCTCATTCCTTTGCCCCACTAACCTTAAACGTTTTTGAATAGAATTCACCCTTCCTGACCGCCTGGAGGGGTGGGATGGGGAGGGTGGGAGGGAGGGAGATGCATGAGGGAAGGGATGTGGGAACAGATGTATATGTATGACTGATTCACTTTGTTATAAAGCAGAAACTAATTAAAAAATTAAAGAAAAAAAAGAATTCACCCTTCCTGGCTGATTTCCAGATGAATGTTTTGAATCTCTTTACATTTACTGATGGCATCTGAGCCCATGACTCTGAGAAGTTTCTGACTTGGGGTTCTTTGGGTTTCAAGACTTGGTTAGCTGGCATACTTACTGCCCTTCTATATAATTTTGGATTAGCCAGAAAAAAACAGTCCTTCTGGAAATTATTCCAAACCTGGACAGAATGATGATAAAAAAAAAAAAATCAGTTTCAAACTAAATAATTAGAATTGTCACTTAAAATCAATGCACGAAATGGGCAGATTTAAAAAGCAAATGTTTTAAAAATGAGTTGAGAAACAGAAAAAAATAAAAGGAAAAGGGAATCATGAAAACTAATTTCTGAGTGGTGACACTATTTACTTTACTATATACTTTACTAAACTGGAAGAACTTTTTTTTTTTTTTTTTTTTTTTTTTTTTTTTCTTTTTGGCGGTATGCGGGCCTCTCACTGTTGTGGCCTCTCCCGTTGCGGAGCACAGGCTCCGGACGCGCAGGCCCATCGGCCATGGCTCACGGGCCCAGCCGCTCCGCGGCATATGGGATCCTCCCAGACCGGGGCACGAACCGGTATCCCCTGCATCGGCAGGCGGACTCTCAACCACTGCGCCACCAGGGAGGCCCTGGAAGAACTTTTTGAGTGAGGGGGAGACAATAATAAAAATTATGAAAAAGTATAAACAATTGCAAGCAATATCTAAGTAAGTGCTAAATTTTGTTATACTTTCAGTGAAGACATAGAGAAGAAAGATAAATTATCAAAATGCACCTCATTGAAGAATTGCAGACAGAGCTGGACTTTTAAGGATGGCTTCCAGCCATAGTAACTGAATGGTAGAGCTCATCATGAGTTTTGAATTCTTCATGTCACCCTGGGAAATTTTTTGTCAGAATAGAAGGGAGAATTTATATTAGAAAATGAAAAATAAAAATGAAAATCTATACAAGGTTAGAAGGCAGTATGGGACCACATTTTGGAAAAATTTGAAAGTTGGACAATAGAGACAACTTTATGGGATAGGAATATTTTAGCAGGAAAACTTTATGTCACTAATGAAATTCAGAAAGCTGTATTGTTGGGAGAGTGAGGCATGAATCAATAAAATCCTGAACAGGGATTCATTCAACAAGAATTCATTGAAAATCTATTATTTAATATTTACAAAATCCCTGCCCTAATGCTTTATATAATGCAGGAAGGATAGAGATAACAGATAATAGACAATTATATAGATAGATAGATAGATAGATAGATAGATAGATAGATAGATGATAGATAGATAGATAAAACAGCAGGTACAAATAAATCATATGAGGGAAAACTAGAGTAAGCTAAAATGATAGAGATTTGTGGGTGTTCTGGTTTAGAAGGGATGCCCAAGGTGGTCCTCTTGGATGAAATGACATTAGCATTAGAGAAGAGACTTGAGTTGAGGAAAACAACAAATTTACATATATGGGGGAGAATTCCAGTTCTGGGGAAGAAGTGAAAGACTCCAAGATGTGAATGTGGCTGGAGCTTTTGAGAAGATGAAATGGGAAAGGGAAAGACTGAGGAAGTACTTCTGAATAAAAATCTACAGAACTCAACTTAAGTTTAATTATGAGGTAATATAATTGAATTCAGGAATGTATGGTTTAGAATTAAATGCTTGTGTTTTATCATGTTAAAACTGAAATAACATCAACAAAGTCTGTATGCAACAGATATGATCTTTGCCTTTTCTAACTTGACTTTGAATCTAGTAACAACAGGATCATATTGATATATAGCTTAATATTTCTTGGACCATTGCACTTTCAAGGTTTTGTCTATTCTAACACTACATATACCAGTGATAGCAATGGGTCATCATTCAAACCTTCTTACTACTTAAATCTAGAAAAGTCGGAATCTTCATAGATATGATACCACTCTTAAGGGCTCTGCTCCTGTTGATAACAACAAAAAAACATTGCAAGTGTTGCCCCCTGGAGTTATGTGGCAGCCTTGTTTTTTCCCTTGATATAAATTAGAATGTAAAATTCTAATCACTCTCCTTATTATTTTTTTTAGCCAGTAAGTGCAATAACATTTTTTAGAAGCTTTTATCTTTCCAGTGTCAATTTTAGTCTTTTTACCTGGAGAGTATATTCCAGAGCAGACATGGGCATGTTCTTTTTTTTTATCCAACATTAATTAGATCCCCTCTTCCTCCTATACTATTAATTCTTTAGTACCATAACTTATTCATTTCTCATGAGAACACACAATGTGCAGGGTCACCATGATGGGCTCTGCATGTCTGTTTATTTCAATGCACTTATATATAGCATTCTGTTTCTCTCCTAGGCTTTTCATCCTACACTGAGCATCACCACAGTTGACAATGTGTTTGTCACCTATTCAAACGTGAACTGCTCTTTACATATGTTCACCTAAATGAAATCAAGCCATGGACTTAATTTGCATTTTCTTATTAAAATATTAGTTATTCTTTCTCTTTCCATTGTATGAGATAGAAATAACTACTCCATAAGGTTTTCGTGATGTAGCACATGACAGTGAATTAAATTATGGCTTATTTTTTATTCTTCAAATATGTATTTGAAAATTATGATTTAAACAAGGACAATAGCTTATGACACTTTCATTTTGCTTTGTTTCAGAGACAAGATCCTGCTTCCTGGAATGCAACTTTTTCTGAAATGTCAAAGAATATTCTGAATATTAGATACACTTTATTGCCCTATTTCTATACACAGATGCATGAAATTCATGCTCATGGTGGCACTGTTATCAGACCCCTTTTGCATGAGTAAGCACAACTTTTTTTTCCTATCATGGAGAGAGATAGCTTTCATTTAATTTACTCAATAATCACTTATACTGCCATATAAAACATTTTAAATTGAAAGCTTTTTCATTGTTATTTAAGTATACATTTTGGGTTAATAAGCATTTACATAAATAAATCTACTAATAAACAGACTAATATGTGCCATTAAAAATGAAACACAATCAGTTTTTAAAAAGTAATAATTCTTAGGAATAACAATTGTATACCAGGTATTGTTTGAGAGAATTTACATACCCTATTACATTGAGTGTTTTCAAAAGATCTTGGAAATAAGTAATATTATCTCTATATTATGGTTGACTTAATTGAAGTTTACAGCAGTTAAGTAAATCCACCATATACAAATGCCTGACTAAACAAGACCATCCTAACTCCTCCTAGAGGTGTTCTAATTGGGTACCCTAGAACAGTTCTACCATTCTTTGTGACAATTGTTTTGGATTTACTCCTTGAAGCTCAAACTGATATATGACCAAATATTGAAATTCTATTCTATGGAGTATAGTTGCAAAAATTTTAGCCTGTTCTATTTTGAAGGCAAATATAAGCAATTTCTTATGGACGTTACAAACACACACACACACACACACATTCAACCATAAATACGAAAAAACCCTTGAAATAATCATGATATACTTAGCTTCTTGTGTGCCCTATATTACCAGAGTAATTGATTGAGGTGATTCGTTAGATTTCACTATTGGTAAATCAGTAAAAGATAAACAGCAAATATTTACTCAATTAAACAGTAGTAGCCAAGATAAAATTACCAAAATAATAAGTAGATCAATATGCCTTCTGTTCTAATAATAAAAGATCCAACTTTCCAAAAAAAAGGAAAAAAATATACTTCCTAGATTCAAATTATCCTCTAGTAATTTATTACCATAATCTCTTCTTTATTTCTGGTAACATTTTATTAAACCCTTTCCTCTTTTACTTCTAGAAATTTCCTCTTTGTCTTCTCCCTATTAAGTTTCCATAAACCTGGAGTATCAGCACTGGTCTGAGTGCCCAGCCAGAAACATTATTATTAACTATGCAGGCTCTTGTCCTGCTGAGAACTTCTGGATTTTTGTTCCCATGGGAAGTACATAGAGGAAAACCCCAGCAGTCCAATTTAGCATTAATCTCGGTTTAGAATAAAACAAAACACAAACAAAAGAACAAAAATAAAAAATGTATACTTCCATTTCAATTAAGGAAAAAATGTGGACATTTAATAGGGGCAACTCTCAAACTATAAAAAACAGATTTTGTTTTTTCAGCCATTTATATCTCAAACTCAGAAACATATTAACAAATGGAAGAACCTTTAGGATTTATAAATTCACTATTCAGTGAGCTTAATTTACATAGGATGCTCAAACTCTTTAAAGTTACCAAATTAAGATTCTTATAACACACTTGTCTCACACTTATCTTCCAGAGTGTTTATAATTCTTGCTTCCTGATTTGTTGATCTTCTACTAGACAAAGTTAATATTTGAATTTATGTGAGTTCTCTTCAAAGGAGATTTCTCACTCGGTCTTATACATCTATGGCAACTCTGCACTTTGTTGGAAGGTTTAGTCATGGTCTAGATTTACTTATAAAGTATTGTACTACTGCACACTGAATTCTAAGTGATAAAATTGTTTTTGATTTTTTATGTTTTGATTTTCATTTCAATCCACAAAAGTCCATACTGCAAAATGTGATTTTAATAATTATTTTATGGTATTCAGAAGAGATAAATTTCTTTGATTTAATTTTGTAAATATTTTGTCCAGGTTCTTTAATGAAAAGCCAACCTGGGATATATTCAAACAATTCCTGTGGGGTCCAGCATTTATGGTTACCCCTGTATTGGAAGCTGTAAGTCCTACCACATATTTTTGTTCACAAAATAATTTTTCCATGGTTTATATGTTTTTAATGACTATATCTTTAAATTCCAGTACTCTGACACTGTAGAAGGCTACGTCCCTAATGCTAGGTGGTTTGATTACCATACAGTAAGTACTTAAGGAATTCTGGGGGGTTGACTAAACAGAAATGGGTAACAACTTAATTATAGCCTTTTTATTAATGACATACGTGTTTTCCTTTCCACTTAAAAAGAGCAAGATATTTCTTGCTAATTATATCAGAATCAAATTAACAAACAGTGAAAGAGTTAATTTATTCTGCCATAGTTTCTTATGTAGTCATTGATTTATTTTACCAAATAAACGTGGAAATTATACAGTATACACAAAAAGGTCATTGCCCTTTATTAGGTATGCAGAAAGATCATTAAAAGTAATGCAGTCCTTTAAAGAATAATGTATATGACAAATCAGGAATAACTTTTGTGACCCATCAAAAACTCATATATTTTCATGTGAGCACCACAAAAACAAGTGGTGGTAAATTACTTTCAAAGCTATCAATAAACTAAGGAATAAGTATATGCTTTAACAACATGAATTCCTGAATAAATGTTTGTGGTTTTATTATTTTTTAAATTAAAAAGTATATTATTTGATTCTATAAATGTGCCCTCTCAAGTACCAATATTGCTGGTGATTCTGCTTCTTATTGTTTTGTTCTTTCGTCCAACACTGTCATTTCCAGGGCAAATATATTGGTGTCAGAGAAAAATTTCATACATTTGCAGCTCCTTTACATGAAATAAATCTACATGTTCGTGGTGGTTATATTCTACCTTGTCAAGAGGCTGCTCAAAACACATTTTACAGGTAAGTGAAGTGTTCAGAGAACTCAGATTAGATTTTGAGAGAGAGCATGCTAGAACTGTCAAGAACTGGGAAAGGTCTGAGCTTTTATCCTACTTCCAAGCTTACAGGTTAGGCTGCCACAGTTTCATGGATTCTGGGTCTGAGACAAAGGTCTTTCTTACTCTTGGCATAGCAAGAAATATGAGTTTCATGTTTGCTCCAGTTGCCCCTGTCCCCCAAGTCTCATGTGGGTGACATCAAGTGGCCCAGGTAGATACTTCCCACCCAGGAGGCTTATGTCACAGCTAAGGAAGGCAACACTTTGGAAACTCAATCTTTTATAATAGGCTGTAAGCAAAAGCATCCATTATTTGCTTTGAAGGGAGAAAAACTGTCTTTGCTTCTGTATGCAAAATATGTAGAAACTTGAGAAACTCATGGAAACTTGTCCTCCAACATGATAGAATGTTTCCCCGGCCAAAATACCAATGGACACTTAATGTCCTCTGTGTAAACATGCAAAGGTATTGATAAACGGATGTCTTGTATTTTAAATGCCAGTCTCACGTAAGACCTCGTCATTTTTTCTGAGTCTATTTGGAAAGAAATATTATTTACTTTTTGAAAATATGTTTTTTTTTTAATGAACTTTTCTGTGAGCTTTAAGCAAACATGGCTCAGAGGGCTTCTCTTTCCTTCTATCTTTTCCGCTCCCCCTGTCCTGTGACATATACCCGGACCCACTTTAGTCTATGAAATGTAGATATCCATTGACAAGATCACTACTTCTTCATGCTATTTAAGTCCTCTGCTGTCTGCAGAAGAACCAGACCTATTTGTAGCAACCTTGTCCCATTTAACAATGAAAGGTAACTCAGATTTTCTATCTGTTACCATTTATAACTGATCATCTGCTAAGACCCCTTATGTGATATTCTCTCCTTCACAGTCAACAACATGTCTTATTTCCATGGATCATGGGTCCATTCTGTCTCCTGTGACTGATGTAAGAGTGAATTTCTGAGACCAGTCATAGAGTCTATTTCCCCTGACTAAATTCCTGGCTTAAACATTCGGATTCTAGAGGATTCAGTTCTGTTTCTCTTCTCATCTCATGCTGTACCCACTCTTGTGGTGATCTACATGCTGACAGCCCCAGTTGGCATGAATAGACTCTTTCTAGCTTCTGGAGCTACCCAGATCCATTTCTATCAATATTTTACCCTGAAGTCATTTGAAGAGGAGAAAAATGATTATACCTAAGAAATGAGAGTTTCATGGAGGAGGCCATTCATAAGTTGTGCCTTGAGGAATCCTTATGTTATGAGAGATGAGTAGAGAAGCCATTCTGGGTGTTTTGGGTGTGTGTGTGTGTGTGTGTGTGTGTGTGTAAAGTAAATAAGATATTGAGTTTAGGTATACCGTTGACCTTTGAACAGCATGAGTTTGAATCACATGGGTCCAATTTTACATGGATTTTTTCAATAGTAAATAGTACGGTACTACTCAGTCCATGGTCGGTTGAATCTGTGGATGCAGAGGAACTGTGGATACTTGGATACACATTGTTCATTGGTCAACTGTATATACAGGGTAGAATGAAATTTGTGAAACTCTTTTAATCTTATTTTAAGTGTGTTAGGAAATTGTGGGTTAAACCAGATTTTAATGTTGCTAATAAGATCTACTTATCTTTTACCTCAGTGACTATGAATTGAAATACATATATACATGCATGTTAAGACATGCCAATATCTGTACATGGAAAATATAAAGTTGCTGTGGAGATTTTTTTTTGCGGTATGCGGGTCTCTCACTGTTGTGGCCTCTCCCATTGTGGAGCACAGGCTCCGGACGCGCAGGCTCAACGACCATGGCTCACGGGCCCAGCCACTCCGCGGCATGTGGGGTCTTCCCAGACCGGGGCACGAACCCGTGTCCCCTGTATCGGCAGGCGGACTCTCAAACACGGCGCCACCAGGGAAGCCCTGCTGTGGAGATTTGAACTCTAGATATTCTGGATATTTTAGGAGACTTCCATAGCAGTATAACCTTCAACATTTGTGATTGGAAAAGGCAGATAGCTAAGCATAATTTGTCTGAGAAATCCTTCCATGCAATATGAGGCTGTCAAACCAAGTTTGTATACTGAGCATGGAAGCAGATATTTTGTTCATAGATAGGCCTATTGTAGGCACAAGCTTGGAAGTACTGTCCAATCCAAGGAAAAAACTTGCAATTCTGGCTACTCTTCACATTCTTATTAACAGTTGCCAATGATAATTAAGTGATTTATATATGGAAATGTGAGGAAGGCTTAAGTCATATGAGATTAAAACATGCTATTGAAACAGCCTTATGTTTAATGGTCAATGACAGTGTTATCAGAGAGAAGAATAAATAAGTATATCAATAAACTTAATATGGATTTAATTATAAATGAGGTCACTTCTGATTTGTTACAGTAGGTGAATCCTTGATGTCAAAGAAATGCATGATATTTTCTATTAAATATGAAGGATTTTATGGTTTATATAATTTCCATTAACTCATTAAAAAAGGAAAATCCTTTTATTTTCTTTGCCTAAAACAGTCTGTGTTCCTTTGAACACTTATATGGATGTCATATCATAACAAGAAATATGCTATTCTATAAACCTTGGTAAAATTGTATTTTTTTCTTATAGTCGAAAAAATTACATGAAGCTCATTGTTGCTGCAGATGATAATCAGATGGCACAAGGATCTCTCTTTTGGGATGATGGAGAGACTATAGGTAAGTGTTCCATTTAGGAGAGAAATAAAGCAGGTAACATACATATTACCTCACATTACTTTTTTGTTATCTATTATTGTACATTGGAAGCTGAATAAAAAGCCAATAATAATACTCAAAGCTAAAATAGTTTAATAAATAGTTGAATCAACTTAAAAAATAGACTTCTAAATATTTAAAGACTTTCTTCTTATCCTAAATATATTTAATCCCTGCGATCAGTGTCTAGATGACTAAGAGTTTTGTGTGGGCAGGGCTGATATATTGATCATCTTTGTAGTCCCAGAAGTTAGCCCAGTGCTGTTCGCATAATAGACACTCAGTATGTGTGAGGTCAACTGAGCTGAAAAGCCACATTCCCATGCACGCATATTGATGCACAAAGGATGCCTCTAAAACGTGAGACAGTTCAGAAACAAAATTCAAACTTGTTCTCTGTGCTTTATGGCTATAGCTTTTGTTTTGTTTTTGTTTTTGTTTTAATATTCAGCAGTATTTTTACATGAAAAGCTTAAAGATTTAAACTTAAATCTTTGTTTATTCCATGGCTACTCCTCAAAATCAGACAGAACTACTAAATTTTTAGCAGTGCGTGCTCTGCTACCTGGGATCGTTTGTAAAGAATGCATATTCTGGGGCCCATCCAAATTCCATTAATCTGGGGAGAGGCCCAGGAATCTGCCTTTGAGTAAAATGCCCCCGGGTCATTATTATGCTGTTAAATAAACACTGTTAGAGGATTAGGTTTACTGACTGCCATTAGTAGTGCCAGCTCTGCTAGATGGGACTTCTGAGCATTCTCTTGACACAAATTTTTGTCTTAAAAACTAACATCTGTGTGGAGTTATAGGGCAGTTCACTGCAATTTAAATAAATTATCCATAGATGAGAGATTTTTCATTAATAGCTAAGACATACCTCTTTCATCTTTTCAGGTAAATCATAGTTAATATTCTGCAAACATAATAAATAGGAATTTATTAGTGAGTAAAGTATATCAGAAAGTGATATAAGAATCATATGGTAATAAGCAAGACTCAAACATAAAATCACCTCTTCCTAGTATTTTGTGATTTAGAAGGTGAAGAACTCAACTGCTATTAGTTAAAATCATATGTTCTCAGAGACCTGAACTTCATTAATACATTAAGGGAGGTTCTAAAAAGTTTGAAAACTTTCTGCCTCACTGGGCCCAGCTAGAGGCACTTTGAATTTGCCTACAATTTCCTAGGGATGCAAAGTTGAGTTATACATAATTTGCATGCTTGTCTTGGGATATTTGAATCTTACTATCCAACAAATTGAGTTAATTCGTTTTAACAGTAAGGGGGACAAAGCTTCTCTTAGAATTTTTTTCCAGCTCTTTCTATCAAACTAAGATAGCAGATGAAAGAACTTGGTATAACATTTACCCTTTGGAAGTTTCATGGCAGATTTTTTGTTTTATCACTAGAAAGTAACTGAACATAATTCATATATTTCTCTCTGTTCCCTTCATCCAAGCATACAAAATTGTTCTGGCCCATTACATCTACTTTTTTGGTTCTATTTCACAATCTCAGTATATTTGTTATAATTAAGTATAAAGATCTCAACTAATACCCTGAAATTTCTTGAGTGAACAGCAAAAACAATACATAACAAATGCTTGGAGTCTCTGGATTTATTAGATCAAAATCTCCAAAGAAGTCTTCTCTCACAGCAAGCTTGCCAAACTACTCGATAAACTAGATGATATCTTAATGATTTCCTCTTTTAGGTACATTTAAAATTTATGGAATACTATTGAAATCGTAGAAATACATCTTGGTGGGCTCCAAGGAGCTCCAGTTCTTTATGTCTTAGCACAGAAAGAATTAAACGAGAGGCAAAGTGATAGATAAGAAATGATTTAATAGAATAGGATGCTTTTGAGGTTTACAAGCAGGCAGGCAAGAGGATGCCATGCAGAAAACTTAGTGGGCTACAGTTTTATAATCAAAGGAAAAGTGGGGAGGGGAAGAAGACCACCTTCTTCCTCATTCTTGAATAGATGTCAAGCTTCCTTCATGGGGCGGGGAAGTTTTCATGTCCCTACATGGTCAAACCGGGACTGTCATGGCACAATGGAAATGAGCAAAAAGGTGGTAACATATACTAAATTATGGTAAATCATCTCAGGTTTCAGTATAATGTCTCCTTTTCCTTATATTTTTTTTTTGTGTGGTCAGAAAAGCATGTCCTAGGAATCATTAACTTCCTGACCTCACTGGGCAGGATGTGGGTCTCATTCCACCATTGTTTTATTGTTTTGGGGCATGTTTCATTCTTATGCTGTATGGTTTTTTTTGCTAAGCAAGCCTGCTTGATTTTGTGGTTAAGCAAACCTAATCTCTTGAGTGATCACTAACTTACAGGTTTTTGTCCTTTACTTACAATCACTTACTGGAATTAAGTATTTAATCACCTACTTGGTCCCTTTACTCTGTCCCAATCACTATTATTTGCAGACATATTTTTTCTCTCTCAAAAAAATAAAAAATAAAGCAAAATAAACTTATTTTGAAATGTGTATACATTAAGTAAATTTTGACTGTTCTAGCTAATGAAATTGTAGCTTAGTAAAATATTAATTTGTCTTACTCATCTTAGTGAAATAGACATATGTCTACTCTGGACTAAGTTCATACGTGGTATCTTTCTCTTATTCATTGAAAACAACAAAAGAGCAAAACAGTTCATATCCTCTTAATAGCTTCACTTTTGTTTTCTTTTATCTCATGGATTTGTACTTTAAAAATTGCTCTTAAAAACTTAAGCTATAATTATGTATTTAAAATTAAGACTAAAATTTTTGCCTCAAAATGCATATTAAATAAGCGATGTATACATTAATATATACAGAGAAAGTTTGGGAGAGAATATCATTTAATTTTAGTATAGGCACAATTAGTCTCAAATAAAGCAATTTTTTTTCCAAGAATTAATGAATATAATGCTGGCATGTATAAGTGGAAAAGAGAATTAAAATTTGTTGCTTTTTCAATGTTATCCAAATACTTGTTTTAGTCATGCATTTGACTCTACTTTTGCCTTTTTGTCTTACACGTTTGTTTGGTTTTACATATGACACAATCATAGAAGTCAGAGAAAACTGGACATAAGTCTAGACTTGATAATAATTAGTTGTTTCACTTTTGGCCATTTATTTATCTTTTCCTCTTTTATACAGTGAGAGTAATAATAATACATATATCTTACAGCATTGTGATAAAGTACTTAGAATTTGACAAATACTAAATAATAAATTTTAGTTCTAAGATTATTTTTTAAACTGATTTTAAATTTGGCAAGATTACATCTTATTTAAAGCCTATGATTTATTAGTTTGATTTCAGTTAACCTGAAATAATCTCTCACAATTGAATATTTTTCTCAAATGACACTAGGGTAAGTTACTATCATGTTCTCTTTTCTTTATAATATTATTTTATTGTCAGTCATTGAGGTGGCCAATAAGTGTCCACAACTATCACACCCAATTCTCTTTATTCTTACACTTCTTCTACCCTCCCAGAGCTGTATGAAGGTGATTTTACATGTGTCACTGCTTTAGTGTTACTCTCCTACATACAAACAGGCACACACCAACTTACCCATCCATCTAGTACCCTCTCTGGTGACTCATCCTTCGTATTTCAGTGCCCTTGGACTGTGTTCAAATAAGATATATAAACTTAGAGAAGATTAAATATACATTGATGGTGTTTGGTACCCTTTTACTGTGAAAGAAAAGCAAATATATACAGTACTAGTATTTACTATTGCTCTTCTTTGGAAATATAAATACATCACTCCTTTTTTTTTCTTTATAGACACTTATGAAAGAGACCTATATTTCTTTGTACAATTTAATTTAAACAAGGTATGTAGTCATTACAGATCATTTATTTGCAATTGTGTTAAATAATATTTGAAGTTTTATGCTGTATTTTATATTTACATATTTTATATATATTATATAACATATCTCTTTTCAAATATATGAATAAACAATTTGCTATACTATAAAATACATTTCGGTTAATAGATATATGCTTTTTAAAGATTTAATTGCTTTTGCTAGATGAAGAGTTTAATTTCTTTTTATTTGTCTTTATAGACCATCTTAACAAGCACTATACTGAAAAATAGTTACATAAACAAAAATGAAATGCGGCTTGGTTACATCCATATATGGGGGAAAGAAAAGACTCCTGTTAGTGAGGTTAATCTCATATATAATGGAAATAAAGAGTCTGTTAACTTTGAAAACCCAGACCTGGAGGTAAGTGATGTAAGAAAACGTTTCTTTTTAAATTGAGCTATTCAAAACGTCTACATGAGTGTCTGGTATTTCTTAGTCCTAAAGAAACATAATTATGGGTCAACTATTACTTCCTTGTTTATTTATTTTCATTAAATATCCATATCTATTTCCATATTATCATCCTTGGTAACATATAAATCAACCTAACACCATCTATTTTATAATTGTTCTGATATAATCAAAGCAAAATTAAATTTACATTAAATCTCTAAATCATTTTCATCCCTCAAACCCTAATACTTTTCAAAACCAAAATGTTCACATTTGAACATTTAATATGTCTTAGATAAAATATACTTGAAAATCCTTGCAAAATTAATAGAATTTTCTATTAGCATCTATGAATAATTTGACATAGAGCTGTATGAGGATATGATTTACACGAAGGAGTCAGGATTCTTATGTTATAATCCCTTTGCTGATAGTAACGAGCTTTTTACGTTGAATAAATAATTTCAGGACTTCTTTTTCCTTACAGTTAAGTAAGAATATGCAAGTAAACAACCTCTTAAGTTCCTTCCAGTCTTAAATTCTGTGAAAGTAGATTTCAAAGAACATATATTCTAGAAGCCAGCTAACTGTTTTAAATGTTTGATCCAAGTTTAAGGCTACATCTGCACTGCTAAAACTTTGAGTGTGTGTACACATACCTGTTTGTGTTTAAAGTTGAATTAAAACAACTAGCTTTTTATCAACTAAACACTTCGGATGAATTTAACTTACAAAATAGCTAGTTGTTTGTCTGACTACAACTTAAAAAAATAGTAACTGTATCTTGGGCACAATTTTAGGTTTTCATAAATCATACAAGATGTAAGAGTTGAACAGCACCTGAGAAGCCATTTCTTCCAGTTGAAATTTAACATCTGTCCTATTATTATTGCTGTTCTGTAGGCAATCAGAATTTCCCCTTTATTATGCAGCTATTTCTTAATTTCTACTTTGGCATTAAAATACTTCTATTTATTTAAATTCTATCAAGTTTGGAAAATTAGAGCTTTATATATTTAATGACCTTCCATGGTAAAATAAAAGTTGATAACCCACCACCTCACCCCCATTTTTCTTCTTTTAAAATTTCACCTGTTTATAAAATTCCAAAGTAAGGGAATCAATGATTTAGTCCAGTGGTCTCATATGGCAAACTAAGAAACTGAATCTTTAAAAAGGAAAATTAATTCCTCAGGAATAAATAGTCAATGATTATCAATCATAATTAGAAATCACTTTTTTTGAACAGCACAATGTTCAATGAGATTAAAGAACACTGGTTTTCCTTACATTTTTTCTTGTTCTTATTTACTACAACAATGGTGAAAAATAAAGCTCACAATTTTTACTATAATAGTAAACTAAATGCAGTCAGCTGAACAAGGTCAAATAAGATACTTTAACATATCAAGTATTATTTCAAGATAATTTCGACCAAATACTTGGCATAAAAAAACACCACTTATAAAGAAAATTTCATTCCACTGCTTTCAAACACATTCACAAATAATTTTAAATATTAAGAATAAATTTTTTACATGGTTCATTATCTCAATGATTCCAAAAGAAGATATTAACTTTACTAACAAAGGAATAGTCCCTTCTAAGTGTATTTAAATACAACAAATATTTATGAGCATCTACTGTTTTCTGACTTTTTATAGATATATGGGAAAAGGAGGGAGTAGTCAAATTCTTTCTCTATTTTGGTTGCCCTTTCCATGAGTGTAGAAATTATATGCAAAGGACATTTAATTGCTCTATCAATACAATTTTTTAAACACTTTCCTAGTAGCAATTATGCCTAGTTGCCATCTGTATAGGTATTAAAATCTATGTGAGGTACTGCTTGTTTTTCACTTTTGATATAAAGGAACTAAGTTAGGTTTTGGTGTAAGATGGATCAGTTTCAAACCTGACTAATAGATACTAAAAAAATATTTTACCTTTTACTTTTTAAACTCTTCTGTTATGAAGCATGGGAAATAAATCCTAAGACGCTGTGCTTTAGTAAAGAATAAATTTTATAAATTCCCCAGTGAGTGTTTGGTATTTATTTAGCAGTAAGGAAATGTTGGTTTTCTTCTTCTCTTGCATATTTGATGACTGAATTCAACATTCTGAGTTAAGACACTGAGAGTCATGTGAGTCTATTGGAGCAATGGAAAAGCCTAATGAAATCGACATACTATAAAAATATTACAGATGATTGTTTGAGTACAGTGGCTTAATTGGTCACCTCCATACTTAGTCCCTATATGGTCTGACAGAGATTCCAGTGAAAGAAAGTAACATCCACAATGAAATCATTGGCAATAAATTCAGCATCTTAAAGCCCTTTAAGATTGATGTTAAAAAAACATATTTCTAGGGGCTTGCCTGGTGTCGCAGTGGTTGAGAGTCCACCTGCCGATGCAGGGGACACGGGTTCGTGCCCCTGTCCGGGAAGATCCTAGATTCCGCAGAGTGGCTAGGCCCATGAGCCATGGCCACTGAGCCTGCGCGTCCGGAGCCTGTGCTCCACAACGGGAGAGGCCACAACAGTGAGAAGACTGCGTACCGCAAAAAAAAAAAAAAAAAAAAAAAAATTCTAAAATCTAAGTTTTGTCTCTAGATGACTGAATAATATTTGGCGGTGGAATGCATAGAGATCTATGTAGTGCAATTATGAATAACTGCATATTTAGGAGACATGGAGAAAGAGTAAAGTAGTAGAAATAAGGTAATTGGTTAATAGTCTCAGTTTTTAGTTGTATTTTGACAACCATTCTCCCCCTCTGAGACTTATTTTCATCATCTGTATAATGGGTGGGTTGGGTGAGACTATTACTGAAATGGTTGTGAACTCTCTGGAATAAAAATTAATCAAAATGGAAGAGAAAAACAAGCTATACCTGTTTACTAATAGAACATTTATTTATGGAATTAGTTTTTGTTAAGAAAACAGTTCTGGTTAAACAATTATTTGCATTTTATTTATTTATTTTTAGATATTAAACATTGATCTAAGACAGAATAACGTTACTCTAGATGAGCCAATAGAAATCAACTGGTCCTGAAGATCACCATCAGTCCCAGTTGTCAAAGAGAAATTAACAGCTGGATTTAAGTTTCACCATACTTATTTACTTATTCACCCTAATTATTTACCCTCTTCATTTATTTCTTATATTGTATAAAATGTGATTTTCATAACATCTATCTAAAGTTATTGCACAGTGTACAATATTAATACTGATTTTATAATATTAATGTGGTCTTGATTCAATGTTTTAACATATTTAGAAGAATTTAATTGTTCTAGTTACTCTTGCTAAGTATCAGCTAAAACTGTATACTAGTTACTAAATATATATGTGTGTGTAATTAAGATATAATTAAAATAGGTGATTTTTAAATTAAGCAAAATTTTTATGTAATTTTATATATTTTCTTCAGTGTTTAGTAGATTTATGTACCAATAATTGTCATCAGATTTAATTATTTCTTAGTGTGTACATTTAATTAGAAAAGAGAAAATAAAATATATATAAGTACATACACTGTACATTTTTAAAAATTTTCCAAAAGAAAATTGTCTTGGTTTGGGTTGCTATAACAATTTACCACAGAATGAATGGCTTAAACAATAAATATATATTTCTCACAGTTGTGGAGCCTGGGAAGTTTGAGATCAGGGTACCTGCAGATTTGGTGGCTGGTGAGGTCCCTCTTTCTGCTTTGCAGACAGCCAAATTCTCCTTGTGTCCTCACATGGCACAAAACAAACAGAAGGGATGCAAGCCCTCTGATGTCACTTCTTCTAAGACACTAATTCCATTACTGAGGGCTCCACATGCATTACTGTGTATGTACCAAAGGCACATCTCCAAATACCATCACACTGGTGATTAGAGATTCAACATATGAATTTGGGAAAGGGGGACACAAACTTCAGTCCATAACAAAAGTCCAAATTTCTTCTTCTAACTTTGCTTTATGGATAGGAGAAAAAAATGTTACTATCTATTCTATTTAATTAGTTGAAAAATCATCTTAGCTCATTCATTAAGGTTGTAGGACTAAGTCATGGCCTAAAATAGTAATTGTTGATATTTTTTAACACTTAGGTTGCTTTGAATTTACTTAATCAACTAATATCTGTAACTTGATATAATTCTTTCCTAATTAGAATATTAGAATATTGTTATAATGAAATATTTAAGACAATTCATAACTCAGAATACAAGGACCAGGGAAAAATAAAATAATAATGATGGCTATAATCAAAACTACAAGAAACAAGTGTTGGTGAGGATGTGGATAAAAGGGAACCCTTGAGGACTATTGGTGGCAATGTACATTGGTGCCACCACTATAGAAAACAGTTTTGAGTTTCCTCAAAAAATTAAAAATAAAACTACCGGGCCTCCCTGGTGGCACAGTGGTTGAGAGTCCGCCTGCCGATGCAGGGGATACGGGTTCGTGCCCCGGTCTGGGAGGATCCCATATGCCGCGGAGCGGCTGGGCCCGTGAGCCATGGCCGCTGGGCCTGCGCATCCGGAGCCTGTGCTCCGCAACGGGAGAGGCCACAACAGTGAGAGGCCCGCATACCGCAAAAAGAAAAATAATAATAATAAAAATAAAATAAAATAAAATAAAATAAAACTACCATATGATCCAGCAATTCCATTTCTGGGGATTTGACTGAAGAAAATGAAAGCACTAACTCAGAAAGATATATGTGTCCCCAATATTTATTGCAGCACTATTTACAATAGCCAAGATATGGAAACAACCTAAGTGTTCATCAATGGGTGAATGGATAAAGAAGGTGTGGTACATATATACACTGGATATTATTCAGCTTTAAAAAATAATGAAATGTTGCCATTTTTGACAACATGGATGGAGTTTGAAAGCATTATGCTAAGGGAAATAAGTCAGAAAGAGAAAGACAATACCATATGATAGCTCTTATATGTGGAATCCAAAACAAAAACAAACAAAAAACAAACAAGCAAACAAAAAACTCATTGATAGAGAACAGATTGGTAGTTGCCAGAAGCAGAGCTGGGGAATGGGAGAAATGGGTAAAGAAAGTCAAAAGATTAAAAAATTAATAAATAAAATTAGAATATCGCTATGGTAACTCAGAATATAAGGACCAGGAAAAACAATAATGATAATGACAATAGTAATAATAATGAAGTTTACTTCCAAGAAATATTATAACAATTAAGGGGAATTGACAAGCAGATTATAAATTAAAAAGCCAGATGCTGAGAAGGAATTCAGTCATTACAGATGAGATTATAAATGAGTGCAGCCATTTCTGGAGGGCAATAATGTCATTCGTATTCAGTAAAGTTAAGTTTGTATTTTCCCTTTGACCCAGGGTTCCACCTTGAGATATTCTCACAGATGTGCACAAAGAAGTATGTACAAGCATACTCACTTCTTATTGATGAAAAAGAAAAAAAAAAATCATTGACTGCTGTCAGTTTAGAGTTAGCTTCGTCCTAAAGATTAGGCTGTGGTGTTTTTCTGTGAAAATAAGTATTTTCACAGAACACTTACATCAGACAAGTTCATCTGTAACCACAATGGATCAAGACTATAAAAAGACCACTCCATAAACATTTTGAGGACAGAAAACAATAGAAAGACTCTCCAAACCACAAAATACCAAACAAACACCTGCTTCTCTAAGTTAATATGAGTGACTTGCTTTTTTTTTTTATCAAATGCAGCTTTAGTCTTACTCCATTCCTTCCACCTCCAGAAAAATAAATTAATTAAAAAAATAATTGACACAAAGGCATCAATTTTGACTATGGTATCAAAGAAGTGGAGATAGTGTCTATCCTGGTAGTTCTCGTAATGACAATATCCTATATGAGACCTAAGTCATTTGGTCCCCATAATGAAATATTAGTTAAAACATATCAGCTTTAAATATACACCTAACTGGTTCAATGTAATTATTACTAAAGCAATTGTTATTTTGTTTTCAATGTCATACTTTATATATGAGTATGAAGGCTTCTAGGTATGCATTTTAAAAGGGAATGATAAGTTACTTGCAGCTATCCTTATAAAAATGAGATTTCTATACTTTGTCTCCTAAACAACCTGAGGCTGTCTATGCCTTTGTTCTATGCCACCACTATTTCTGTTTATAATATCTCTAATAGACCCACTAATTTTTCCTTGCCTTTTCCAGGCAAGGAAGAACTGACTTACCTTAGGGAACCTCAGGGTGTCAAAACAACTTCCCCTATAATAGTATCCTACTGTTGTGTTAAAATATTATTACAAATTTAGCAGCTTAAAACAACTCAGATTCATTATTTCACAGTTTCCAAGATTTAGGAGGTGGGTCATGGCTTAGCAGGCTGCTCTGCTCAGGGTCTCAATGGCTGAAATCAAGAGTTGACTGGGTTTTGTTATCATCTTGGGACTACACTGGAGAAGAATTTACTTCCAAACTTTCTTAGATTGTTGGTAGTCTTTATTTTCTTGCATTAGAAGGACTGAGGACCTGCCTTCTTGGTGGTTGTCAGCTACAGGTTGCACTCAACTTGTAGATATTGCCCTCACCTCCTAGAGGTCACCCATAGTTCCTTGCCATGCATGTTTACTTAACATGGCACTTAGTCAAGACAGCAAGAAGAATCTCTGGAATGAGTCTGCTAACAAAATAGAGCAAGGGTCCCCAACACCTGGGCAGCAGATTGGTAGGAATTGGGCTGCACAGCAAGAGGTGAGCGGTAGGAGAGCCAGTGAAGCTTCATCTGCTGCTCCCCCTGTCACTCCCCATCACTCTCATTACCACCTGAACCATCCCAACCCCACCCCCTCCACCCCGTGCATGGAAAAATTGTCTTCCATGAAACCAGTCCCTGATGCCAAAAATTTGGGGACTGCTGAGATAAAGTATTATATAACATAATATAATCATGGGAGTTACATCTCATCAAACTTGTCATATTCTATTTATTAAAGGAATTGACAGGTTCTATTCACACTCAAGGGGAAGAAATTACACAAATGCATGAACACCAGGAGGTGATGATTATGGAAGCCATCTTAAATTCTGTCTGCTCTATCCCCAAACTTACTCATGTGCCAAACAGAACACAATCAGATGGATAAAATAACTCACTATCAGAAGTAAGGCTCCACCAAGGATTCTAAAAACAATAGACCAAAGACAATTATGTCTGTACCTGACAAACCATGGCAAGCACTATAATAATCAATTAGCAATATTTACTGAGTATTAACTACACACAAAGATGTATAAGACATCATATTGGCATTTGGAACCAAATTTCAGGTGAAGACAAAAACTTAGCATGAATTGACAATCAGCCCCTCATTCCATAAAAAGCCAACCTATATTAGCAATGCTAAAAAAAAAAAAGTTCAAAATGAGTATTATGTATATGTCCATCAACAGATGACTGAATAAAAAAGATGTGGTATATATATTTACAATGAAATATTACTCAGCCATAAAAAAGAATGAAATTTTGCCATTTCCAACAACAGGGATGGAACTGGAGAGTATTATGCTTAGTGAAATAAGTCAGACAGAGAGAGAAAAATACTGGATGTTATCACTTATATGTGAAATCTAAAAAATAAAAATAAATAAATAAATATAACAAAACAGAAACAGATTCATAGGTACCACAGAACAAACTAGTGGTTACCAGTGGGAGTAGGGATGGGGGAGGGGCAAGATAGGGTTAGGGGATTAAGAGGTACAAACTGCTATGTATAAAATAGGTAAGATAACAAAGATATATTGTACACCACAGGGAATATAGCCAATATTTAAATAACTCTAAAAGAAGTGTAATCTATAAAAATATTGAATCACTGTGTTGTAAAAATGAAACTAATATAACTTTTCACATCAATTACACTTTCATAAAAATATAAGTATTCTGCAATTAAAAACTATTACACTAAATATGCAATATGCTTAAATTATGATTCTTTATCTACCCAAAATAACTTTATGAGATTTATGTTCCTGCCAGTGATACAGTGTGCTAGAGAATGGAGGTTCCTTTAAAACTATAAATAGAACTACCATATGACCAAGCAATTCCACTACTGGGCATATACCCTGAGAAAACCATAATTCAAAAAGAGACATGTACCACAATGTTCATTGAAACACTATTTACAGTAGCCAGGATACGGAACCAATATAAATGTCCATCAACAGATGAATGGATAAAGAAGATGTGGCACATATATACAGTGGAATGTTAGCCATAAAAGAAACAAAACTGAGTTATTTGTAGTGAGGTGGATGGACCTAGAGTCTGTCATACAAAGTGAAGTAAGTCAGAAAGACAGAAATAAATACCATATGCTAACACATATATACGGAATCCCCCCCCAAAAAAAAAAATGTACTGAGGAACCTAGTGTCCGGGCAGGAATAAAGATATAGACATAAAGAGTAGACTTGAATACACGGGGCAGGAGGGGGAAGCTGGGGCGAAGTGAGAGCAGCATCAAGATTTGTACACTACCAAATGTAAAATAGCTATTGTGAAGCAGCAGCATAGCACAGGGAGATCAGCTCGGTGCTTTGTGATGACCTGGAGAGGTGGGATGGGGAGGGTGGGAGGGAGGTTCACGGGAGGAGGGGATGTAGGGATGTATGTGTACATGTGGCTGATTCCCTTTGTTGTACGACAGAGACTAACACAATATTGTGAAGCAAGTATATTCCAATAAAGACCTATTAAAAACAAATAAATATTTTTTCTGTTTTATTTTTTTATTTTATTTGTGTTTAATTTTTGAATTTTATTTTACTTATCTTTTTATACAGCAGGCTATTATGAGTTATCTATTTTATACATAATAGTGTATACATGTCAATCCCAATCTCCCAACTCATCCCACCACCACCACCACCCCTGCCACTTTTCCCCCTTTGTGTCCATACATTTGTTTTCTACATCTGTGTCTCTAAAATAAATAAATATTTTTTTTAAAAAAAAGAGAGAATAGTATAGACTAGAGGTTTAGAAATGTTGTCCCCTAAAGAACCCTAACATTTCTGTAGAGGTTTCTCCAAAGAAATGAAAAGAGAAGTTTAGCAGGCCAAGTCGCCTCACTTTACCCATGTGAGCTCTGGTATATGTGACTTATGCACTTGGCTACCCAATAAGCTAAAGTTGGGCATCAAACAGATTTGAGTTTTAATTCTAGTTCCAACATTTAATAGTGTGATGTAGAATCTGCTGCATAATTTTAGCTATCCTCATTATCCATACATAGTGATTAGTGGCTACATTTCAGATCACAAAAAATATATATATGATGTAGAAAGTACATGGTATTCACCATCTTCCCTAGTGATTCACAAAATCAATGTTACAAATCTGATTTAAGGGCTAAGAAGAGTAACTTGGTGATGATTACATCAAGGAGAATTTGCAGTAATATAAAATAAAATAGCCCATATCTTTAAAAGTCATATGTGTTATATTTTAAGCCCCTCTTCAGTCTATTATCTCCTCTCTACTTTTGCTCAGGTCACCATTGTTTCTAATCTGGAAACATTTTTTAGACCATCTTAAATATTTATTATTGCTTCCACTCTCATCTCCTCCAATCTTTCCCAGTTATGACATACTACAAAAAAATCTAAGATACAAATCTTATCATTTTATTTTCTTTAATGATTCCCCTCAAATAAAATCCAGAACTCTTACTATCAAATAAAAAGCTATAATTGAATGGGGAAAAAAACTGTAAAGTTCTACTAAATATTTTAGACAGAAATACCTTATTTTTGATAAAGAGGTTTAATTTTAACCTAATCTCCCACACTCATTTTATTTCTTCCCCACCTCATTACCTAGAATGTTGCTTCTTTCTGTCTTATTCTTTCAACAAACTCTTGTTACCATATTATAGCTATGTTTCACTGACAAATTAATGGGCAGATTTTCTAACTACTCAAAGCAAAATTAGTTCTCTCTTCCTTCAAGTTTCCATAGTATCTCCTGTATTACATTACCTTGAAATGGAAATTGGCTATTTATACCATCCAACTAGATTATGACCTTTTGAGGACAAAATACAAGGATTGATTGCTGGCTTTTTTCCAATGACAAATACCTAACTCTGCACACAGTAGTAGGTGTTAATAAATGTGTTTAATAAGGAAGAAGAAGAAGAAGGAGAAGGAGAAGGAGGGAAAGGGAGGGGGCGGGGGCAGGGGAGGGGAAGGAGGAGAGGGTGGCCTGGCAAATTGATGGCAGCATCTTTCTAGACAAGTTACCAGAAATGTGAGTTTTATATTCTTTTCTCCCTGCTTCTCCTTTCAGTTGCTTGCCTCATTGCTGGTAATGAAAATCTTCATTGACTTCCCAGTGTTAATTTCACTGGGATTTATGTTTAAAGAAATTGTCTTATTATATATGTATTATGCAAGGTTCCATTATTAAAAAAATAATCTGTACTCTATAGTAAAAATTCCCTTAAATGATTTGACGTTGAAAAGATTAGAACAACACAAAACAATAAAAGTAAAAATGATAATGATGTGGAAATTAAATCTGAACTATGTAAATATCATGCACATTTCTGTTTTCCTCTAAATTTGTTCCCCATATGCAACATGAAATTAAATCATATCTAATGTAGTTTCCTCTGCATATTAGATCATTCAAATGGCAAGTCTGTATTTGACATAAATAGAAATAGTGGTTGGTGGGTGATAAATTAGAAAAAAGTACATAGGATTTTTAATAAGTTAAAAATGGCTTTTTTTTTTTTTTGTATGGATTTGGGAAAGTCATTCTAGGTGAGGAGAATCCAAGAATAAGGTAGGAGCATGCTAACTGGTACCAAGCTCTCTGCAAAGAACAAAATATATTTAACTTAGTCTATCTGAAGTTAATATTTTTACTTACATCAAAGGTGTGAGAGCAGGTGCACACTGTACACAGAGGACTCTCTCCCTGGGAGACCTTCTGGTTTAACTAGGTGGAAAACGTTGAGACATCTTTTGAGCAGTTGAAAGACTGCAGAGGAGATTATGGTGCTTTTATCTTTTGTCATTACAATTTTTTATGAATGGATGTTTCAAAATTAATACAATTTGCATAATATTAGGGGAAATGAAATATTATTTTATTAACCCATATGTTTTACTTTTCAAGATACAACTCTTAGATTCAAGAGTTTGAACATAATGATAAATTAGTCAATAAACAAATCATCTCATAATCTCTCTTGAGAGCATGTATAATATCATACATACATAAACTGAGTACTATAGTTTGCAGTTGCTTGTTAATAGGTTCTTAATTTTTATATCTTCCAAAACATATCTTTTTGTCTTTTCTCAAAATTTAAATATTCTTCTCCGTATATTTTCTTTTAATGAAATTGTTGTATTTTCTATACCAAGCCCAATTAAAGTTGGAGAAATTATTTGAAGTGTGTTCTTTTATAAAATTCTTTTTCTTCTGCTTCTTGTCTATTTTGATAGCTCCTTATTATATTCTTAGGTATTTCAGCTATTTGAATATCTGGATATAAGTTTGTTCCTTTTTAAACTTGACATATAATGTAGGACTTGAAATTATCCGCCATTTGATCAAATAATTATTTCCTTAATTACCCAGGTCTTTCACATTTTGTTCCTGATGTGTGTTACTGCCATAGCTGACTAAGCGTTTTCTCCTATGATGTATGTTATTCATGTCTCTTAACGTCATTTTAGTAAATATTTTAAAGCTCTTTGATATAACTTTCTGTTTACTATGAATATGAATGTTGGTTCATTTTTTACATGAATATTAACTATATGTAGTGACCACACATCATTTTACTTTAAAATGAGATTGCAATAAAATAGGTTAACTAGTAACAAAATACATATATTACTTTCAGTCCCTTTATCACTTTGGACTTTGTAACATATTATCAACTAGTATTTCATTTCTCAGCAGTAAGTTTGGGAAAATATTATAGCTCATTTAGGTGAAATCCATACTTGAAATATATGAAGATCATGTAATATAAAAAAAAGTCACAATATATGATTTGGGAAAAATAATTATCTAGAAGTACAATAATATTAAATAGCATTTATCATACATTTACTCTTAAACTTCGTCTGATGTGGTAGTATAAATATGAAAGTTATTATCAATACACAGAAGTTATGGTAATGTAAATCTTAAGAATTTGGAAGTAAGATGTCTCTGAAATCAACATGCAATGGTTCAGAGCAGAAATATGTAAATTAACCTTAGAGTTATTCCACATCACCCAAAAGCTCATTACATCCTTTTCCCTTCACAGGTCTTTACTTCTCTACCTCTTATTCTCTGAACCATTCCGCCTTCACAGTCAGTTAATTATCTTCAACAAATCTTCAACTTCTCCAAATATTCCCTCAGCACGTTTTGCTGTCCTTAGCTGAAACTTGGCTGATTCCCCCATGGCACTGCTTTTCTAGCTATTTATTACTTCAAGCTTCAGCAATCTTACATCCAGGCCAGGTTTCTACCATGGGCTTCACATCTGTGTATTCAACTCCCTCCTTTTCAGTAGTTTCTTGGACATCTACAAGCACCTCAAATGTGAACTTTTCAAAACTGAACTCATGATCTTGCCCACCTTCTCAACTCCACTTTAATTGCCAAACTAGCTCTTCATCCACTCCTTCTCTCCTCAGAATATGACCCAACCATTCACCCAGTAGTTCATGCCAAAATTTGGGGGGGATCATTTTTGACAGTGATTTCTCCTTTACACCCCAGAACTAATGTGTCACCAAATTCTGTCAATTCTAGGTCCTAAATCCTTCTTTCTGCTCTTTATCTCTCCAGCTACCAACATAGTACAAGTCGTTGTTATGACTCATCTGGAATCCCACAATAGCCCATTAATTACTCTATCTTCCTCAATTTCCTCAATTCTTTCCCTCTCCCTATCTATCCCCTTTACAGAAGCCAACATGTTTAATAAAAACAAGAACACAATTACGTTATCCTCATGCTTACCCACCAGTGGCTTCCCTTTACTCTTGGGGTGGAAATAAAGCCTTCACATGAGCATTCCTGATAATGGTGTAGTTCTCCATACTTACCTTGTGTCACACTATCCTTCACTCTCCCTGCTTCAATTATATTTACCTTCTTTGTGTTCCTAGAAACACTATGCTTCTTCCCACTTGAGAAATTTGAACATACTCCCCTCTTTGGACACTCCTTGTTCTACAGGTAATAGCACATCTGGCCCCCTCACTTCCTTTAGGTCTTTGACTATTGTTGTCTGCTCAATGAGGTCTCCCTGACCACACCCCTGCACTCCCTACCCCCCTTCCTTGGTTCATCTTTAGCTCTTATTACCATAAAACATACTATAATATTTATTGGTGTATTCCCTGTCTCCCATCCCCAGAATGTGAGCTCTTTGAGAGCATGACTTTGTCTTATTTGCTCATTGCCTTATGCCTAACTCCTAGAAAGTACCTGCCAATGAGTAGACACTCTATAAATATTTTTGGAGAAATTAACTGATCTTAACTCTCCTGACAACACAATATTTATATAATTATCTCTATTTTTTAAATGAGGAAGCTGACTATTAAGGTCAGTCAGCATGAAAGTGGTAGAGCAGGGGTTAGAATCTCAGCTATTCGGCTGCAAGTTATTCTGGTTTGACACACTCACATGCACTTGCATGAATAAAGAGTAGCAGAAAAGAAGGTGTTTCCTCCAATAGAATGGTTAATACTTTACATGGACATCCCCTGTTTCTATTTTAAATGATGTATTTTATAAGGAAACAGAAAACTATTATTTACCTTGGCACTGATGTGTTTCTGCATTTAATTAGACATATATGTGGTAAAATTTAGCTGACCCGAGGAGCACTCTCACTCCTGAAACATCAAAATACAGAAAACATTTGCATTTGACACATTGAAAATATGGATGCTTCCTTTTTCAATTCAACACATTCTAATAGGTGTAAATTGGTTTAAAATAGGATTCAGAAATGTGTTTTATCTCTTCAGATACTGTTAACTTTTAAAATATACTTTTCCTTAAAAGAAACAAAATTTTCCTTGCTAGAAACAATGTTATGAAATGAAAACTTTAGAAAGTGCATCCTACATTCTATGTTTATAATAATGAAATTCCCACAAAACACTGCCACAGCTATCATCACAACAATTACCATAGCAAATATATTTTGGGGGAGGTGGGGACTTGGTATATTTGCTCAAACAAGACCACAGTAATCAGATAGTCATCCACTTAAAGCTTAGTGAGCTGAAATCTTATCTTTGGTCTATTTTTATACCAAATTGTGGTAAGCAGAACAATGCCTAATGCAAAGATGTTCATGTCCTTATACTCAGAGCCCATGAATGTATTAGGTCACACAGTAAAGGAAAATTAATGTTGTAGAAGAAATTAAGTTTTCTAATCAACTAACCTTGAGATGGGAAAACTATCCTGGATTATTTGAGTAGTCTCAATATAATCACAAGGATCCTTATAAGTGGAGGAGGGAGGCAGAAGAGAATCAGTGTTAGGGTTGTGTGATTGGCCATTTTTGGCTTCAAAGATGGAAAGGGGGCACAAGACAGGAAATAAATAACAGAACCCCTTTGGCAAGAAAGTCTGGGAAATGTTTACAGGCCTAATGCCCTTGTGGTAAGAGTTTAGAGAGATAGGTATGGTTCTGAATATCAACAAACATTATTGAGACTATTAAGTGTATGGCTTTGGGCACATTATGTAATTATTTTCATCTGTGAAAAGGGATAGTAATAGTATCTACCTTGTATATTTGTATGGATTAAAGAAAATCATCCTTAGAAATAATTTAAGGAAAGTCTGATACACAGAAATATTGTAATATAGTTTAACACTTATTTTAATTTCAGAAGAAAATATTAAAATAATAATGCATGTAAAACTTAGGTGGTCATGGATTTAACTCTTGATTATAGTATCACTTACTAGTTGTATTCATTTGCTAAGTTACTTAATTCTCTAGCCCTTTTTCTTTAGCTATAAAATGTAGACACATTCATCTATGAGATAACACATGGCAGACACAATTAGAGATCGATATATTAAAGTCAATATTATTATTAATAATTACTATCACAAATAATAAATTTAAATAAATATCTTCTTATTAGATATGTGTTGTGTATCAATAAATGAGAGCTGAATGCAAATATATAAAATGTGAAGCAAGACTTTTGATTACATTGTTAAGTCCAGCTTTATCTCGAAAAGGTATGTTAAAAGAGATAATTCATGAAGAGCATTTTCTCACTAATCCCACAACAATCAAAAACCATTGTATATTAAACTCAATTGACTTGAAACCTGGGCTTTCTATTGTATTTAGTGAATGATAAAAGCACACAATAAAGCAAATAATTAAAATGCTTATATAATACTTAAAGGTATTAGAAATGATTTTTGTTATTTTCAATTGTCTATTATTTAAGGAAATATAGTGTGTTGAATTTTTTTAATAGAACAAAGCAGAAAAATACAAAGAGAAGACATTTTAAATCACCCAAAATCACACCACCCAGAAATGATGTTATTTACATTTGATGACCGCTATTCTAGAGATCTCAATATTTATATGTACAGAGAGACACCAAAAACTGTTTCTTGTAGAACACCTCATTTTCATTGTTAGTGTCAAAGCATAACAACTTCAGTAGCTTTTGTATTCTACTTTTTCTTCTTATGCATTTTATAACTAGTACTATCTTAGAAAAATATATAGACTTGTAAGTATAGGGGTTACTACACTACAGTTTTGTTTGAAACTGTCATTTTATAATGTTCTGCTCAGATTGTCATTAGGAAGGTATCAGAAAAGATAAGATTTTATTCTCTTACTTCTAGGAGAAGAAAACAAAATCACTTTCCCTTTAACTTTGATTTTGACCTCTGCTGAACGTAAAGCTACAGGTTTCCTAGCACAGGTTTTGTTTGTGTGTGTGTGTGTTTGTGTGTGTGTGTGTGTTATTTTCAGAGGAGATTTATTTAATTCTAATCTTTAATAGGAAACAAAATTTTGTAGGCCCATTCCCAGGATTCGAATTTCTAAATTTTGTAATACAAATTAACAATGAAAATTTTAGGTAACCACCTTCGGCCCTGAATTAAGTTTATAGAGGGAACAGACACAAGTGGAAAAGAGGAAAACTACATTGAATTTTTGATGCTGTGTAGTAAATTAAGCTCACTTCCCAGGTGAATGTTTCTTCCACATTTAAGACTTCTAGCAAGTGTATGATTGAAATTTGTTTCCTTGCAAAGTTGCAAGTTACCATGCCATAGACTTTCCAAGTCATTCATGAATTGTTCAAACCAAGAATGCAAATGAAAGGTTTTATGTCATCTCATTTCAGATATTTATATTTGCATTTCTGGCTTGAATTCCAAGAGGTTGTTTTGAATTATTTAAAGAAGGCTATAACTTTGACTTTTCAGGCTTGAGAAAAATGAATCCACTCTTGGTGATTTTATAAAAATCATTCTCCTGAGTTTGCAAGACTGCTGGGCAAGTTCTGATGCATGACTAGTTCAGTAAAGCAGTACTAACTTGTGTCTCCACAAACTGATTTATCTGAATCACCATGGAGACAGTGGCCAACTTTCTTCTTACTAGAGAGCTCAAAAAGGTGCATTTAAATTTTAGCACGGTAAATTATCAGATAAATGTATTATTGTACTTGAGAATAGAACCTGTTAGCTCTGAGATTACTAATATATGGCTGTTTTGAAATTTTATAAACAATTTTGACATAGTTGCTCAACATATTACTTTGAAGAAATGAGAATTTCAGTGGTGTAAAGAATTGCAGCACAAAGTTGATTGATTGCCAGGAGTAGAGCATCAAAAGGAATAGCAGCAGTGGAATAGAGCTGGTTCAGCAGATGCCTATGTGATTTTCTTGAGTGGCTTAATAATTAGAAGATGGTGGTATCATTAACTGAGATACTGAGGTAATGAAGTAAGGAAATGGGGGGAAAATACCACAGGATAGAGGGGTAGTTGATGGACAGATAACTTAGCAGGGATTTGCTAAAAGTAAAAAACTTTTTTTTTCACTGTTGTGGCCTCTTCCATTGCGGAGCACAGGCTCCAGACGCACAGGCGCAGTGGCCATGACTCACGGGTCCAGTCGCTCCACGGAATGTGGGATCTTCCCAGACCGGGGAATGAACCCGTGTCCCCTGCATCGGCAGGCAGACTCTCAACCACTGCACCACCAGGGAAACCCAACTTTTTTTTGATATGCAAGGAAGGAGCATCTTGTTCATTAACATATGACATATATAGTGAACTCCTAAAATATTGAAACCTATATAAATTAGTTTACATACAAATTTCCAAACTTATATGTCCATCAGATCTATTTTCCATAATAACACTTTTCAACATTCAGTAGAATTACTGTCCCAAATAATATGATTAGTAGAGTATTAGTATAGTCCCCTTCTTAAATTTAATTATTCTCCCTATATTTGGGTTGTACCAATTTGGGGAGGCAAGGTAACCCATTTTCTGAAATTCCTAGTTTTATTTCCTAGATTACACAGATTATTTGCATAGTTGAATTTGAATAGCCTTATAATTATATTTCTCAATTAGCTACAATTACATTGTGATTCAGTATATCATTATCCAAATTATCATAAGAATATTTTAGTAAAAGCATTTACTACTTTCCTTTTTTATGGGTAGAAACTTAAAGCTTCTCATCTGAGAGTAACATGACAAACAATTAGAATATTTTGAATTAAAATCTACTTTTCTTCATTATCATTCAACACTAGAAAAGGTCTCCTATCTATTACTCAAATGATTCTCTGGGAAATATGCACAATAATTTTACTCTGATTCTTTGAATATCTGTTACAGTATGATACATATGAAGAGTCATATGCATGGGTCAGATGTGTATATTCCTCAATACTACTTCTCTTTTCAGCAAAGGAAGAAAATGGATTTTATATGATTAAACATTTTTTATAATTTAAGAGTTCTGAGAGGTTTGAATACATTATCTTATACCTCTAATGTGTGTTTGTTTCCAGGCTAATTTAAACATGGACTTTTGTTTTTTTTTCTTTTTTCTCTCTCCTCTCCCTCACTCATTTTTCTTAGGAGCATATCTCCACATCAGTACCAGGACACATCAGGAAGGACTAGTATAGTTTCCCATTATAATACTCTTAGTTTTTTGAAATTAGGAATTCAAAATATTAATTAATTAATTAATGTAAAGATAAATAATTTGTTTTAAAAGTATTAACATAATTTTATAAAATCATGCTTTTAATTTAATTTTGTTACCTAGTAAAATATTTCTTAACATAATTGAATCACATTGCTTAGGTACTCCAGCAAACTGTAACATACTTTGGAATTTTGGAAATAAAAAATATGGGTTGACAAATATGACCATTTGTTCTTGAAAACAGAATATACATGGTTTTTAATTTATTTTTATTTTCTATAGTGTAATAGCATTTTCAGGAACAATCAATTCCAGCTATTCTGTTTTGTAGTCACACAAACTTGTACACAGTTTTATATTCAGAAAGCTAGTGTGTGTGTACTGTACGTGAGCATGTGTGCTATGGAAATTACTTACAGGTGAACTATGAAGAAAGATCAATCTTGCAGACTTCTGCATGGAATATCTGCACAAGTGTACAAGATTACTTTTACTTCTCCATTGTATGTATACATTGAAACTACATGCAGGAAACTACTGAGGAGGTTAGAAATTGGTCATCAAAATATAGAGTTTGGCTTTATTCATCTCTATATCCCTATTTCCCCAAATCTTAAATCCTATGCTACCAGCCAAACCTTCTGAGAAAGGAATGTGTTGAATAAACCTAGTGCACTCTAAATTATGATAAAAAGGAACTATAGCATTAAGTACACTTACCAAGGAAATGGACTTTAAATTTATCTTGAAAATGATAATTCATAAACTCATTAATAAACATTTTCAAGTTCTATTCTTCTTCACTTTCTATAAATTTAAAACTGTTATTTTCAGGAAAAAAGAATCATCTTGTTGGTGATGGTCCTAAAATGTTAATATTTATAAATAGTTACAAATAGAGTGAAAGAACAAGGAGTATGATACTCTCAGGTACATTGATTATGGTTTATGTATACCAAATACAGAAGAAAACAAAAAAGAGGATTAACAGAGAGTTAGATAATTATTTGCTAACTTGAGGAGAGATAAAGCTGAGAATTCTGGAAGAAACTGAAGAGAAAATTCAAAGGAAATCTTGAGGTTCAGATCAAATGTACAAAAGTAAAGTAGAAACAAATGCTGAACATAGACTAAAATGAGGTCAGAACTAACACAACAAATGGCACATGAAGATTCAATAAACAAAAGAGTAAATTAATATGTGACAGTAATCTGATAATTTTAGCAAAAAGTTTTTTGAAAAGACACACAAGAAAGAACCAAGTATAGCACTCTCCTATCGTAAATATTGAGTTATATAAAAAGAAAGAAAAAAATATAAAGCAAAAACACAAAAGAGGAGATTTTGAATAGTCATTAGAAAGCAATATAAAAATAGTTAATACATTTCCATGTCAATTTACAAATGAAGATAAATTGAAGATGGTGGCAAAATAGAGGATAAAATCAAGAACATTAAAATATCAGCTAGGAAAACATTTTTATAAAGGAACTCTATGCATGTCAATAAAATACAATTTATAGCCTACAAAAAAATAGGACATTAATGACAATTTGGGGCCACCATTTACTACATCTCAAATAAGAAATGACACTTTTAGAATTTTCCAGGCAAGAGAGAGTTTTCACTCAAAACAATGTTGTGGTAAAGAAGAGATTGTAAAGATATCAATCATCATGTTAAGTCAAAGCTGGGTAGAAATTGAAATTGGAGGGGGCACCAAGCCATGTGGTAAAGAGAAATGTCCAATTGAGACTTGTTTATGAAGAGCCATTAAACTTATATTTGATGTAGTGATACCCCTCCTGAGAATTTATCATAAGAATATGAAGCAAATAAAGTGAATATTAGTAATAGTTATCCATATTAAAAGACAAAGATTATTGATATCTAAAGATCTTCAGAGTTTAAGTAGGAAAAATATCCATAATGTTATGTATACAAAAATTAAACCTCATATGTCTGAATAAATTCTGGAATGCAAAATGAAACATTTAACTTAAGTAAGTGTACATATACAGGCAAATTTATTAAACAGATTGACAGAGATATATAAGTTATTTTGAGTTGAAATATATTTTGGGATCCTAGCATTTTTATATTAAATGTATCACCTATTATTATAATAGAAAGTGAACAAAGGGACAATAAAAATGAAGAACATCTATAATTCTCTTAGCCAGAGAGATAACCACAATTAACTTTTAATGTATTTTTCTTTTAATCATATTGTAGGTAGATGATAGATAGATAGATAGATAATAGAGTTTTCTCCTTACATCTTATACACAGCACTAGAAACATCCTATTATGCTGTCTTTTTATTTGCAATATGATAATGGTTATTTTTATTGTCATTAAAATTCTGATATTTAGTGACTATATTTCTAATCATTTATCTCTTAATCTAAATTTTAGTTGTGTCCATTGTTTTGCTCCTTTTTGTGTTGTAAAACACCCTATTCTACTCTGAAATGGCAAGATGGTGGTACCAGGAATCTTGATACAAGTATGTTTTGTTCTCTAACTGTTGGGTAAAAAGAACTGATGAGCAATGATAGACAGAGAACATGAAGATGGCATGGTATCTATTTCCTATCCTGGCTTCAAGAACCTAGATCTGAACCTAGTTCCTTATAGGAGGAACTATCACAAGAACATGATGTTTGAGCTAAGAAATGAGTAACAGGAAGGAGTAAATATGTAATAAGCTGGGAGGAGCCTGGAACGGCACGTGTTGAAGCCTTGAGATAAGAACCAGCGTATGGTGTTTGAGGACCCAAAAGGCCAATGTATCTGGTGATAAGGGGGTAAAGAGGAGAGGGTAAGAAAGATGTGGGAAAGGTAGGCATAGGTCATTTCAGGTAAGGTTTTTTGGGTTGAAGAAATGAGAATATATTCATTCTAGCTGTAATGGAAAACAGAAAAGAGATATAAGTTGGTTCATATTTGAAAATACGACTCTACTTGATGATAGTTTAGACATTTAAAAAAAATTTGCACCGTGCTAAAAATCTTTAAAAATGATGATTAAAGGAGAATCAGTTATTCAAAAAGAATAAAAACTTAAGGCATGTGCAGATGTAGAAAGAAAATATATGTTTCCTGTGAAAGGAGAATAAAAATTCGTGGGGTTTTTTACCTAATAATTCCTCACTTATCAATATGGCCCACAAATGCAGCTCAAATGGAAAAAAAATAACTATTTTTCACACCTGTTAAAAACATTTAGAGTTAAACCAAAAAGATTTCCTAGCAATTAGAAAATATCTGAGTAGTCCATACAATTTTTTACTTTAATTAAAATGATAGATAATTAGAAATGCTGTGTAAATAAACATAAAGGGAACAAAGATGAGTATAAATAAGATTATGATCTGCTTAAAACAACTGGAAAAGTGTAGATAGAGTCTTGAAGCTGCTAGTGAAATATATTCTTTTACTTTTTTTTGTAAAAATATCTAAGTATTTAATAAACAATATTATAACAGATATGGAGAATAGTCACATTGAATAAAATAGTTAAATGATATAGACCTGAGCATGAATGCATATTCTTTTGGCAGAGCAGAAGTTGTACTACCATGGGTTGTGGATACAAGTGGCTAAAGCATTAGAACATATACAAAAGCAAATACTGAATAAATAATGGTAATTTGAGCTTATTTCTTTATAAAGAATTGTCAATTTGGGGAGAAAGTGTGATGATTGATCTTGATATATTTAAATAACTTTTGTAATGGATCTGTGACTCACAAAAAAGAAATTTTATGCCAAAGATTTTAAATATATAATTCAGAGAAGAGGATGGATGGGGTTTTCTTCTTCCCAGTGAAAAGTTAATTCTATGACTTCTGGGGACAGCTCTTCCTCATACTGTGGCTGGGAAAGGCAGCCTAGGACTAATTATCTGGAAGAAATATGTATTCCATTCTTCCTGGGCCTTCCTAATTAAAGCTTGAATTGCTTAATTCTTTTATCTCCAGAATGATCCTTGCCATCACTAGCCTTCTTATCCATTCTAGATTAATCTTCTAAAGACACTTTGCAGGTTTGGGTGCTTTCAGTGGTTTAGTTAGTCAGGAACAGAGTGAGCATGTGTTCCACAGGCCCCAGGTTAAGTGCTGTTTCTACTCTTTTGGACTTTTCCAGCCTTGCTTCTTCAAATATAAGGATGCAATAAAAAATATTACTATGGGTGAAAATGTGTTTTTCCAAAAAATGTGTTCAAGTACTAATCTCCAGTACCTTAGAATGTGACTTTATTTGGAAATATGGTCTTTACAGAGGTAATCAATTTAAAAAGAGGTCCTTAGGTTGGGCAGTAATCCAATAAGACTTATCAAGAGAGGAAATTTTTACACAGAGACAGGCATACAGAGGGAAGATTATGTGGAGAGACATAGGGAGAACATTATGTGAAGATGAAAGCAGAGATTGGATGCATCTGTTATACAAGCCAATGAATGACAAGGATTGCCTGTAAATGATGAGAAGCTAGGAGAGAGGGATGGAACAGATTTACCCTCACAGCCCTCAGAAGGAACTACTCCTATTGATACCTTGATCTTGGACTACTAGCCTCTAGAACTGTGAGACAATAAACTTCTGATGTTTTAAACTACCTAGTTTATGGTACTTTGTCACAGTAGCCTTAAGAAACTAATACAATGTGTTTTTAAGAGGAAGTGGATAGACACCTTCACATTAATCACTGATGAATTATTTTAGTGCCCTCAATACTCTTTCCATGCTTGTGTTAACCATCTAATCACAGTTTTTAATTACATTTTTGATTATTTTAGAGATACGATCTGGGAATTAGTGGCTTTGAGTAGCTGCCATAAATCATAGAAGATACTATCATAAGTAAGCAACATGTTAATTGCTAATCTGTCTCTTGTTTATTATTGTCTAGATGCTTTTTTCTGCAATATTATTCAGTTATTAAAAAGTATTTTGAGGACCTACTATGTTCAGCATTGTACTAAAATATGGAATGGTGAAATATTCCTTCTTTCTTTCATAGAAATGATGAGGTAGGGCACAATATCTGAACTGTTCATGTCTATGCAAATACATAGCTGTACCAGTGACAAGAGTTGCACTTTCCACCTAAGGTATCTACTGTTATCCTCAGTAACTACTTACAATGTCCCAGAACTTCATCTTAGTGCAGTAATTTGCATCCATTCATCCTACTTTAAAAAAAAAAAATTCCTAGTAAGCAAGTATTAATGCATTTTAATTTTCTAGAAAGCATATCAACAATATACATTTTCTGAATTGGATGTTATTTATATCTTCTATCATTTATAAGATAGTTTCCCATAGTTTTGCATGTCACTTCTTTGGTTTAACATACATTATGCCAGTGAAAAACAAAAAAGTTTCATGCACATTTGGCTATGGAATCAGGGTGACAGCAGGTGATGCTGAAATCTCAGACTCTGTGCACTGAATTGAATCTCAGAGACAGAGTTTTGGGTGAAATAGAAAAGAATAACTTTATTGCTTTGCCAGGCAAAGGGGGATGCAGTGTGCTCTTGACCTCCAAATGATGTATCTGGACTGGAAAGGATATGGTGAGAAGTTTTATAGTAATGGTTCAAGGGCACAGTTATGATAAGGTGCAGGGCCTGCCCTCCTTTAATCCGGCCTCAGGTGGTCTCCTGATGAGCTTCGAGTTTATCAAGCTGTGACCTTCTCTCCTGAACATCTTCCATTTGGTGGGGGTTTTAGTTCTGCAGAAAAACTTGAAGATATTGTCATGTGTATCCCTTGAGGTAGAACCAGGACCCTATCCCAAGGCTGCACTATTGTTTCTTGACTGCTCCTCCCTTTTCTCTGCATCCCCTCCGTTCCCTGATTAACAAATGTTTGAAACTGACCTTTGGGACTCAGGGAAGGTCATAGAGACTAGAGTCTATTCTCTACAAACAAGAAACAGGAGACAGAAAGACTTCTGTGCCCAGGAGCCCCACAGGGTCCTGCTCAATTTCATGGGCAATGATGACCAGAAACTGGGAGTTAAATAATAAAAGGAAGGGAATTGAGATCTGCTGGTGAAGTTAAACTATCAAAACTTGTTTCTTTCCAAAGTTCTTTTTTTTTAATTTATTTTATTTAAGTATAGTTGATTTACAATTTGTGTTAATTTCTGCTGTACAGCACAGTGATTCAGTGTATAACCATAATGGGAGAGAATAGGAGAAATAATATATTATTTTCCTATTATTTCCCATTAGGGTTTATTACAGGATATTGAATGTAGTTACCTGTGCTATACAGTAGGACCTTGCTGTTTATCCTCCAAAGTTCTTTTAGTATACTCCTTGGGATCTTTTTTTTCCTTTAATAAGTAAGGGGTGAGAGAATAGGAAGAAAGGGAAGAGTCTCTTATGTATCCACAAAGAGCTAAAAATATATTTGTTTCATAAGACTAAGATGATTCTACTCCAGTGTATATATAAAGCATTAGTGAAAATATATAATGGTGGTTACTTATAATTATATTACATGTGTCATAAATACAGTATTCTGATACTGCAATCTGTTACTTAAAAATATTTGACTGATCATTAATTGCTTCTCTCTAAATTATAAATATTTAGCAGAACTTCTAAAGCTCTTCTCAGTTTGGCCCATACATCTCTCTTCTTTATCCTAACTTCCTGTTATTTCCTTACACTCAAATGCACATTATACTCTAGACATATTTTTAAACAGTAACAGTTAAACTATGTTTTGCATGACTCATGTTTCCCTAGGTTTGCCTATGAATTAAGGCAAAAGGGTTGCAAGATAAACTCAATTTATTCTAAGTTTCTTGAACCTATCCCTCATATTGATTGTGAAATATTTGCTTGTGTCTATATATTGTGATATTTTTAGGATTTAGTAAGTTTATACAATGAAAATTAGGGAAGCAGTGGTATACTTTACTCAATATAAATGCAAAATGGAAAAGATTGAGATATGCAGTAGCTTAGCTATTACACAGCATAGCTTAACATCAGCTTTTGTGTCTTCTTACTACTTGCAAATTTTAAAGATGAAAGAATGTATTATGTACACTTTTATTTCAGTAATTTATATAGTCTGCTCATTATTGTTGAAGATATGCAGAAATGTCCTTGACAACAGAGAGGAATTAGAAAGACAACAGTGCATCTGGTAAGAAAGGGTACAGAATGACCTATGACATCTATACCTGTTTGTCATAAAAAAAGACAAGGTCACAGCAGTGAAAATCAAATGAAACCACAAACGGAATTCTCTTAGTAAAACATAGCTTTTGAAGATAGTATTCATTATCCACAGCATTTAATGATAGGGAACAGGTAACATTTAAGAAAGATAAGTAGTAGAATGCTCTGATAAAAAATGGAACACACACACACAATAAAAAGTTTAAAGTATTTAAGTATTGCTTAAAAGTTTAGATAAAAAGAATCAGGAATGTGAGCCACAGATTTAGGCTTGGTTCACCAATTTACTGCTTGCCTTGAGTCAAACAATTTCACAGATTAATTTAACTTTTTGGGAAAATAAGCTGGTAAGATGGAATAATATGTGTACTTCAAGGCCCACAAATACAAATGATTTTGTGACGAAATTTAGGCTGATGGTAAAAAAAAAAAAATCTGATATGAGGAAAGCTGATAATCATAAATGGAACTGAAACATGACCCGTTGGAGGAAGAGGGATACTAAATATCAACATTTAATAAGCAAGAGTCATTTCTGGGGATCACAAAATATGTTACATGAATTTTAACGTATTAATTAACATTATTCAGGTATAAAAATAGTATGATTGCTGACCATTTAAAATTCATTTTGTGCAAAAGAAATGCAGCTGTATTAAGGATTAGGGATTTTCCATTCAGTCATTGAAAAATATGTATGAAAAATATACAAAAAATTCAAAGGTAACTGTTTCTATAACTATTTAGGATAACATTAACTTATTTTTTTGAAGCTTGTAATCAATTAATATTTATAAAGTAGATATAAGTAGCCCTGGAGTTTCTATATGTGAGTTATTTATAACTTACTTCTACCTCTACCAACCCTTCCCCAATAACTTCCTGGCACCGAGGATAAATATCTTTACATTAATTCCTTACCATGATATTATCACCTTAAGAGTATGCACAAAACAAATTAATTTTTATCCCTGGATTAGCTAAGCTATATATAATATTTCTTGAATTGCCCAATATTTTCTTCATTTAGGGAAGCTGTAGCATTATTCCTTTTAATGGATAATTGAGAATGGACTACCTGGATCAAACATTTAAAACTTCAAGACAAAAAAAAATTCATTATGTTCTCTCGGTTATCAGAATAAGCAACTGTAGAATTTCTTCTGTTGACATCTCTGAATTTCTTACATTACAAATTACACTGACATTCAGATGAGTATCTATTGAGGGAGACTTGTTACTAGGAGTGTCAGGAGGAATGTGTCCTCCTCTGAGTGTGCCTGTGTTCTGCACTTGTTTTTATAAGGGTATTTACTCTTACATACCATCATTGGTATAACTGGAAATAAATATATATTAAAAATAAAAAAAAAACACAAACAGAGAGACAAAAAATAAAAAAAAACAACTACATGAAAGTGTCAATGAAAAATTGATCAGTCAATCTAAGAAAGAAATGGAAAATTTTATTCGAGCCAAATTTGAGGATTATAACTCTGGAAAGAGCATCTTAGAAAGTTCTGAGAACTGTTTCCACCTGTTAGAAGTCAAGGCACAGTTATATAGGTGTTTGGAGACAGAAGGCCATACATCAAATGAAGTTTTTTTTTTGTTTTTTTGGGTTTTTTTTTGCTGTACGCGGGCCTCTCACTGTTGTGGCTTCTCCCATTGTGGAGCACAGGCTCTGGACGCACAGGCTCAGCAGCCATGACACGGGCCCAGCCGCTCCATGGCATGTGGGATCTTCCTGGACTGGGGCACGAACCCGTGTCCCCTGCATCAGCAGGTGGACTCTCAACCACTGCGCCACCAGGGAAGCCCCAAAGTATTATTGACAGTTAACATAATTCAGATCTAAGCATCATTGTGGTGGGTCATGTGACTCCTGACAAGATCAAGAAGGAATGTTATCTTTTAAGGAGTTGTCTTGTTGATACTAGGAGAATGTTGCTCTTTATGGCTGAGCAGATATTCCTGTTGATGGGGGAAGATGGGAAAGGTTTGGTCAATGCATAATGCAGATACACAATGCACAGTGGGGGGAGAGAGGAGGCCAAGGGCAGAGAAGAATTTTTGTTTAAATTCCTCTTGTTTTGCCATAAAAATATTACTTTTATTTCACAAAAGTGAGTAGGTTTTAAAGATAAGAAGAAATCCATGTTATAGGTGATGCCAATAAACCCGAGGCATTAAAATTTTCTCTTCATCTCCTGAAAAAGAGCCCTCTGACTTTCACCTTTTTGTAAGAAATTTCTATGGAAAGTAGTAAATAAAATGAAGCTATTGATAGTATGCAATAGGACTCAGGTCAAAAAATAAAATATCTAAAATCAATATCTAAGATAGCTTGTTTAACAGAAGAATTAAACACATGCACTTTTCTCCACTCTAATCCAAAACAGTAAAGTTAAAAATTTTTAAACACACAAGAGCAATCAGAACAGAAGAGACAACAGATGAGAGGTATAAAAACATTTCTAGAAGATGTGAAGTAAATAAACAGATCATTATTAACTTAGGAGACTAGAGAAAGCATAAAATCGTTATTGAATATTAGAATAGAAATTCACTTTTCAACAATGGGTGCTAAAGGACAGTGGAGCATCCTATATTGAAAATTCTGAAAAAAAAATTATTTGTATAGACTTTAAGCAAAGCCAATTCAAAATTAAATGTCAGAGTAGACAAAGAAATTTTCGGACACACATGGACTCATAAAATTATTACTGTATTAGATTTCTAGGCTGTGTGACAAATTACCATAAATTTAACAGCTTATGAGAAAACACATTTGTTATCTTACTGTTTCTATGGGTCAGAAATCCAAGTACAACTGAGCTACATCTTCTCAGGGTCTCACAAGTCTACAATTAAAGTGTTGGCCAGGGCTTAGTTCTCATCTGGAAGTGAGTTAAGGAAGGACTCACTTCCCTGATCACGTGGTTGTTGGCAGTGTTTATTCCCTGCAGTTGTAGGATTAAGAGCTTCGGGTTTTTTTTTTTCCTGGCTGGCTGTCAAAGACAGACCTCAGCTCCTGGAAGCTGCCTGCTGTTCCTAGAGGCTGCTCATGATTCCTTGCCACTTGCCATGTGGGCTTCCTCAACATGGCTGCTTACTTCATCAAGTCAATAAGGAAAGAGAGACACTGGAGCAAGATTGGTGCTTCAATCATATATAATAATGTACAAGTCCTGCCCACAGTCAAAGAGAGATTATACAAAGGCATGAATACCAAGAGGTGGGAATCATGGGTAGCTGCCCTAGAGTATGTTTACCACACCTACGCTGGCTATTTTCCAAGAAGAAATGGAGGATATGCTCACAAAACAAGGGAATCTAGAGGAATGTGTATGGTATCATGGTAAACAGGGATACAACACAGGAAAGAGGCAAAGGGAATTCCCAATATGACAAAGATAACAGCTGTACATCTGGCCTACTGAGAAGTCAGGTTAGAGCAAGGTGTGATATAGGGAGCATCAGGATAGACATTGTAGAAAAAAGAAAAAGAAAAAATTACCTAATGTATTCAAGTATGTTAAAATTTTTATTGAAAGGGCTTTTATAATTCTATTGAAGAGTTTGCAAATAATTCATGATAAGTACCTACAAATTAAGAAAATAGGAAGAAAACAAAAGGCATTATTTACTCCAGAAGAAAAACAATGAGAGTACATTATGTTCCATGAAAATGCTAAAATAAAAAAGAAATTTAAATTGTATAAAGATCCAGTTTCAGCAGTAAGCTGCATTTATTCCTTCAACAAAACTCTGTTGAATATTATGTTCCAAGTATTGCTTAGTACTACAGATAGAGCAGGAAAAAAGAAAACTCCCTGCCCTCACAGAAATTACATTCTAGAAAGGAAAGGCAGAAAATAAATGATATAAAAATTAATATAAAATGCAATATCAGGTAGTGATAAGTGTTTAGAAGAATATTAAAACAGGGTAAGGAGATAAAGAATGATACTGTGGACATAGAGCAGGAAGGACTAATAGTGAATAACCAAAAGCTTAAAAAAAGTTTCAGGAAGAGAGATAAAGGAAAGTGAGATGACACAATAAGGTTCAAATTTCATCTTTCCTAATAGATATTTTGTAAAATTAATAAAAGTTTTTTTTTTTTTTTTGAGGTACGCGGGCCTCTCACTGTTGTGGCCTCTCCCGTTGTGGAGCACAGGCTCCGGATGTGCAGGTTCAGCGGCCATGGCTCACGGGCCCAGCTGCTCCGTGGCATGTAGTATCTTCCCAGACTGGGACACGAACCCGTGTCCCCTGCATTGGCAGGTGGACTCTCAACCAGTGTGCCACCAGGGAAGCCCAGTAGAAGTATTTTTAAACATAAACCAAGTATCCAAGATGTTGCATTCGTGATTTTCTAAAATAATATACTGAAAGCAAAAATTGCCATAATAATTATGCTATGTCTATGTATTCTATGATACTTGACATTTATGTTTCAATTTTTCTACAGAAACATTCATTCAGCCTACATCAGTAATAACTTACAGGGTTACTGCAGATATTCTATATTTTTTTTATTTTTGTGAGAAATAATCCAGAAGAAGTAGTACAACAGCATGTTGTATGTAATAAATAATGAATACGTAATAAGGAACCTGACATTTCCTTTATTGTTCATTCTAGCTTTTGCAACACCTACATGCTTTTAAACCTTATGTCAGGTTAAGAAAAAATGTATGTAATATAGGTAACTTTCTTCACTGACCATTATGCTTGCTTTTCTGCTATAAATTCTTGATTCTTTATGTTATATCAATATATTATATTATAAATTTATTTAATTTATATATTTATTAATGTTTTGATTGTAAAATTGTTTTCTTTAGTAAAATATTTTCTATTTAGAATCCAGAATTAGAAATGTACCTTGTTACTCTAATAGGGGATTTACTTTATAGAATTTCCAATATATGCATTTATTACTTCTCTCTAAGGTTTTCAATGGGAAATAATAATTCACCAAATTGTCAAAACCTTTTTTGTATATTCTAAATAAAATAAAACCTTTGTAAGGTGAGCTTTTGCTGGCATTCATATAAAGTAATGGTATATGTTTGGGATAAGAAATTTAATGATGATGATATTGATGATAATGATAACTTTTAATCAATGCCGTCATTGCTTGGTAGAAATCTTATGTGACGGAGCTTTTGTCCCAAGTGAGGTTATACAAAAATAACTTAAATTCAATTGCCATAGATAATTATAATATTCTTATTAATACAAGCATTATATTTGTATATTTCTTGAGTAATAGACTTTCACAATGTCATCTTAAGACAGAGCACAAATAGAAAAGGAGAAGTTCTGGGAAGATGTGACTTTAATTTAATTTGGGTGAATAAATACAAAAAAAGTAAATGAAATACTAATTCAATGTTTTTTATTTTTTTTTTTTACTTACAATCTGAACTTCAAGAAATTTTTTCTGATCCCAGTATTTTTATGTTTTAGAAGTCAGTAATATGCTTCTGTTGGGAGAAACTGATTTTGATTACTCATGAACTTAAGATAATTTATTTATTAAGTATGGGGAAGCTAGATTTTTTACCCCAAATCATAAATATACATATTTATTTATATAGATATTTACCTTTAAATATAAAACTTTAAAGTAGACTCTGTTAAATGCAGTTAACTTTTTTTGAGAGCTCACTACAGACCAGGTACTCTTCTAGACCAGGTACTATTCTAAACTACATGCTTACTTCATTTAATCCTCAATAATTGTTGCTGAAGTAGGAGAAAACAGGATTTCCTTACAAGACTTTGCGATTGTCTAACTTTCCTCTTTACTCAGAGTCAGAAATTTAAAAAGCAGACTTTACCTATTATTGTTTCAACTTGTTTTCTATGAAACACTCCTTTAATGCCTACTCTGATTCACTGAAGAGCAAAGAACTTCTTGTTGTCACTTTACTGAATTCTTATAGATTCACGTATATCAATTACATATATATAATGATTAGTTAAAATAACAAGCCAAGTTTTTCAAACTGCAAAATTTCAAGGTAAGGCATTTATGACTCTGGGTAAACACAGAATTTTTATTTTTTACAATGCAGGGAAATTTAGATCCTTATTAAAATATAATTAAATAAATTCCTTACTTCTTACCTCTGTCTTTATTTCTTTGCCCAAGCTTATTGGACTACTATTGATATCTTTATACTGAGCACTTGAATTCCACGTGAACCACTGGAATTATTTAATTATGGGTGATGTGAAAGAGGTGGCAACTAGAAATTGGGAAACAGGCATTTCTTTGGTCTCCCTTGGTAACTAAGTATAATACGGAGCATTCGTTTTAGTTTTGAAAGGCAATTTTCCTCATAGTAAGTAAGATGTCTGAATTCAAATAAGGATATTTTAGAAAGGATTGTGCTTTTTGGGGAGATTAGATACCCTATAGCCACCATCAAGAGAGAGAACAATAATGAATTGCATAAATAAATGATAAACCAAGCAATATAAACTCTTAAAATGTCAGTGAGTTATTATTTAATCATGTGTATTTATCTATGGTTACGCATTACTGTAATATCAACAATGAACTAAATGTCATTTCAGTGTTTCCCAAACTGGCATGTTGGGTAATAATAGAACAAAATCTAAACAAAATAACCAACACATCTTACATACACACATATACTGATATGTTATAATAAAATATTCTATATTTCAACAAATAAAGGAAATACTGATACAAAAATTTGAAGAAATAATTTTACAGAGGGAGAGGATGCTTTAGTTTAAAATGCTACTATGACAGTATGTACTGAGAATCTCCAAGAAATAGGCACTCTGTGTATCTTCACAAGCAAGCATATTCAGGGAAAACTGTTTCAGGTCACTCCTGTGAACATGTCTCAAAACAGGACTGCTGATTTACATTAATACATTAGTTATATGTGGCTTTGGGAATCAACGTACATTTAAGATGTATGGATAAGTATTCTACAGAGCAAAATTTATTAATAGCTAGTGTAAGTTGAGGCAATGCAGCTAGATGATTATTTAAAATGTTTTTTAACTAATAAGAATATTGAAAGAGGTTCTTACCTATGGAGCAGAACCTGAGTATGCAAGTTAAGGGAGAAGACATTTTTTCCCCTTTTTTTCCTGTCTCCTAACTCAATGTTGTATTTCCCACTGCAGAGGTGGGAGAGGATGGAAGGAGATTTAGAAGGGTGAGTAATAAAATGGGGTTCATAATACTTAAAATTAAAACTGAATTTTTAATAGCTGAAATAACACAGACAATTTTATTGCAGTTAAAATGACATATCACTTTGCTTTTTAAAGGAAATGGTGAAATTAAAATTCAGCTATATTCCTTTATATTTTTAAATAAAATAATATAGAGTTATCAGTGTTAAATCTGTTAGTTAAATATATTCTTAAAATATTTTAGATTAGACACAGAGCATAGTATCATTCTAATATTTTTTCTAATGCATTTTTTTTTAGCCTCGAGATCTCTAGCATATTTTAGAAATAACTTCCTTTTGATCACTATGTCAAAGCATTTTTTTGAACATTTGATATACAGTGCTGTCTTATCTCCTTGCTCGAGTTTATAAATCCCATGTGAATGAGACACAGTATCAAGGCCACTTCTGCATGAGTAAATCAAGTACTCACAAGTTTGTTTCATTTTCCAGGTATATTCAGTTACCTTTTAAAATATCACTGGGTATGTATTGTATAAATTTAAAATGAAATAGCTAAGTTAACTAGCAACAGTTTATTTAAAGACTGTCATTGTTGTTGGAAATAACTATCCAGAAAAATATTACAGATTTTTTTTTATGATTTATAAATACCTTTATGATGAAATGTTGGCCATTGTATTTTGTATAGCACTGTTCCTTTGATATTGAAGGGATAGGATTTGTAACTAACTGAAAAATCAATACTGAATATTACCAACAAATAGAAAGATGGGTGGAACATATTGTGATATGGAAGTTATACACGAGGAGAAAAGACTAAATTTGTAGTTAATCTTTTTTAGTATTTTATGTTCAGATACTTGAAAAAACAGATTAGCAGCCAAAATTTAAGAGTAATAAAAGTTCAGTGGTGGAATTATAGTGCTCTGGTATATTTTCCCATTTTGATAAGAAATATAAATTATGGAACTAATTTTTTTTCTATTCATCCCTAGGGAACATTCACCTTAATAAAGAGCTGTACATTATTTTAGAAAGATAATAAAAGTATGAGCTGTGAATAAAAATAACTAGATGTGGAGAGAAATTTTAAAATCCCAAGAAGATAAAGAAAGATTTTCTTAGAACAAAAAAGTTTAATTGTCATAATTTTTACTAATTATGACAGACCAATATTTTGCTTTATCTTAAATTTTATTTTGAAACAAATACCTGAACTGAGGACACTCAGTTCTTATGGGGCTCAGTGTTCTTTATCACTTCTCTCCTGAAAAAAATAAGTACAGTCCACCCATTGTATCTGAAGGTTCCACATCCACAGATTAAACCAACAGCAGTTTGAAAACATATCTTTAAAAAATTCCCGAAATATCCATAAAACAAAACTTCAATTTGCCTCCTGTCAGCAACTATTATGTAAGAATTACACTGTATTGGGTAATTATTAGTAATCTAGAGATGATTTAAAGTATATGGGAAGATATGTATATGTTATCTACAAATACTACACCGTTTTATATGAGACTTGAGCATCCATGGGTTTTGGTATGAAGAAGGGTCCTGGAACCAGTCCACTACCACAACTATATGAGTTTTGGAATATTAGTGTATGTTTCCATATAAAATTTCTTAAATACAGATGTAAAAGCTGGTATATTTTCAATAATAATTATTACTGAATTATCTTAATTTTATCTGGATCAGTTTACTGTGAATCACACAATATTACAGCCCAATGGTTATGATCATAACTAAAATTTATAGATAATTCAAATAACATATACATGTTATCAAAATATTTGTAAAATATCAGGCAATAAAGTATAAAGTACATCTATCATCTCCATACCTTGAGATACTCACTTTTCACATATTACTGTATATCCTGAAGGACATTTTAATTGTAAATACATGAAATTACTTACTCATTTAGTTGTTATTGTTGTTTATTTGTTGTTTTACAATGATTGGATTGTACTACACACACTATTTTATCTTATTTTTTCTCACTTAAAATACTGGGGAATCTTTCCAGGTCAATAATACACTAGTAAACTTGAAGAAGACCTTCCATTGCCTATTTGCTATTCATATTTTAATAACCAGCCTGAAAGTTCATAGAGAGTAGTATAATCTGTTGTTGGGGAAATAACCTTGAATTTACGATGGCTCAATCAAAAGCTGTGCTGAAAAAAAAATACAATTTAGGGAATACAACTGGAAGAAAAGACAGCTGTCCCTTTTGAGATGTGTGAAAGATGACCCTTGGATTCCCTCAGATGATCAGAGAGTGCTGCTTATGCCATGCATGGCTCAGATTTGCTGCTCTGCCTTAGTTACAAAAAATGACCTGTTCATGTTCTCTCTTGTATTTTCTACAGAACTAACATTAGAAAACATTATTGGGCTTCCCTGGTGGCGCTAGTGGTTGAGAGTCCGCCTGCCGATGCAGGGGACACGGGTTCGTGCCCCAGTCCGGGAAGGTCCCACATGCCGTGAGGTGGCTGGGCCCGTGAGCCATGGCCACTGAGCCTGCGCGTCCGGAGCCTGTGCTCCACAACGGGAGAGGCCACAACAGTGAGAGGCCCGCGTACTAAAAAAAAAAAAAAGAAAACATTCTTTATAGCATAGCATACTAACTATTTCATAAAACTTCTTGGGAGAGAAATGTGTTTCTGCTGACTAACTAGCTTGTTTTTAACTTATGCGGGTAAAACAATTTACATGTTAATATGTCCTACTTTGTGATGGCTAGCTGCAAATCCCAAAGATTTGCTATTTTCCTTTAGCAACTTTTGGAACTTGCTTATAAATGACAAACAATTTGAATCTTAATACTACCTGCCCTTATTCTTTTTCCTTCATGTGATTTTTCTCAGTTACATTTTTACCTTCTTGTACATAATTTATGAGCTATTTCAAATCCTTTATATATTGACACAAAGTAAAAATAATTATATTGAGAAAGATATAGGTAAATGAATAAAGGTGGTTCCTTTGTGTATTTAAAGATAATTGTGGGAAGTGGGGGAGTTCGCATTATAGGTCTTGGGAATTAAGACCATTGGTAAATTATTTGGTTTTCTCAATGTTGCTTTGGGGAACAGAGGTTTGAGGTTGAGGTATATACTTATAAGGCTTATATTACAATGAATGTTTGCCAATTTGCTTAAATTCTTCTGGCAACCTCCTCAGTTTGGTTCATGTATTTATTTAGCATGACCCTAGGAATCTTGATAATATTCTTTGGTTTTAGGGATTAAAAAAAAAAAAAAAAACTGCTATGGCTCATTCTACATTTCCTCTTCTGGACCTGGAATTTTGTATTTTTTTAAGTAGTTCTAATTCCCTTTAGTGAGAAATGATATTCAGAGTCTTCCATGTGAATGTTAGGATGCTTGTTTTTCATAGAATTGGTCAGTGTTCCCACACCTATTGTAATGAACAGAGCTACGAAATATGTATAATTTGAAAGCAGAAGTATATTGGGAACTACATTGATATTTCTAGTTTAAATGTAGAATTGTGTGGTTTTTAAAAAATCTTCTTTAATGTATCTTCTATTTTTTCTTACACTTAAAATATTAATTCCTAAACATTAACATAACTATTTGCTATGTTTATTTCAGAATAAAGATATTAATATTGTCCCTAACAGTATTACTAAAAGCTGTTTAATTTTTTTCCTCAAGTTATTTTTATCCATAATCAAATTACTGTTCTTTAAGGTCACTTAATATATGTCCTCTCTGCATGATATAGCTACCAACTCAGGTTTAATTGTTCTATTTTGTTCATGGTTTTTAGGGATTACTTTATTTTCCTCCTTTGATTTATACTTGTTTCATAATTATGCAAAATTTTACATGCCTATAATGCCAAGAACACAAAAGAGTATATTCAGAGAAGTGTAGCTTGTTTCCTAATTCTCATTTCTGTCCTCCACATAACCATCTCATTCACTTAATGACTTACACTTCCACTTCAAAAAAGTAAGCAAATATTGGGCTTCCCTGATGGTGCAGTGGTTGGGAGTCCACCTGCCAATGCAGGGGACACGGGTTTGTGCCCCAGTCTGGGAAGATCCCACATGCCATGGAGTGCCTGGGCCCGTGAGCCATGGCCACTGAGCCTGCACATCTGGAGCCTGTGCTCCGCAACGGGAGAGGCCACAGTAGAGAGAGGCCTCCATACTGAAAAAAAAAATAGTAAGCAAATATGGATAAATTAAAATTTTATTTCTAAAAATACTTGTTGCCATAAATGTTTTTAATCATTTACATACTTAAATTTATTTTATTATAACATCAGAATCCCATAAGACGAATCCATCCCATCAGGGAACTTCCACAAACCTCTTAGGTAGCCTCATCCACCAGAAGGCAGACAGCAGAAGCAAGAACAACTACAGTCCTGGAGCCTGTGGAACAAAAAGCACACTCACAGAAAGATAGACAAGATGAAAAGGCAGAGCACTATGTACCAGATGAAGGAACAAGATAAAACCCCAGAAAAATAACTAAATGAAATGGAGATAGGCAATCTTCCAGAAAAAGAATACAGAATAATGATACTGAAAATGATCCAGGACCTCAAAAAAAGAATGGAGACAAAGATCGAGAAGATGCAAGAAATGTTTTAAAAAGATCTGGAAGAACTAATAACAAACATAGATGAACAATGGAATGAAAACTACACTAGAAGGAATCAATAGCAGAATAACTGAGGCAGAAGAACGGATAAGTGACCTGGAAGACAGAATGGTGGAATTCACTGCTGCAGAAGAGAATAAAGAAAAAAGAATGAAAAGAAGTGAAGACAGCCTAAGAGACCTCTGGGACAGCATTAAATGCAACAGCATTCACATTATAGGGGTCCCAGAAGGAGAAGAGAGAGAGAGGGAACCCGAGAAAATATTTGAAGAGATTAGAGTTGAAAATTTCCTTAACATGGGAAAGGAAATAGCCACCCAAGTCCAGGAAGGGCAGGGAGTCCCATACAGGATAAACCCAAGGAGAAACATGCCAAGACAAATAGTAATAAAATGGGCAAAAATTGAAAACAAAGAAAAATTATTGAAAGCAGCAAGGGAAAAATGGCAAATAACATACAAGGGAACTCTTATAAGGTTAACAGCTGATTTCTCAGCAGAAACTCTAAAAGCCAGAAGGGAGTGGCATGATATACTTAAAGTGATGAAAGGGAAGAACCTACAACCAAGATTACTCTACCCAGCAAGGATCTCATTCAGTTTAGATGGAGAAATCAAAAGTTTTACAAACAAGCAAAAGCTAAGAGAATTCAGCACCACCAAACCAGCTCTACAACAAATGCTAAAGGAACTTCTCTAAGTGGGAAACACAAGAGAAGGAAAGGACCTACAGACACAAACCCTCAAAAATTAAGAAAATCATAATAGTAACATACATATTGATAATTACCTTAAATGTGAATGGATTAAATGTTCCAACCAAAAGACACAGGCTTGCTGAATAGATTCAAAAACAAGGTCCATATATATGCTGTCTACCAGAGACCCACTTCAGACCTAGGGACACATACAGACTGAAAGTGAGGGGATAGAAAAATATATTCCATGCAAATGGAAATCAAAAGAAAGCTGGAGTAGTAATACTCATATCAGAAAAAATAGACTTTATAATAAAGAATGTTACAAGAGACAAGGAAGGACACTACATAATGATCAAGAGATCAGTCCATGAAGAAGATACAACAATTATAAATATATATGCACCCAACATAGGAGCAGTTCAATACATAGGCAACTGCTAACAGCTATAAAAGAGGAAATTGACAGTAACACAATAATAGTGGGGGACTTTAACACCTCACTTACACCAATGGACAGATCATTGAAACAGAAAATTAAGAAGGAAACACAAGCTTTAAATGACACAATAGATTGGATAGATTTAATTGCTATTTATAGGACATTCCATCCAAAAACAGCAGATTACACTTTCTTCTCAAGTGCGCATGGAACGTTCTCCAAGATAAATCATATCTTGGGTCACAAATCAACCCTCAGTAAATTTAAGAAAATTGAAATCATATCAAGCATCTTTTCTGACCACAACACTAAGAGATTAGAAATCAATTACAGGGAAAAAAAACATAAAAAGCAAAAACAAATGGAGGCTAGACAATATGTTACTAAATAACCAAGAGATCACTAAAGAAATCATAGAGGAAATCAAAAAATACCTAGAGACAAATGACAATGAAAACATGACAATCCAAAACCTATGGGATGAAGAAAAAGCAGTTCTAAGAGGAAGTTTGTAGCTATACAAGCCTACCTCAAGAAACAAAAAGAATCTCAAATAAACAATCTAATGTTACACCTAAAGGAACTAGAGAAAGAAGAACAAAACCCAAAATTAGCAGAAGGAAAGAAATCATAAAGATCAGAGCAGAAAAAAATAAAATAGAAACAAAGAAAACAATAACAAAGGACAGTAAAACTAAAATATGTTTCTTGAAGAAGATAAACAAAATTTATAAATAATTTAACAGACTCATCAAGAAAAAGAGGGAGAGGACTCAAACCAATAAAATTAGAAATGAAACAGGAGAAGTTAAAACACACACCACAGAAACACAAAGCATCCTAAGAAACTACTACAAGCAACTCTATGCCAACAAAATGGACAACCTGGAAGAAATGGACAAATTCTTAGAAAGGTATAACCTTCTAAGACTGAACAAGGAAGAAATAGAAAATGTGAACAGACCGAACACAAGTAATTAAATTGAAACTGTGATTAAAAACCTTCCAACAAACAAAATTCTAGGACCAAATAGTTTCACAGGTGAATTCTATCAAACATTTAGAGAAGAGCTAACACCCATCCTTCTCAAACTCTTCCAAAAATTTGCAGAGGAAGGAACACTCTCAAATTCATTTTATGAGGCCACCACCACCCTGATACTAAAACCAGAAAAAGATAATACAGAAGAAGAAATTTACAGAGCAATATCACTGATGAGTATGCATGCAAACATCGAAAACAGAATACTAGCAAACAGAATCCAGCAGTACATTAAAAGGAACATACACCATGATCAAGTGGGGTTCATCCCAGGGATACAAGGATTCTTCAATATACACAAATCAATCAACGTGATACACCATATTAACAAATTGAAGGAGAAAAACCATATGGTCATCTCAATAGATGCAGAAAAAGCTTTTGACAAAATTCAACACCCATTTATGATAAAAACTCTCCAGAAAGTGGACACAGAGGGAAACTACTTCAACATAATAAAGGCCATGTATGGCAAACCCACAGCCCACATCATTCTTAGTGGTGAAAAACTGAAAGCATTTTCTCTAAGATCAGGAACAAGACAAGGATGTCCACTCTCACCACTATCATTCAACACAGTTTCGGAAGTCCTAGCCACATCAATCAAAGAAGAAAAAGAAAAAAAAATACAAATTGGAAAAGAAGAAGTAAAACTGTCGCTGTTTGCATATGACATGATACTATACATAGAGAATCCTAAAGATGCTACCAGAAAACTACTAGAGCTAATTAATGAATTTGGTAATGTTGCAGGATACAAAATTAATGCACAGAAGTCTCTTGCATTCCTATACACTAATGATGAAAAATCTGAAAGTGAAATTAAGGAAACACTCCCATTTACCATTGCAACAAAAAGAATAAAATACTTAGGAATAAACCTACCCAGGGAGACAAAAGGCCTGTATGCAGAATACTATAAGACACAGCTGAAAAAAAGTAAAGATGTTACAAACAGATGGAGAGATATACCTTCTTAGATAGGAAGAATCAACATTGTGAAAATGACTATACTACCCAAAGCAATCTACAGATTCAATGCAATTGCTATCAAATTACCAATGGCATTTTTTACAGAACTAGAACAAAAAATCTTAAAATTTGTATAGAGACACAAAAGACCCTGAATAGCCAAAGCAGTGTTGAGGGAAGAAAACGGATCTGGAGGAATCAGGCTCCCTGACTTCAGACTATACTACAAAGCTACAGTAACCAATACAACATGGTACTGACACAAAAACAGAAATATAGATCAATGGAACAGGATAGAAAGCCCAAAGATAAATCCATGCACCTATGGTCAACTAATCTATGACAAAGGAGGCAAGGATATACAATGGAGAAAAGACAGTCTCTTCAGTAAGTGGTGCTGGGAAAACTGGACAGCTACATGTAAAAAATGAAATTAGAACACTCCCTAACACCATACACAAAAATAAACTCAAAATGGATTAGAGACCTAAATGTAAGACCGGGCACTATAAAACTGTTAGAGAAAAACATAGGAAGAACACTGTATCTCCAAAATATACAAGCAGATCATGCAGCTCAATATCAAAAAGAACAAACAACCCAATCCAAAAATGGGCAGAAGACCTAAATAGACATTTCTCTAAAGCAGACATACAGATGGCCAAGAAGCACATGAAAACCTGCTCATCATCACTAATTATTAGAGAAATGCACATCAAAACTACAGTGAGTTATCACCTCACACCAGTTAGAATGAGCATCATTAGAAAATCTACAAACAACAAATGCTGGAGAGGGTGTGGAGAAAAAGAAACCCTTTTGCACTGTGGATGGGAATGTAAATTGATACAGCCACTATCAGCCACTACAGCTACTAATTGCGAACAGTATGGAGGTTCCTTAAAAAACTACAAATAGAGCAATTTATTCTCAGTCTTGCTTTACTATTCTACCAAATGAAGTGGTTGAACCAAATGGGCCCAAAGTTATCTTTCCTAAATAGTATGATTGTCAACTGAATTAATCTTTCTAATCCTCAATTACTTAATCTGTATATATATATATATATATATATATATATATATATATATATATATATATATATATATATATATATATATAATGCCTACCAGATAGGGCTATGCAAATTAAGTGTGATTTTATTTATAAAAGGATTAAACAAGAGGATTGTGCATTATGAGTATTCAACAAATTGAATTATTATTTTTGTTACTGTTATCATTATCAGAACATATATTTATACCTTTGGAATATTTCCAGATAATGAATAAATATTTGATATTTAATTAATATTAGTAGACATTTTGCCAACAATTGTTCTTCTGCAGTTCCTCTGTACCTTGAGACTGTGCATATGGAAGACATACGATAGTTTTTTCAATGTAGGATTTTTGACTGTGCAGAGAGAAGGCAACCTCACTCTCACGTTGTTTGAATGACAGACACAGAACTTGAGCCACAACTCACCTTCTGTGAGTTACAGACTCACATCTCAAGGTGTTATAGGCTGGAATGTTTTGCATTTTAATGACACAAATCCCTAAAGTCAAGCTAATGAAGTTTTAATGTTGTAAGGTCATGCAAAAATATGACCATTTGAAGATAATTATTTAGGAAACAGGTGGGCTTTTCATGTAACCAAATTTCCATTTCATCTAAATTTGAACTTTTCCGTAATATTATAATTGTTCTATCTCCAATAAAGAACTTCTGAAATCATCCTCTTTGAAACAATACCGTCTCTTCTAGTCATCTCTCTTACCTGCACATTCACCTTGACCCTCTTTTGTGCTTCACTATAATATCCAATCTTCTGACCAGTGTAGCTACCACTACACTACAACTTAAATGCCCATCAACAGATGAATGGATTAAGAAGATGTGGCACATATATACAATGGAATATTACTCAGTCATAAAAAGAAATGAAATTGAATTATTTGTAGTGGGATGGGTGGACCTAGAGTCTGTCATACAGAGTGAAGTAAGTCAGAAAGAGAAAAACAAATACCGTATGCTAACACATATATATGGAATCTAAAAAAAAAAAAAATGGCCATGAAGAACCTAGGGGCAAGACAGGAATAAAGATGCAGACCTACTAGAGAATGGACTTGAGGACACAGGGAGGGGGAATGGTAAGCTGGGACAAGGTGAGAGAGTGGTAGTGTATATATGGACATATATACACTACCAAATGTAAAATAGATAGCTAGTGGGAAGCAGTTGCATAACACAGGGAAATCAGCTCAGTGCTTTGTGACCAGCTAGAAGGGTGGGATAGGGAGGTTGGGAGGGAAGGAAATGCAAGAGGGAAGAGATATGGGGATATATGTATATGTATAACTGATTCACTTTGTTATAAAGCAGGAATTAACACATCATTGTAAATCAATTATACTCTAATAAAAATGTTAAAAAAGAAAAGAAAAAGAAAAGGGAACTGATGGATTTTTGAGAAAAATAGTCTCTAAAACTCTTAAACATGTCTTTCCAAATTGTCTCAAAATGTCTTTACAAAAAACAAAGACATAAAAATTGAAAGAGAAATAATAGGAAATATAAAGAAAAAAATTGAAGTTATATGTGTGATTAAAAAAATCCATAAGGAGAGAATAGACAGAATAAGAAAACAAATAAGAAAAAAATAATTAAAAAACATTTCTCTGAGTTGAAAATAAGTACAAGATTTCAGTTTGAAAGGAAGACTAAACAGAATTTCTGAATGATGCATAAAACTTCAATATGTCTTCCTGAAATTACAAATTTTCAAAGTAGAAGGAAAATCCTTAAAGTCCCATTCATATGAAGGAGCACCAGGTTAGCAACAATCTTCTCATGAACAATACTAGAGGAAGTTCATGGATAGTTTTAATGTATTTGATACAATTGTCTAATAGAAGGCAATTGAAGTTATTGGACATCAGAGATTTTATATCACTTTGATTAAAGATATGGGCAGACTTGTTGAAATCAAATCTTATGTACAAAATTTACTTCATAATTATAACAGTAAACAAAATAGTTACATGTAAAATATATTCTATAAAAGATAATACATAACAGCCTAATATATTTTAGCATGATGAAAGATTATTTTATTGAATACATCTAGTTTACACATGTTTTGTGGTGTTGAGAATGAGGTGCAGATAAAATAACATAGGATCTGATACACATTACCTTTATTTAATTGTAATAGTTAGATTTCATGGCACAACATTGCCTTATATTCAAAAAATATTAGATCTATATTAGGGATAATCTGTTAAAAAAAACAAACTTAAGAAAGTGTCAAAAAATAAATGTGATGCTCCAAATGCTCAAATCAGGATTTATTTCTAGCTTCAAATTAAGGTACTTTGCATTGTTAAATGCATATTATTCTTTTTCTTTTCAGGAAGTATGTGTACTGAGGGAAATTCATAATAATGTAAAAACATATTGACAAAATCTACAAATATAAAGTAAAACTCTGTTTAGCAGTCTCTGTCAATAGTTGAAAGCAGAATTTTCCAACCCTGACTGAACATGATCACCCCTTGGGGAGATTTAAAAAGTATCACTGCTGAACATCAAGTCCCAGATATACTGATTAAATTGGCCCAGATGGCACCCCTGGAATGACAGTATTTCAAAGCTCTCAAGAGATTCTAATGTTCAGCCAGGAATGAAAACCACTGGTTGGAATTAATGGTACTGCATAGTGTATTAGTCACTATTAGCACATGAACTATTAGCACTATTAGCAGAAGGGCCTCCTTGTTTCTAGCGCCCTGCTCCTGTCCCCAGTCAAGGTTCCCCTGGTACACCTAGAAGAAAATTTTTGTACCATTTATATGTGTGTGTATATATATATAAATATATACATATACATATATATATACATATATATATATATATATATATACTGATGTTGCCCTCATACTTTTTCATTTATCTGTAGAACCCATGTATTTCTCTTCCTCCTCAGTATATTGCATTGTTTTGCTCAGCAGAGGAATGATTCAAGAATGACAATACTTTTATTTCCTGCATATCATCTCCACAATGTTAATTTTGAGAAAATATACACATGCTTTTATGTGGATCTGCTTGCACAGAAGTTTTCTTTTTTTTTTTTATCTTTTGAGAATGATCAGAGGAGATTTGATAGATAATAGATGATAGATAGATAGACAGATAGATAGATAAAAGGAATAAAAAGTAGGCTAAATGCTAATATTGTTTATTAGTCTTCATGGTACAGTGGGAGGAATGGGAGTTTTGAACAATTAGGATTTTCATTGTTTCCTCATGGGCACCATGAGGAACCCGTATTCTTATTCTTGATTTCTTCACTGGGGATTTCCTTTCTTTCCTGTGTGATAACAATTGCAATTCATTATCAAAAAAACTAGGACTCATGGGCTTCCCTGGTGGCACAGTGGATGAGAGTCCGCCTGCCGATGCAGGGGACATGGCTTCATGCCCTGGTCCAGGAAGATCCCACATGCCATGGAGCGGCTGGGCCCATGAGCCATGGCCACTGAGCCTGCGCGTCCGGAGCCTGTTCTCCACAATGGGAGAGGCCACAGCAGTGAGAGGCCTGTGTACCGCAAAAAAAAAAAAAAAAAGCTCGGACTCAGAAAAAGAAATGTCATCTTAAAAAGATGACATATTTTAGAATTCAAAAATGTGGAAGTTATGATATTAAAAATGATGGTAATCAGTAAAAGAAGTTAAAATGGTGATAAGCATGAATTGTTTTGATGAATGTGGGCATGGATAAGATTTTGGTTGGTGCTTTTTTTAACAGCTTTATTGAAGTAAAATTGATTTACAATGGTGTGTTAGTTTCTGCTGTATAAAAAAGTGAATCAGCTATATATATATCCCCATATCCCCTCCCACATGTGTCTCCCTCCCACACTCCCAATCCCACTCCTCTAGGTGGTCACAAAACACCAAGCTTATCTCCCTGTGCTATGCAGCTGCTTCCCACTAGCTATCTATTTTCCATTTAGTAGTGTATTTATGTCAATGCTACTCTCTCACTTCATCCCAACTTACCCTTCTCCCTCCCCATGTCCTCAAGTCCATTCTCTACATCTGTGACTGTATTCCTGTCCTGGTCCTAGGTTCATCAGAACCATTTTTTCTTAAATTCCATATACATGTGTTAGCATATGGTATTAGTTTTCCTCTTTCTGACTTACTTCACTCTGTATGACAGACTCTAGGTCCATCCACCTCATTACAAATAGCTCAATTTCGTTTCTTTTTATGGCTGAGTAATATTCCATTGTATATATGTGCCACATCTTCTTTATCCATTCATCTGTCGATGGACACTTAAGCTGTTTCCATCTCCTGGCTCTTGTAAATAGAGCTGCAATGAACACAGTGGTACATGGCTCTTTTTGAATGATGGTTTGCTCAGGGTATATGCCCAGTAGTGGGATTGCTGGGTCATATGGTAGTTCTATTTGTAGTATTTTAAGGAACCTCCATACTGTTCTCCATAGTGGCTGTGCCAATTCACATTCCCACCAGCAGTGCAAGAGGGTTCCCTTTTCTCCACACCCTCTCCAGCATTTATTGTTTCTAGACCTTTTGATAATGCCCATTCTGACCAGTGTGAGGTGATACCTTATTGTGGTTTTGATTTGCATTTCTCTAATGATTAGTGATGCTGAGCATCCTTTCATGTGTTTGTTGGCAATCTGTATCTCTTCTTTGGAGAAATGTCTATTTAGGTCTTCTGCCATTTTTGGATTGGTTTGTTTGTTTGTTTGTTTTGATACTGAGTGACTTTTAAAAATAAGATCTTTTTGTCCTCACTTTGGTAGCACATATACTAAAATTGGATCAATACAGAGTTTAAAATGACCCCTGCTCAATGTTGACATGAAGATTCATAAAGAATTTTATATTTTGTGATGATAGTTAATAATACTGTATTGTATATGTGAAGTTTTCAGAGGATAGAACTTAAATTAATCTTCTTACCACACACACACACACACACACACACACACACACACAAAATGGTAACTATGTAGAAGTGATGGATAGGTTAATTAGCCTGATTGTAGTGCTTTTTTTTTACAATGTGTATATATATATATATATATATATATATATATATATATATATATATATATATATATATATATATATATAAATAATTATTTTGTACCTTAATTATATACAATTTTTATATGTCACAGTTATGTCACTAAAGCTATGTGAAATTTAAAAAAATAAGTTTTTTTAAAGGTAGGGTTTATTGTTTAGAACATTTACTCTTTCTAAAATCTCATGGATTACTCATTTTAAAAATCAGACACTACAAGCAAAAAAGACATAATTAATGTTCATCCTGTATGAGATATTGTGTATGCTATTGTGAATCTGTGTTGATAAAAAAGTATAAGTTGTAATTAGTAATTTTTATTTTTTAAAAAACATATTTCTAATTTTCATTTTCCTCTTTATGTGACAACACTTTCACTGCAGTAAAGAAAACAATTTATATAATTAATATTTTTGTCAATTGGAAAAATCTGATTTAATTTTTTGTGAATGACCAATTCTCTGTCATTCATGTGCACCTCTGAGACAAATCTAGAATGAAAAGATTGTTATTTTCTTGGATGACAGATCTTACCTCTACTGATGATTGTTCTTTTTCTGTTAAATTTCAGAAACTCCAGAAACCTTTGATTCATTTCCAGGTAGCAGTAAAGTGTTAGAGGAAAGGAACAATAATTTCAAATGTCCTGAAAACTATCTTTTGTCTAAACAATTCAAAATCCAATAAATCTCCCAGATCAGATGCTTAGGGCAGAATTGAGAAGAGCATCTCAGTGCTTCCACAGATTTACAGAAGTAGGTATGTAGTATTTTCTCTATTAATATGTGAGTTTTAGTAGATGCTCAATGAGAACTGAGATCTCAATTACTCCGGCTGTAGGAGATTGATTGCTGATGGCTCTCAACTCAATCCCTCTCCAGGAATTGTCTTCAACCCAAAAGATCCACTTTGGCTAAATCCACGCCCCCTTTCCAGGGCAGCTTGCATCTGAGGACTGGTTTATAGAGGTTTGTAAAATACAACTTCCTTGTCTTAAGACAGAATGATTGTGTAAGACCATCCCAGCTGGAGAACTCCTCAAGTGGTGTGTTAAGGCCTTTATTGTAATTGCCTTGCAGTTCTCCTTCTTGACCTGCTCAACCCTACTCTCCTTCTCCCTCATAACTGATCTAATAATCTTACTGTATGGAAATCTCAGAGTCAGTTTCCCAGAGAAAGTTCCCTGTGACATGGCTGTGTAGATACATGATTAAAGTACAAATGTATGTTCGTACCACGTATTAGGTTGGCCAAAAGTTCAATTTTTTTTTCCATAAGATAGTTCTAATAGTGCGTAGTTGTCTTTAAATTCATTCGAAACAATTTTGTTAGATTGTATTGTGACAGCTGTCATATCAGCATGCATTAAAAAAAATCAAAATTGGTGAATTTTTGTGTAGCCATTTAAATATTGAAGATGGAAGAAAAAAAACAACATTTTCAATATATTATGCTTTATTATTTCAAGAAAGGTAAAAACACAACCAAAACGCAAAAAAAGATTTGTGGAGAAAGTGCTGTGACTGATCGAACGTGTCAAAGTGGTTTGTGAAGTTTCATGCTGGAGATTTCTCGCTGGACGATGCTCCACGGTCGGGTAGACCAGTTGAAGTCGACAGCGATCAAATCGAGACATTAATTGAGAACAATCAACATTATACTACGTGAGAGATAGATAACATACTCAAAATATCCAAATCAAGCATTGAAAATCATTTGCACCAGCTTGGTTATGTTAATCGCTTTGCTGTGTGGGTTCCACATAAGCGAAAAAAACCTTCTTGATCATATTTCCTCATGAGATTCTCTACTTAAACATAATGAAAATGTTCCATTTTTGAACAAATTGTGACAGGTGGTGAAAAGTGGATACTGTACAGTAACGTTGAATGGAAGAGATCGTAGGGCAAGTGAAATAAACCACCACCAACCACACCAAAAGCCTGCCTTAGTCCAAAGAAGGTGATGTTGTGTATATGGTGGTATTAAAAAGGAGTCCCCTATTATGAGCTCCTTCCAGAAAACCAAATGATTAGTTCCAACAAGTATTGCTCCCAGTGAGACCAACTGAAAGTAGCACTCGATGAAAAGCATCCAGAATTAGTCAACAGAAAAGTCATAATCTTCCATCAGGACAACACAAGACCACATGTTTCTTTGATGACCAGGCAAAACTGTTACAGCTTGGCTGGGAAGGTCTGATTCATCCGCTGTATTCATCAGACATTGCATCTTCAGATATCTATTTATTTCAGTCTTTACAAAATGCTCTTAATGGAAAAATTTCAATTCCTTGGAAGACTGTTAAAGGCATCTGGAACAGTTCTTTGCTTAAAAAGATAAAAAGTTTTGGGAAGATAGAATTATGAAAAATGAAGGTAGTGGAACAAAATGGTGAATATGTTGTTTAATAAAGTTCTGGGTAAAAATGAAAAATGTGTCTTTTATTTTTACTTAAAAACCAAAGAGGGCTTCCCTGGTGGCGCAGTGGTTGAGAGTCCACCTGCCGATGCAGGGGACACGGGTTCGTGCCCCTATCCCGGAAGATCCCACGTGCCGCGCAGCGGCTGGGCCCGCAAGCCATGGCCGCGGAGCCTGTGTGTCCGGAGCCTGTGCTCCGCAACGGGAGAGGCCACAGCAGTGAGAGGCCCGCGTACAGAAAAAAAAAAAAAAAAAAAAAAAAAAAAAAACCAAAGGAACTTTTTGACCCACCCAATATTTAAAGAAATCCATCTTCTGGGAACAGCCACAGTCAGCACCTCTTCAGGACCCAAATGAAAGCACCCAGAACTGTTCACATACATCCTAAGAATTTCCTTTTGACCTTCACACAAAAAATGAACAAGTATGGATGTAAACTTTGCAGCCTTATTTGTTCTAGAAAATCATCTGCAAGACTAATGGCTTCTTCCAGGATTAGAAAAACTGTAGACTCTTTTGTGCAAATAAAATATTTCTCAGCCAGGTTGGGGGTCTCAAATAACTAACTGACGGCTCTGATTTCTAGGTAAATATGATGATGAATTCCTATTTTCTAGAAAAAGAATTGAAAAGTTATAACATCAAGCAGTAGTGGACAGTCCCCGGTAACTCTGTGTTATCAATTGAATATCCAGGCTTTATAGGCATATTATGAAGTTTGCATTTACTTTATGTCTTTAGAGCTCCAGAGTAAAGAAACTAGACTGAAAAGAGGATAAATTAAAATAAACAATTGTCCTTTGGTTTTGCTTAAATGGCTGTGTAACTAAGTGGTTTTTAACCAGTGATTTTGCCCCCAGAGGACATTTGAAATGTCTGGAGATATTCTCAATTGTCTCAACGTTGGAAGGGGGACTTCTATTGACATCTAGTAGGTAGAGAACAGCAATGCTGCTAAACATCCTACAATGCACAGTACAGACTGCTAAACAAAGAATTATGTGCTCCAAAACGTCAATAGTTTGAGAAACCCCGCCAGAAGGCACTCAGTAATTAAGGAAGTGACAGAGTTACTCTTTTCTTTCTATGGACAACTGCTAAATTAGCCAAACAATTTCTATAAATGTGGTGATTTTCTGTAAAAAAGTCCACAGTTAATTTTGCTTCTTTCTTTCTTATACTGTAGACTTCCAAAGTTTATACAGCTTTTCCAGATTTCTTAACATCAACAGATGAAGGAAAAATGATGAAAATTGCAGAAATGTACAATACCATGCTGATCTCCTATTTGAAATTATATATATATATATATATATATATATATATATATATATATATATATATATATATATATATATATATATATATAACTTATACCCTGCAAACCATCAAACATGAGAGTGTAAGTTATATATATTTTATATATAATATATATAACTTAACTTTCTGTTACTTTGTACACTACAGATTATGTGAATGTAAAATCTTTGGCATCAGATAATAATGCTGGCAATATGACTTCTGTGAAAATAAGACTGCAAACTTTTCCAGCAGTCTTTTCTTGTAAAAATGCTGGTGAATTGCTTCTCTAACACTTCAACTCAAGAAGTATTTATTGTGCTTACAACAGGTGCTGTTATGGAGGTTGGATAGAGTAACATATCATTCCTTCCTGGACAAGATACATTTTTCCACACAGCTGACTGCTTTGAATAAACTATCTGTTTAAACAAACTTAAAATTTATTTTCTTTGTATAATCTGCTTTTAGAGAAACAAAAAGAAGAGTTTATTTTTCTAGCTCAAGCCATTAGCACCTCAAGATGAACCTCAGAAGAGTCTATTTAGACACAGATATGTTTTCTCATTATAGAATGCTACTTGCAGAAGGTTAACTGATCACATAGTTAGATAGTTTAATTTCTTTATTTAGCTAGAGAAACGGTTAATATAGTAAAAAAAAAACTTGTAATAGTCTATTTATGTAATGTTAGATTATAAGACTTGAAGCTGTTAGTCCAATTGTATTACTGAGACTAAAGCAAAGAGTCATCTCATGTTTAAGGATTGATTCTCTCCTAGGAATTGGACACATCCCTACCAGTTCCACTATAAGTCATGATGCTGTGACCTGGATACTAATGCTATCTGTAGCAGTCATCAGAATTTCGATATTCTTCCCTATGAATTGTCCTTTGTCTACACAAGAAGACAAGGATATTCATTAAAAAGAAATTCTCCATTGAGACCTCAAAGACAGTTTAGTGATCACCTGAATGATACTATGTCACCCACTCTTTGTTAACAGTCTGTGAGGTCTTGATTTTGGTGTTTTATTTGAATTATTTCTTCAGCTTAGAAAAGACAGGCCATCCAAAGTCAGGAGGAGCCTTTGGCTTGAGGGAAAGTAGACAGGACAAAAGATATACTCATGGACAGTCAGGCAAAGGTATTAAGTCCTCAGAGACTGGCAATGGAAGAAAGTTGAAGTTGTTAAAAATTTACAGGAGCATCTGGGTCATGTTGCCTGTCAGAGGGAGGATCCTTTAGTCAGGTTCTAGTAGGTACCAGCCAGTAGAACTATACCTATTACAAGTGCTAGCAGGAAAATATCGGAAGGTCATTTATTTTCAGTAAAAGCCAGTAATAGAACTTAATAATAAAAATAAGGAAGAGATTATCCATACTGGCTCTGTTCAAGTATCAGCTCCACCACTTGCTAGCTATATATAGACATAAATATATTCACCTCTCTGTATCTCAGTTTGTTTACCTCTAAAATCAGAAAATAACAGTACATCTGTGGTTGTTACAGAGATTAAAAGAGTTAATATATGTAGTAATAACATTTTGCATGTTAGCTATTATTATGGTAAATATTTTAGCCTCAAATGTTAGCCTCTAAAATTAGAGAAATGAACTATACTTTTATTTTCACAAATCTGTTTGAGTACAGGCCATAACATGATTTTGTGCTAGTATATGCAATAAAATGATTCTAGTTGGTACTTTTACTCAAGGAACATTTATTAAGAGTTCTTAATGTCAATAGCTGCTTTTCTAACCTTAAAATTGAAGCTGAATCCGGCCTCTGTACCCCAGCACCGAATTAAGTCTTGGAGACAGAGTTTTGGGTGATGTAGAAAAGAATATCTTTATTGCTTCACCAAACACAAGGGGCCAAAGCAGGCTAATGGCCTCAAAACTATGTGTCCTGGGTTTCCCTGGTGGTGCAGTGGTTAAGAGTCCGCCTGCCAATGCAGGGGACACGGGTTCATGCCCCGGACTGGGAAGACCCCACATGCCGCAGAATGGCTAGGCCCATGAGACATGGCTGCTGAGCCTGCGCGTCCAGAGCCTGTGCTCCACAATGGAAGAGGCCACAACAGTGAGAGGTCCGCATACAACAACAACAACAAAAAAAATAAATAGGACCTAATTATTTAGTGTTTTCCAAAAAAATGTATAAAAATATTAAAAATGGAGTTACATTGTATGTGAAAGTAATCTCCAAATCATAGAATTCTAGAGTAAAGACTCTGGTCTTGGGATTAAATAGAGAAACTAAAAGGATTATAGTGTTCAATAATTTCATGGATATTATTAAGAAGGAGTTTAGAATGAAATTCTAAGTAGGCTCAAGAAGAATTTACATAAATCATAAGTAATGCACCAAAGGAGTTATGGATATTTGTGTTACATAATTACATGCTAGGATTTTTTTTAAGGAAAATTGCTTGAAAGGAAATGTTAATTCCCTTCCCAAAGCAACCTTTATTGCTCCTGTTAGACACAAAATATTATCCCAGTTGGATTATTTTAATTGATCAGAATGATTATCATGTACATAGAAATTATTAGTGAATATTAGACCCTGCAGTATAATAGAAAGAAAGGTGAATTTGAATCAGAGTGCAGGTGCCTGTCTGGGTTTTGCTTCTATATAGCTATATGAGTATAGGCAAGACAATTCATTTCTATGAGCCTTTGTTAGATATCAAGTGAAAAATAATTCCTATCTTTACCTTACAATTTTAATTAAGATCAGGTGAAAACAAGTTTATAGGTCTTTTCAAACATTAAAATAATATCAAATATAAGTAATAATTATTATTATTATCATTTTGTCTTAATTAACCAGGAATATCAACCAAGAAAATCAACCATGATCAGTCACCATGCTCATTTTCAAACAAAGCACATCTATCCTAGAATACTTAATGATAATTTGAAAATATTTATAGCTGATAGAGATTGATCTGAATGACCTTATATAATTCAGGATTTAAATAAATTTTAGTCACATGAGAAAACAATCTTTTTGAAAATTTCAAACTGCTAAATACTTCCATTTTTATTTTAAGTTCCTTCAGGAACTAAAAATATATAGTTCAAAATTCAGAAATTTTATTATAACATCAACTAGTGAGAAATAGACAGCTTAAGGGAAAATTGAGGTGGTTCACACTAATGGATTAACCATGTCCTAAGAATGTGGACCATTTCTGGAAATGAGAATTTCAGTTCACTGAGCTTAATATGAACAAATATAAATTCTCCAGTTTTCTAAACATCACCCAGTGATTTAGTTCCTTTTACATGATTCTTTTACAGGAAAGTGAAATCATCAAAAAAATGCTTAACAGCTCATTTTCAAATAATATCAAGAGAAAAAAAAGTTGTACATGGCAAGGCAGGAAACCAATTCACTGAATTAGTCTGAAGGATGGGAAGCAATTTGGCTACAAAAAAACTTGTGACTTCTTTCTCCAGATAGCTCTACTTTCATTACACTTTCTAAATCTACATATATATGCAAGTCATATTTACAACAAACATTTTTATTGTTGCATACATAAAGAAAATAGTTTTTATTTTGCTACTCCTAAATTCTATAATAGCCTCTTCTTCAGTGAGGTGAACATGTTAAATCCCCTTGTTCTATTCTCTTGATACCTTTCTCAATGAAGTTACACCGGTCCCTGCTGAACAGACAGTGAGCCATATGACCCCACTCCTACTGTTAGTTGATTCAAAAGAGCAGATTCTGATTCATACTTGCCTAACCTGTTTTTCTGTCTACGGAGTTGGAAATGTACTGAGGATACATTGATTCTACTTAGCCTGTGTCAGCACTGGAATGAGGACTTGACCAAAGAAGCAAAGAAAGACCAGAATCAAACTCAGAGCACAGAAGAGAGAAGAAACCAAGTAGCTTTAGAAATACTTTTGTCCAGTAGATTTCTAGTTCCATGCAAGTCCCAACTGTACTTTCTGTTTTTAGTTTAATTAAGGTTCCCCCTTTTTCCCTTACATTAAATTTCCCTTTTCTGCTTAAGCCAATAAGAGTAAATTTTAGTTACTTTCAATAAAAGAAGTTACCTGTGGAATAAAGAAACACTAACGTGCATGTTTATACATTTGCAATTGCAGAAATTGATATACAGAACTTAAGGGGCGGATTCACAGGTCACACTATTTGTCAGTGATAGAGCTGGATTAGGACCCAGTTATTCCATTGCTTCTTCTTTGTTCAATGTTCTTTTCATACGGTCCATTCTATTTACTTTCATATTTTTTTTGTTTAAATTTTTTTATTATTTTTGCCTCTTCACCCCCATTAGAGCTCATGTGGTCTAAATCACTTTAGCAAAGATAAAGTCCTACAAATTGGTGAGAAAAATAAACCCAAAGGAAAACATTACAAACATTTTATAAATCTTCAATTAGAGGAATACAGTTTTCAGAACACATATTTTTTTTTCTCCTTCCTCTTCTTATAAGCTTATTCTTTTTTTTTTTTTTTTTTCCCGTACGTGGGCCTCTCACTGTCGTGTCCTCTCCCACTGCAGAACACAGGCTCCGGACATGCAGGCTCAGTGGCCATGGCTCACGGGCCCAACCGCTCCACAGCATGTGGGATCTTCCCGGACCGGGGCACGAACCTTTGTCCCCTGCATCGGCAGGCGGACTCTCAACCACTGTGCCACCAGGGAAGCCCCAGAACACATATTTTTTAAATGTAGAGTTTTTAATTGACTATAAACAACAGAACCTTCCTGGAAGATGTAGTAACTCAATCTTATCATTACTCCTGGACAGGAGATCTCTTTGAAATGTGAGAAATTACAAACAATGTATAGTTGATTAAGCTCTGACAGAAAAAACGAGAGCAGAGAGAAGGATTCACTCATTCATTCATGAACAGTTCTTACCAATTTTCTTACAAGGGAAGACTTCAGATTTAGGGTATAAAGAACAAAATCCAATGAACAAGCATTTTCAGCACCTTACAATTAAGATAAAATCCTTTTAAAAAATCCAGCTGTGAATTTCTTTTAATTAGCTTGCTACTCCGTATAACACATATTGCAAGTATTTCTTCTTGAATAACTTCTTTGAATAATGCAGCTGGGAGTATAGTCAGTTGAGCATTGATGCAGCTGGAGAGCTGAAAAGATGAAAATCAAAAGTGAATTCTGATGAAGTAATTTCATTTTGAGCCTTTCATATTTCTTCCCCCCTAAATTAAAAAGAAATGAAACCTTGAATTCAGCTTGTTCACTGTCTACTCCAGGCCAATGCACATTTTCAGATAATAAGATTATTTTGTCCAAAATGAATACTAAACACAAAATTCTATTTTCTCATCTAATGGTGAGAATTTTTTTATGTATAGAGCCTATAGTAATTTGCTGTGATAATATAATAGCTGACCTGCTTTTTGAAGGGAGGTGAAAATGTTATTATTGCTAATATAATATAATGTTGCTGTAATATTTTATCATGAGATGTTATCATGTCTATAAACATTCACTTATAGTATGTTCAGTTTTAATAAGAATTCTATTGTGAAATAACTATAATGATTATGCTGGGATAATCTTTTCATTATGAAATCATATCAGTAAGTTTTCAGAGACCATTTTTTTACTACATATTTATAATGCAATGAATGCCTTCAGAAATTTAATCAGCTGATAACATCATAATTTAAAGCAATATATCCATGAAATACAATTAATATAATGGAAATATCTCCTTGTTTTAGTTATATATATGATAGCCCAGTTTAATTACAGTATAGATTTTATTTTTAGCTCCCATTTGTTTTGTGTTAATATAATATTTAAATATATTGGACCCTAAAATATTAGAGTATAAAAAGTTTTTTTTTCATCCTCTAACTTATCTATTTATTTGTCCAACAAATATTTACTGACGACCCATTATGTGCCAGGTAGTATGTTAAGTACAGGAAACATAAAAATGAATAATACAAACGTTGGCTTTCAGATCCACAGTTTTTTTTTAGAGAATGAGAGACCATCTTACAAACAAAAATAGTCTACATATTTATCAGATCGGCAAAAAAAAGTGTCAATACAAAATGCTGTCAAGGATGTGAAGAAATGGGATCACTCATACATTGCTGGTGAGAAGGCAAAATAGTTCAGCCACGGTAGGAATTTGTTTGGCAGCTTCTTATAAAACTAATCATGCAACTACATTATGACCCAGCACTTGTACTCTGGTAAATTTATCCCAGAGAAATGAAAACTTGTGTTCATACAAAACTCTGTATACAAATGTTCATAGCAGCTTTATTTGTAATAGTCAAAACTGAAAACAGTCCTATGTCCTTCAAAAAGTGAATAGTTAAACAAACGGTGGTACATACATACCATGGAAACTCTATATATCAATAAAAAGGAGCTAACTCTTGAATCATGTAACAACTTGGATGAAACTCCAGAGAATTATACTGGGTGAAAATACCTAATTCCTAAAGGTTACAAAATTCATTGTTCCACTTTTATAATATTTTTGAAATAATAAAATTATTAAAATGAGAACAGATCAGTGGTTGCCAGTGGAAGGGAGGTAGGTGTGGTTATAAAAGGGCAACAGGAAGGATACTAGTGATGGACCATTCAGCATCCTGACTGCTGTGGTGGATATATGAACATACAAAAATGTGGTAAAATTGTATACATAATACTAAATACACACACTCAAGTGAGTACAGAAAATATTGGTGAAATATAAATAAGATCAGTGGATTGAATCAATTTCAATATTTTGGTTGTGATGTATTACAGTTTTATAGAATGTTAGTATTGGGGGAAACTGAGTAAAGTATACATGGAATCTCTCTGTATTATTTCTTACAACTACAGTGAATAAATATACAGTGAGTGACAGGGGATCATTATTTGATTGACAGTCCCGAGTTATGTAACACGTTCACTCTCGTGCATGCCCTTACCCTTGATTCACTAAGAATAATCTCCCTGGGGGCGGGGGTCAAAACCACATGCAGATTTTCTTATAATGATAGTATAATGAGTTTCGGTTTACTATAGGTTATAAGCCTGTCTAGTTTGGGCATGCGCAGCCTGGAAAGTTCCCTCATGTTACTGTGCTCCCTCTTTATCAGGATATGTTGCCCACCAACCGACCATAGTTTCCCCATTGTGGGTAGGGTCAGGGGAGTGTCCCCAGATGGTTAGGGTGTAACTTGACTACTCCCCTCTTGTCTTTTTGCCATTGCCACCTCCTTGCTGCAAATGTCAGGGGAGGGTCCCCAGATGGTTGGGGTGTGACTTGATTATTCTCCTCTTGTCTTTCCATGTTGTCACCTCTTTGCTGCTAATGTCTAACTACCTAACAATTTCAATTTCATTATGTGATATGATTTCTTTCTGTTATTCTATTTTGCAGACATTATACATCTCACAATATTTTTCCAGAGCACAGTAACAGCATAGTAGCCATGTTTTATTTCTGATTTATGACTTACTTAAACCTTCCTCTTTTTGATCAAACTGTGACACTGTGACATTTTTAATCAATTTTTCATTCAAACTGAAAAGAAGCATATAACCAATAGTCCATAAAGTTTATTATACTTAATTGTAGGATGATATTTTGCAATTAGCTTGGATGTTTCAATATTCCTAGAATTTAAGTAAAAGCAAACGACTCATTTAGGCTCATGGATAAATATTAAGTGGTCAAATGTGCCTAGTGTGTTGCATTTCCTACTGAAGAATTTCTCAAATTAGACTTGGTTTATTTTTCTCTGTAAAATTGAAAAGGCACACTGCTGGAGTCCAGCTCCAGCGAGTCCAGGGATACCCAAGGGATGGATAGCGTCGGCAAAGGAAATAATTCTATTACACTTCTTAAAGTATCAGCATAGGATGTTTCTCTTTCTTATGTCTTTATTCTTCATTTTTCTTCTATTGTTTACAATCACAGGTTTATATATTGTAGTTGATTACATTACCAGGTATGTGGCCAAACAATCTTAGCATAATCAAACCTCAAAATATTCTATAAAGATTTAAAAAAATATATCCCCTAGTTTCTAGATGTCCTATTAAAATATTTCCCCAAGTTCCCATTAATCACAGGTTGTTTCTTAGTACCCAAGCCAAGCAGTTATATGATTATTTCAATTGTAAAAGTTGGAGCTACTTGTTCTTATTTCTCTTCTTGCATGGACAAACTTTTACAATGGTTCCATGAAAATATTTACAATGTACCTGCATGCTCTTTCTCATTGTTTCCTTCAACTGAGACAGTGTTTTCTCCCTATCCTGTCAACCAATTCTTCTCTAGTCATTTGCTTTTCTATAATTAATATTCCTTTATAATAGAACCATAAATTTCCTATGTCATCAGGAACTCCGGCCCATGGCCATAACTCCATACTAGAGGGTGTTTTTCATAAAAACATCCCCTTAGTTCTAGGCTCTTAATTCTTTACCTATTTCCCCGGGGCTTTAGTGGGTACTTCCCATTCTATGGTAGTTTCAGGAGGGGGAGTCCTAGAGGAATTTTTCTTTCACGTGGAGCAACATCCCCCCAAAATTGCCCCTGTATGTAAATTTATTATCATAAAACATAACAACGGAGCTGTAGTCCACCTTCCTGGCATGGCGCTGCCTTGCAGTTTTACCTTCCGTTGCTCATGACTTTGTCATGGTGTAATGGCTCCAGGATGGTTTCCGACAGCACACTTGGTGGTATGAATGGCAATTTAAAAGACACCAGTAAAACAAAATAAGGGCCCTTAGTGCAGAGAGTAGCTGAATTCTGATCTTTCAGCAATTATCAAGTGACTACTACCTGTTGGGGGTTAGTGAGTAATAAAATGAATAAGCTATTCCAAGGGGAAGCCAATACCCCAGTGACATTTGAGCCTTGACTGCCTTCCTTCTTCGGCTGTGAAATAAGGTCATCTCATAACTTCATTACTTACATGAAGTGAAATCAAATCAAATACTTTATGTCAGCTGGATTTCCCGTGAATTATTAACAATAAAGAGATTAGGTATACAGGTTTAAGTGTATTCAGAATTTCCTTAGGTACTTGATTAATTTCCTCATGTTAATTCTGTGCATAAGACAAAGGAAAATGAAGAATAGCCCATTTGCTGTTTAAAACAGTAATCATTTTATTTCCAACAGTTATATCAGTTTTAAGAGTTATTTACTCTTGATGAATGAATTTAAGTAGAACCTGAGAAATGAAAAAGAATTACAAAATTAGATTCATTCTGTTTCAATAAAGTGACAATTTTCTTCAACAGTTACACTTGATAAAGATGTATTCAAAGAGTTTCAAACAGTGCTAACCACAAAATCTAGACTCATGATTAAATAGTGAAATTTTCTTTTCAATTTAAGAGTATAAATTTTAAAACATTCCACAAAATTTTATATTCATTGTACTTAGGTAAGAGGATTATATATGTCAGTACTGAATATTCTTCTTTCCAAAAATAAATGTAGAACAAGATGTAGAGAATACTCATACCAATGAGATATTTCTATCAAATATTGCAGTAAACCCCCCAAGAATGGTATTTTTTTTTACTGTATCATCCTCTTCTGGATAACCTCAGAATTGCAATCACATATAAAATTCTGGTATTAAACAAGGAAGTGACAATTAGAGATTGTTTACACTTAAGTCATCATGTTTGTGTTATAAGAATATATAGTCTAGAGTCTACAACCTAGAAAGCAATCTATGTGGTAGTCAACAGGAAGACTCCACTCAACAAGATTTCCCTGGAAGGATTACAAACTCAAATGCTTATAATCGTCAAATAACATTTGCTAAGAAGTTTGTGGTTTTTTGAAAAATATTTCAGCATTGACAGTGCTACATCATGTGTGTGCATGTATGTGTGTGTGTGAATGTGTGTGCACACATGTGCTAGTTAGGTTGGTTACACCCCAGGTGAATTCATTGTTCAGATCAGTTACTCTTTAGGGAAGGTATATAATCAGAAAGTCCTCATTTGAGAAATGTCTACTTTAAGTGCTTTAAGCTACCTATCCTCATGTGAAGTTTCGTTAGTTAGCCAAATAAATGTCACAATTTTCTTGTGAAAATATTGCAAGCTACATTTTTCAGATTGCCTAAAATATTCTTAGAACACTCCTTGCAAGAGATACTTCTTGTGACACACCTCACATCCCCTTAGCTTCACCTTTAATTCCAACAGCTACTGCAATAAACATTCTACGCAGGCTTCCACGCAGTTTATAATGATCAACATCCTACCAAATTTGATTTCCCTTTATTCACTTTAAGAAGGAATATGAGCAAATTATATAATACATAAAGAATTTATAGCCACATTTAGCTGACTAGTGATCTGTGAACCACTGTTTTCTGTCAGGTGTTGTTTATTTTTTTTTAAATGTGCTTAAATATGTTAAGAAAATACCAGTTAAAACAAAGTTAAATAGGTTAATTTATTGTAGGACAACACAAACCCTTAATATGTTAAAGTACTGTGGCTTTCAAAAAAGAGATTCTACACAATGTATACATTACTCACACCCAGAAAAACACATATATATACAGTGGGGGAAGAAACTATAACAAGATATTAAAAGCACTTGCATATGGCAAGCTACATTTATCATTAAAGGAAAAACTCAAAGTACTATTCATAGTTTTATACTTTTGTAATCTTTAAGGCCAAGGAAAAAAAATGATTTACTTAGGTTAAGGTTGTTGACCACCATTATTTCTATCAATTGCAGGAGGATTTTTGTAAAAGTCCTCAGGAAATAAAATAGAGATTTTTTTTTGATTGGATTCTCCCAGAAAACTGTAAGTAATTTTCTGAACATATTTATTTTTCCCTGGCAAAATCCATGATGTCTAATTAGACATAGTGTCTGTCTGAATCCCTCATTAGGGCACCAGGAGAGTTGTATACATACCTTTTCAAAACAGTGAGGAAACAACTACTGATTCTTACCAAAGACAGTGGAATACATAAAAAGTTAATGAATCACAGAAGTTGTCTTCAGTTTGCAGGATCTAGTTAAGTCTTTCAACATCTCCTATTTTTCTCCGTACTGACATCTTTCTGTGTGATGCAATCACCTTTGAACTTCCTACTCAAACTTTCCCCTGAAATGGAACTAATGAAATCACATGTGACCCCTAAATTAATTAAAGTTTACATGGAAAAAAATTTCTAATTATAATGACTTTCCTAAAATAGGAACCCTATTTATGGGGAAAGGAGGAGAGGATCACATAACATGAGACACTCAGCCATCTTCAGTAGTGTGGATAAAAGAATGCAAATCAGACCACAGTTTGGTCAGTTTTCTCTCTGTGTTTTGCCTTTCTCTTCCTACAAGTTTCCACTCTCTTTAAGACCTAATTGATCTGCACATTTTCTCCTGAATATACTTATTTACCTGCTTGAAATGTTTTGATTTATTTATGAATATTGATGCTATAATATATGTTTAATAAGTTAGAAATTTCTATATCTAATATAATGAATTATATTCTTTGTAAGAAAGCACAGACATAACATTACATTCCTCATCTTCAGAATAATAGACTTATTACAAAAAGACTAACTCCTCATGACAATATACTGTATATAAACTGCTATTAGCCTCCCCAAATTAATAAAAAAATGGCAATGTTTATTCAGGTCCTCTGCCTGTTTTTTAATTAGGTTGTTTTGGTTTTTTGGTGTTGAGTTTATGAGTTCTTTGTATATTTTTGGTAGTGACCCCTTGTCAAATATACTATTTGCAAATATCTTCCCCCATTCAGTAGGCTGCATTTTCGTTTTGTTGATAGTTTCCTTTGCTGTACAAAAGCTTTTGAGTTAGATGTAGTCCCATTTATTAATTTTACTTTTGTTTCCTTTGCCTGAGGATACAGAGCTAAAAAAATAGAGCTAAGACCAATGTCAAAAACTGTAACATCTATGTTTTCTTCCAGGAGTTTTATAGTTTCAGGTCTTACATTTAAGTCTTCAATCAATTCTGTGTTTATTTTTGTATATCATGTGAGACAGTAATCCAGTTTGAGCCTCTTGCATGTAGCTGTCCAATTTTCCTAACACCATCTATTGAAGAGGCTATCTTTTTCTCATTTATTGTAGATTAATTTTGCCTCCTTTGTTGTAGATTAATTAATCATATAAGTGTGGGTTTATTTCTAGGCTGTCTACTCTGTTCCACTAAATTATGTGTCTAGGTTGTCTATTCTGTTCCATTTAATTATGTGTCTATTTTTGTGCCAGTACCATAATGTTTCATTATTGTAACTTTGTACTATACTTCAAAATCTGGAGGATGATATCTCTAGCTTTGTTCTTCTTTCTCAAAATATCTTTGGATACTTTTGTATTTCTATACAAATTTTAGAATTATTTGTTCTAGCTCTATGAAAAATGTCATGGGTATTTTATAGGAATTGTATTGAATCTGTAGATTGCTTTGGGTAGTATGGTCATTTTAACAATATTACTTCTTCCAATCCCAGAGCAAGATGTATCTCTGCATTTGTTTGTGTTATCTTCAATTTATTTCATCAATGACAGGTCTCCAAGTACAGGTCATTTTTTTTCCCAGAGAAGACATACAGATGGTCAATAGACACATGAAAAGATGCTCAACATCACTAATCATCAGAGAAAAGCAAATTAAAACAACAAGATACCACCTCACACCTGTCAAAATGGCTATCATCCAAAAGACACCAAATAACAAGTATGTTAAAGATGTGGAGAAAAGAGAACCCTCATTCACTGTTGGTGACATTGTAAATTGGTGTAGGTGCTATGAAAAACAGTATGGAGTTCCTGCAAAAAATTAAAAATAGAACTGCCATATGATCCAGCAATTTCACTTCTGGGTATTTACCTGAAGAAAACAAAACCACTAATTTGAAAAGATATATGCACTCCAATGTTTACGGCAGCATTATTTACAATAACTAAGATATGAAATAAATTATGAATAGTAACAGATAAAGAAGATGTAATATATATGTATATATGTATATATATATATGAATATTAGCCATAAAAAAGAAATCTTGCCATTTGCAACAACATAGATAGATCTAGAGGGTATCATGCCACTTGAAGTAACTCAAGCAGAGAAAGACAAATTTTGTGTGATCTTACATATATATATATATATATATATATATATATATATATATATATGGAATATAAAAAACAAGCAAACTAACAAAACAAAATGAAAACAGACAACAGACTCATAGGTACAAAGGACAAACAAGTGGTTGCCAGAAATGAGGGATGTGAGGGTGTGAGCAAAATGGGTGAAAAATATTAAGAGGTACAAAACTCACTCTAGTTATATAAAAAATAAGTCACAGGGATGTAACATACAGCACAAAAATATGGTCAATAATATACAATAACTTTGTATGGAGACAGATGGTAACTAGACTTAGAGTGATGATCATTTTATAATGTAATCAAATGTCAAACAATTATGCAGTGTACCTGAAACTAACATAATATTGTACATTAACTGTATTTCAATAAAAGGGAAAATTAAAAAATTAAATGGCAATGTTTTATTTAAAATTAGCTTTACATCAAGTCTTTCTTATTAAATGTTTCTTTGTAATACTTTCTAGAATCAAGTTTCCAGATGTTTTCTCATTTAAAAAAAGACTGTGACCACTTAATTTAAATATTATTTGTAACAAACATTTGCTTGTTTGTCAATATGATAGACAAACTGGCTGTTTAATGTATCCACAGACACTTCCTATATGGAGAACTTTTGCTAACATGGTACCTAAATCTGGCACCTTATGTGTTACAGCTATAGCCAGATTCAGAGAAACTATCAGATTATTGTAACTCAGTGGCTATTGCCTGCATGAATGAATTCTTATTACAATATCACAGATGGCTGAAACAGATCCTCATTGATTTTTGGAATTAACAGTGCATCAACTTATTGTGACATGAACTGTTTTTGCAAGAGAAAGAATACCGTAAATGACCAGATGTAGCAATCTTTTAATTTCTAGACAGTCATAGGAGGAGTAGCTGTTGAGAATCTCTACTATTAAAACTGAATGTTTATTTAATTTAATCAATACCAGATTTAAAGAAAAGTTTTATAAAACTTTGTACTGAACCTGGAATGAGAATAATTTTCAAGGAGTCTGGTTTGATGAATTCTCACTATATATCAATTAGCTCAACTTCACAATAAAGAGTAGTGAATATATATTTTTAATGAGAATGGAGTATGGATAGTATAAGTAAAAAATGGTGAGTCCATTGTGATAAATATAGGAATAACTTATAATGGAATAATCAGGTAGAACATTCCATTTAGATTGTGTTCTCTTCTAAATTATCAGTTGATCTGTGGGACACTTGGGGTTGTAAACATATATAACAAGTACACAAATTTGTTATTTATGTGTTTGAGTTTGCACTTTTTTTTTTTTTTCGGTACGCAGGCCTCTCACTGTTGTGGCCTCTCCCATTGTGGAGCACAGATTCTGGACGCACAGGCTCAGAGGCCATGGCTCATGGGCCTAGCCGCTCTGCGACAAGTGGGATCTTCCCAGACTGGGGCATGAACCTGTGTCCCCTGCATCGTCAGGTGGACTCTCAACCACTGCGCCACCAGGGAAGCCCGACATTTTTTAATAGATAAGATATTATCTAAAAATATTCCCCTCTCCCTTGACTTTTTGTAAGCTTGAAGCTGTTTTCTACTCAGTGGTGATTATATATTAAAATTCTTCCTTAATTTAAAATTTTTGTTTTGTTTTTATTATAAATCATTGCAAAGACTTTTTGGAAGTTTGTAGTGTATAAAATATAAATAAATTCTGTTTACACTTACAGAGGTTTTACTAAATTTTTTCTTTTGTAAATTGAATAGACGATTTATCTCATTCTTTTTTTTGTTGAGAGAGAAAGAAAAATATGTGACATAAATTGTCTAACTTTCTGCCAAGAAAGAGCAGCTGAATTTATTTTATATGAATGAAGAAGGGAATCATCAGGCAATTTCCCCCTTCTCTGCCATCATGGGATAATTTTTCCCTGGAGAATATCCCTTTGATCTTATTTGCCTTCCTGTACATTTCAGGCAAAAATAAGCTCCTAAGTTATCATCCATGCCCTAAGGTTTTATAATGAATAAAAATATTTTAAATGCTTTTCTAATATTCTTGTCACAATGAATATTACTAATTTAGAGAATATTTCAAAAGCTCTCCTTTTTGAGGAAGATAAAGTTTATATTAACGTTAATATAAAATATTATTTTCACTAGAAGATCAATTTCAATCACCTAAAAAATTAAAAGAAAATGAATTTCAATGGATTTCTTTAGAGTAATGGATTATCAAGAGTATTATATACTGGTAATCTCATGCACCATGACACACTTTAAAATGACTATCATCACTTAGCAAATATTAAAGAAATTAATATATTTTGTCAGCATAATTTATATATAAGGTCCATTTAGATATATAATGTCTAGGGATTTTTAACCACCATAGTCCCCTCTATATTATAGGCATATAAGAAATTATTATTAAGATATAAGCCCATTACATTTAAAATTTTTAAAAATCTACTATCTTTCAAAACAAAACTACAAATGGGAGATGATTAGTTGGTTGATTAAAAAATTAATTATTCTGATAAAAAATTCTCTACATATAGGACAGATACTATAGAAATAAAGGCCAAAATCCCTCTTAGAAAATACATTTTCTATTCACAGTATAATAGATAAATTTAAGGATATGTCATGAATTAATGAAAAAAATAGGGACCATAGGAATTTTTGTGCAAGTATCAACTTCTGTCATCCTTAGCAGATATCTTACACTCTTAGTTTCTCAATTATCTGCAAATAAAGGTTTTATTATTAGTTTCACTTAAGGATTTGTTATATCTAAAATTTTTCTTTGGGGTTAGTGGCAGTCTCCATCAACTAAATACTAGGACAATAGGATGGCATCGCTATGACTTTTTTAAAATACATTGTTTTGGAGCAGTTTTGGGTACACAGCAGAAGAGACTGAAAGATCCAAAGATTTCCTATATTTCCCCTTCCCTTATACACACACAGTTTCCCCATTATCAACATTCTGCACCACAGCAGTACATTTGTTACAATTGATGAACCTACATTGATGCATCTTTATCATCCACAAAGTCCATAGTTTATATTAGGGGTCACTCAGTGTTGTACACTCTATGGGTTTGAACAAGTGTATAATGACACGTATTTGTCATTATAGTATCATACAGAATAGTTTCATTGTCCTAAAAATCCTCTATGTTATGTCTATTCCTCTTTCTCTCCACTAACCCCTGACAATCACTGATCTTTATACTATCTGTAGTTTTGCGTTTTCCATATGTCACATAGTTAGAATCATATAGTGAGAAGCATTTTCGTATTGGCTTCTTTCACCTAGTAATATGCATTTAAGATTCTTCTATGTCTTCTCATGGCTTGATAACCCATTTCTCTTTAGCACTGGTTAATATTCCATTTTCTGGGTATATCACAGTTTATTCATTCACCTACTGAAAGACATCTTGGTTGCTTCTAAGTTTGGGCATTTATGAGTAAAGTTGCTTAAAAAACCTTTCACACATTTTTGTGTGGACATAAATTTTTAATACATAAATACCAAGGAGCATAACTACTGGATTGTATGGTAAAAATATGTTCAGTTTTGTAAGAAACTGCCAAACTGTCTTCCAAATTACCTGAATTCGAACATTTTGAATTTCCACCAGCAAGGAATGTGAGTTTCTGCTGTTCCACATTCTTGTCAGTATTTGGTATTGTCAGTGTTTTGGGTTTTGTTCTAATAAGTGAATAGTAGTATTTCACTGTTTTAATTTTTGATTCCTTTAGGGCATATAATGAACATTTTTGTATATACATATTTGCCATCTGTATATCCTTTTAGGTGAGGTCTCTGAACAGGTCTTTTATCCATTTTTAAATTAAGTTGTTCATTTTCCCATTGTTGAGTTTTAAGAGTTCTTTGTATGTTTTGGATAACAGTCCTTTATCAGTTGTCATTTGAAAATAGTCTCTGGTTTGTCTTCTCCTTCTACTCTCATGGTCTTCCACAAGCAGAGGTTTTTAATTTTAATAAAGTCTAGTTTCTCAATTATTTGTTTCATGGATCTTGCCTTTGGTGTTTTATCTAAAAAGTCATTGCCATACCTAAGGTTATGTATAAGATATCATTTCTGCTAGATATATTCTAGAAATTTTATATTTTTTGTGTTTTACATTTAGGTCTATGATTCATTTTAGGTTAGTTTTTGTGAAGTGTATAAAGTCTATGTAAAGATTCTTTTTTTGTATGTGGGTGGATGTACAGTTGTTCCAGCACCATTTGTTGAAGAGACTTTCTTTTCTCCATTGTATTGCCTTTTATGCTTTGTCAATTATTAGTCTACAAATTTATATAGATCTATTTCTTTCTTTGACCTACTGTCTGTTCTTTTGACAATACCTCACTGTATTCATTACTGTAGTTTTATAGTAGTCTTGAAATTGGTATTTCTGTCCTCCAACTTTGTTTTTCTCTTTGAATATTGGAATCTTTTGCCTCTCCATATAACCTTTAAAGTCAGTTTGCCTGCATATACAAAATAATTTGTTGGGATTTTGATAGGGATTCCATTGAACTTATAGATCAAAAAGGGAAGAAATGATGACAATATTGAGTCTTCCTATCCATGAATGTAGAATATCTCTTCATTTACTCAGTTCTTCTTTGATTACTATTATCAGAGTTTTGAAATTTTCCTCATGCAGATCCTGTACATATTTTGTTAGATTTACATACTTAAGTTTTTCAGTTTTGGATGCTAATGATACTGGGTTTTTAACTTCAAATTCCACTTGTTCATTACTTGACTGTAGAAAAATCAGTTGACTTTTATATATTATCATTGCATCTTCTGTAATTACTCATTTGTTTCAGAATTTATTTTGTATATTCCTTTGGATTTTTTAAAAAAAATATATTTATTTACTTATTTGGCTGCACCAGGTCTTAATTGAGGCATGCAGGATCTTCGTTGCATCATGGGGAATCTTTAGTTGCAGCATGAGAACACTTAGTTGCAGTATGTGGGATCTAGCTCCCTGATTAGAGATCGAAGCTGGGCCCCCTGCATTGGGAGTGTGGAGTCTTAGCCACTGGATTACCAGGGAAGTCCTTCTTTTAGATTTTTACATAGGTAATCATGTCATCTGCAGACAAAGGCAGTTTTCTTCTTTTCCAGTCCATATATACTATTTTTTTTAAATTAGTTTCTGCTTTATAACAAAGTGAATCAGTCATACATATACATCTGTTCCCACATCCCTTCCCTCTTGTGTCTCCCTCCCTCCCACACTCCCTATCCCACCCCTCCAGGAGGTCACAAAGCACCGAGGTGATTTCCCTGTGCTATGTGGCTGCTTCCCACTACCTATCTACCTTACGTTTGGTACTGTATATATGTCCATGCCTCTCTTTCACTTTGTCACAGTTAACACTTCCCCTTCCCCATATCCTCAAGTCCATTCTCAAGTAGGTCTGTGTCTTTATTCTTGTTTTACCCCTGGGTTCCTCATGACATTTTTTTTCTCTTAAATTCCATATATATGTGTTAGCACATGGTATTTGTCTTTCTCTTTCTGACTTACTTCACTCTGTATGACAGACTCTAGGTCTATCCACCTCATTACAAATAGCTCAGTTCGTTTCTTTTTATGGCTGAGTAATATTCCATTGTATATATGTGCCACATCTTCTTTATCCATTCATCTGATGATGGACACTTAGGTTGTTTCCAGCTCCAGGCTATTGTGAATAGAGCTGCAATGAACATTTTGGTACATGTCTCTTTTTGAATTATGGTTTTCTCAGGGTATATGCCTAGTAGTGGGATTGCTGGGTCATATGGTAGCTCTATTTTTAGTTTTTTAAGGAACCTCCATACTGTTCTCCATAGTGGCTGTACCAATTCATATTCCCACCAGCAGTGCAAGAGTGTTCCCTTTTCTCCACACCCTCTCCAGCATTTATTGTTTCTAGATTTCTTGATGATGGCCATTCTGAATGGTGTGAGATGATATCTCATTGTAGTTTTGATTTGCATTTCTCTAATGATTAATGATGTTGAGCATTCTTTCATGTGTTTGTTGGCAGGCTGTATACCTTCTTTGGAGAAATGCCTATTTAAGTCTTCTACCATTTTTGGATTGGGTTTTTTGTTTTTTTGCTATTGAGCTGCATGAGCTGCTTATAAATTTTGGAGATTAATCGTTTGTCAGTTGCTTCATTTGCAAATATTTTCTCCCATTCTGAGGGTTGTCTTTTGGTCTTGTTTATGGTTTCCTTTGCTGTGCAAAAGTTTTGAAGCTTCATTAGGTCCCATTTGTTTATCTTTGTTTTTATTTCCATTTCTCTAGGAGGTGGGTCCAAAAGGATCTTGCTGTGATTTATGTCATAGAGTGTTCTGCCTATGTTTCCTCTAAGAGTTTGATAGTTCCTGGCCTTACATTTAGGTCGTTAATCCATTTTGAGCTTATTTTTGTGTATGGTGTTAGGGAATGACCTAATCTCATACTTTTATATGTCCCTGTCCAGTTTTCCCATCACCACTTATTGAAGAGTCTGTCCTTTCTCCACCGTACATTCCTGTCTCCTTTATCAAAGATAAGGTGACAGTATGTGCGTGGGTTTATCTCTGGGCTTTCTATCCTGTTCCATTGATCTATCTTTCTGTTTTTGTGCCAGTACCACACTGTCTGGATTACTGTAGCTTTGTAGTATAGTCTGAAGTCAGGGAGCCTGATTCCTCCAGCTCCGTTTTAAGTTCTCAAGATTGCTTTGGCTATTCGGGGTCTTTTGTGTTTCCATACAAATTGTGAAATATTTTGTTCTAGTTCTGTGAAAAATGCCAGTGGTAGTTTGATAGGGATTGCACTGAATCTATAGATTGCTTTGGGGAGTAGAGTCATTTTCACAATATTGATTCTTCCAATCCAGGAGCATGGTATATCTCTCCATCTATTTGTATCATCTTTAATTTCTTTCATCAGTGTCTTATAATGTTCTGCATACAGATCTTTTGTCTCCTTAGGTAGGTTTATTCCTAGATATTTTATTCTTTTTGTTGCAATGGTAAATGGGAGTGTTTTCTTGATTTCATTTTCAGATTTTTCAGCATTAGTGTACAGGAGTGCCAGAGATTTATGTGCTTTAATTTTGTATCCTGCTACTTTACCAAATTCACTGATTAGCTCTAGTAGTTTTCTGGTAGCATCTTTAGGATTCTCTATGTATAGTATCATGTCATCTGCAAACAGTAACAGCTTTACTTCTTCTTTTCCAATTTGGATTCTTTTTATTTCCTTTTCTACTCTTATTGCTGTGGCTAAAACTTCCAAAACTAAGTTGAATAAGAGTGGTGAGGGTGGGCAGCCTTGTCTTGTTCCTGATCTTAGTGGAAATGGTTTCAGTTTTTCACCATTGAGGACGATGTTGACTGTGGGTTTGTCATATATGGCCTTTATTATGTTGAGGAAATATCCCTCTATGCCTACTTTCTGCAGGGTTTATATCATAAATGGGTGTTGAATTTTGTCGAAAGCTTTCTCTGCATCTATTGAGATGATCATAAGGTTTTTCTCCTTCAATTTGTTAATATGGTGTATCACATTCATTGATTTGCGTATATTGAGAATCCTTGCATTCCTGGAATAAACCCCACTTGATCATGGTGTATGATCCTGTTAATGTGCTGTTGGATTCTGTTTGCTAATATTTTGTTGAGGATTTTTGCATCTATGTTCATCAGTGATATTGGCCTGTAGTATTCTTTCTTTGTGACATCCTTGTCTGGTTTTGGTATCAAGGTGATGGTGGCCTCGTAGAATGAGTTTGGGCGTGCTCCTCCCTCTGCTATATTTTGGAAGAGTTTGAGAAGGATAGGTTTTAGCTGTTCTCTAAATGTTTGATAGAATTCGCCTGTGATGCCATCTGGTCCTGGGCTTTTGTTTGTTGGAAGATTTTTAATCACAGTTTCAATTTCAGTGCTTGTGATTGGTCTATTCATATTTTCAATTTCTTCCTGATTCAGTCTTGGCAGGTTGTGCGTTTCTAAGAATTTGTCCATTTCTTCCAGGTTGTCCATTTTATTGGCATAGAGTTGCCTGTAGTACTCTCTCATGATCTTTTGTATTTCTGCAGTGTCAGTTGTTACTTCTCCTTTTTCATTTCTAATTCTATTGATTTAAGTCTTCTCCCTTTTTTTCTTGATGAGTCTGGCTAATGGTTTATCAATTTTGTTTATCTTCTCAAAGAACCAGCTTTTAGTTTTATTGATCTTTGTTAACATTTCCTTCATTTCTTTTTCATTTATTTCTGATCTGATTTTTATGATTTCTTTCCTTCTGCTAACTTTGAGGGTTTTTTGTTCTTCTTTCTCTAATTGCTTTAGGTGCAGGGTCAGGTTATTTACTCGAGATGTTTCCTGTTTCTTAAGGTGGGATTGTATTGCTGTAAACTTCCCCCTTAGAACTGCTGTTGCTGAGTCCCATAGGTTTTGGGTTGTCGTGTCTCCATTGTCATTTGTTTCTAAGTATTTTTTTTATTTCCTCTTTGATTTCTTCAGTGATCACTTCGTTATTGAGTAGTGTATTGTTTAGCCTCCATATGTTTGTATTTTTTACAGATCTTTTCCTGTAATTGATGTGTAGTCTCATTGCATTGTGGTCGGAAAAAATACTTGATACAATTTCAATTTTCTTAAATTTACCAAGGCTTGATTTGTGACCCAAGATATGATCTATCCTGGAGAATGTTCCATGAGCACTTGAGAAAAATGTGTATTCTGTTGTTTTTGGATGTAATGTCCTATAAATATCAATTAAGTCCATCTTGTTTAATGTGCCATTTAAAGCTTGTGTTTCCTTATTTATTTTCATTTTGGACGATCTGTCCATTGCTGAAAGTGGGGTGTTAAAGTCCCCTACTATGATTGTGTTATTTTCGATTTCCCCTTTTATGGCTGTCAGTATTTGCCTTATGTATTGAGGTGCTCCTATGTTGGGTGTATAAATATTTACAATTGTTATATCTTCTTCTTGGATGGATCCCTTGATCATTATGTAGTGTCATTCTTTGTCTCTTTTAGTAGTCTTTATTTTGAAGTCTATTTTGTCTGATATGAGAATTGCTACTCCAGCTTTCTTTTGATTTCCATTTGCATGGAATATCTTTTTCCATCCCCTTACTTTCAGTCTGTATGTGTCTCTAGGTCTGAAGTGGCTCTCTTGTAGACAACATATATATGGGTCTTGTTTTTGTATCCATTCAGCCAATCTGTGTCTTTTGGTAGGAGCATTTAGTCCATTTACATTTAAGGTAATTATTGATATGTATGTTCCTATTCCCATTTCCTTAATTGTTTTGGGTTCGTTATTGTAGGTCTTTTCCTTCTGTTGTGTTTCTTGCCTAGAGAAGTTCCTTTAGCATTTGTTGTAAAGCTGGTTTGGTGGTGCTGAACTCTCTCAGCTTTTGCTTGTCTGTAAACGTTTTAATTTCTCCATCAAATCTGAAAGAGATCCTTGCTGGGTAGAGTAACCTTGGCTGCAGGTTTCTCTCGTTCATCACTTTAATTATGTCCTTCCTGCCACTCCCTTCTGGCTTGTAGAGTTTCTGCTGAGAGCTCAGCTGTTAACCTTATGGGGATTCCCTTTTGTGTTATTTGTTGTTTTTCCCTTGCTGCTTTTAATATGATTTCTTTGTGTTTAATTTTTGACAGTTTGATTAGTATGTGTCTTGGCATATTTCTCCTTGGATTTATTCTGTATGGGACTCTCTGTGCCTCCTGGTCTTGATTACCTATTTTCTTTCCTATATTAGGGAATTTTTCAAATATAATCTCTTCAAATATTTTCTCAGTCCCTTTCTTTTTCTCTTCTTCTTCTGGAACCCCTATAATTCGAATGTTGGTGTGTTTAATGTTGTCCCAGAGGTCTCTGAGACTGTCCTCTTTTCTTTGCATTCTTTTTTCTTTATTTTGCTCTGCAGCAGTTATTTCCACTATTTTATCTTCCACCTCACTTTCCGTTCTTCTGCCTCAGTTATTCTGCTATTGATCCCATCTAGAGTATTTTTTATTGTGTTTTTAATCGATCCTTGATTCATCTTTAGTTCTTCTAGGTCCTTGTTAACTTTTTTTTGCATTTTGTCTCTTCTATTTCCAAGATTTTGGATCTTGGAAATAGAATCTTGGATCAGCTTTACTATCATTATTCTGAATTCTTTTTCAGGTAGACTGCATATTTCCTCTCCATTTGTTAGGTATAGTGGGTATTTATCTTGCTCCTTCTCCTGCTGGGTGTTTTTCTGTCTTCTCATTTTGCTTATGTTACTGTCTTTGGGGTCTCCTTTTTGCAGGCTGCAGGTTCGTAGTTCCCGTTGTTTTTGGTGTCTGTCCCCAGTGGCTAAGGTTGGTTCAGTGGGTTGTGTAGGCTTCCTGGTGGAGGGGACTAGTGCCTGTGTTCTGGTGGATGAGGCTGGATCTTGTCTTTCTGGTTTACAGGTCCACGTCTGGTGGTGTATTTTGGGGTGTCTGTGGACTTTTTATGATTTTAGGCAGCCTCTCTGCTAATGGGTGGCGTTGTGTTCCTGTCTTGCTAGTTTTTTTGCATAGGGTGTCCAGCACTGTAGCTTGCTGGTCGTTGAGTGAAGCTGGGTGCTGTTGTTGAGATGGAGATCTCTGGAAGATTTTTGCCATTTGATATTATGTGGAGCTGGGAGGTATCTTGTGGACCAGTGTCCTGAAGTTGGCTCTCCCACCTCAGAGGCACAGAGCTGACTCCTGGCTCCTCAATTTGGGATGATTCATTGTCTATTCATGTATTCCACAGATGCAGGGTACATCAAGTTGATTGTGGACCTTTAATCCCCTGCTTCTGAGCCTGCTGTGAGAGATTTCCCTATCTCTTCTTTGTTCTCACAACTCCCGGGTCTCAGCTTTGGATTTGGCCCCACCTCTCCATGTAGGTCGCCGGAGGGTGTCTGTTCTTCACTCAGACAGAACAGGGTTAAAGGAGCAGCCTCTTTGGGGACTCTGGCTCACTCAGACCGGTGGGCAGGAAGGGGCACAGAGTGCGGGTGGAGCCTGCAGCGGCAGAGGCAGGCATGACATTGCACCAGCCTGAGGCGTGCCGTGCATTCTCCCAGGGATGCCGTCCCTGGATCCCAGGAACCCGGCAGTGATGGGCTGCACAGGCTCCCCAGAAGTGGGTCGTGGACAATGACCTGCGCTCGCACACAGGCCTCGCGGTGGCGGCAGCAACCCCAGCGTCCCACACCTGTCTCTGGCGTCTGTGCTTTCAGCTCTGGCTCTCCCCCATCTCTGGAGCTCCTCCAAGCAGTGCTCTTAATCCCCTCTCCTCGCACACCAGGAAACAAAAAGGGAAGAAAATGTCTCCTGCCTCTTCGGCAGGTCCAAACTTTTTCCCGGACCCCCTCTCGGCTAGCTGTGGCGCATTAGCCCCTTCAAGCTGTGTTCACGCTGCCAACCCCAGTCCTCTCCCTGTGCTCCAACTGAAGCCCGAGCCTCAGCTCCCAGCACCGCCTGCCCCGGTGGGCAAGCAGACAAGCCTCTCTGGCTTGTGAGTGTTGGTTGGCACCTCTCTTCTGTGTAGGAGTCTCTCCACTTTGCCCTACCCAGGAACGTGGGGAGTTTCTTGCCTTTTGGGAGGTCTGAGGTCTTCTGCCAGTGTACATTAGGAGTTCTGTAGGAGTTGTTCCACGTGTAGATGTATTTCTGGTGTATCTGTGGGGAGGAAGGTGATCTCCGTGTCTTACTCTTCTGCCATCTTCCCTGGAAGCTCCATATATACTTTTTAATCTTTTTTTTTCTTATTCTATTATGTGGGCTTTTGGTACAGTGTTGAAAAGAAATGGTGAGAGAAGCAATCCTTACCTTTTTCATGATCTAAAGGGGAAATTTCCTAGTTTCTCACCATTAATTATTATGCTAGCTACAGGTTTTTTTAGATATTCTTTATCAAGTTGAGAGAGTCTCCCCGTATTCTTAGTTTGCTGAGAGTTTTTATTATGAATAGGTGTTGGATTTTGTCCAATACTTTTTTTTTTCTGCATCTATTTTTATGATCATGTGATTTTTCTTCTTTAGCCTGTGGAAGAAATAGATTACATTATTAGATTTTTGAATGCATATGAGATAACTCTTACTGGTTGTGGTATATAATTCTTTAATACATTGCTGGATTCAACCTGTTAATATATTCTTGAGGATTTTTGCATCTATTTTCATGAGAGATATTGGTCTATAGTTTTCTTTTCTAGTTGTGTTTTGTTGATTTTTGTATTAGGGTAATACTGGATTCATAGAATAAGTTAGGAAGTATTACCTTTGCTTCTATCTTCTGGAAAATATGGTATAAAATTGGTTTTATTTCTTCCTTAAATGTTGGGTAGAATTCACCAGTTGATCCACTTGTCATTTCTATTAGCCATGTTACCCTGGCTTTACCTTCTTCAAATCATTTCCCAAATTCTAATTTGAATAATTCTGAATGGTGAGTGCATTGGCATTAAGACTAAGAAAAATACCTGTTATTGGGATATCAAATAATGTTAATGCTAGTGATGTGCAGCATGGAAAGTGATAAGAAAGAAATAAGACATCAAGACAAGGAGTTTATTTCATGGGTACTAAAAAATTAAATTCAAAATTTGAAGTTGTCATTGGAATCAACTATAATAATAAAACAGATGAAACTGGCAAAAAGCAGAGTTTCAAAAAAGAGTTTACAGGTCCTGAGCACAACTTCTTACCCTAGGATCCACAGTCTCCTAGACAGAACATGAAAGGGTTTCAGAATAGCTAAAAACCATCTACAATTGTATGGGAATTGTACATGTAAACAATTTGAGCACATGATCTCAAAAAATAAACACGTGAGCATTTTTGTAAGGAGAGAATACAATGGATTCATATAATTCATTTGATTATTAGAGGCACCAATAAACCAACATAAATGAAGAATCATATGCACAGCTCAGACACACAGAAGAATAATTTGAATATACAGGTAGGGCTAAGTCTCCAAGGACTTAAGTAAAATACAAGGGAATCAAAATAATATGAGCAAAGAGACCAAAGATAACATCTCAGAATCTTCTGTTACCTGAAGATACATGGAACACTATATGTGGGACATAATTTTTGATTACAAAGTTTTAGCTGGTTGTCCTATATTATTATTGGAGCAATCTTTTTAATGTAGGTAAACCAATACAGCTACATTTGCTTTAATGGAATAAATGACTGGAAGTTTTTAAAATTCACGTTAAAAATATAGACAATCCTAATCCTGGGGGCAACAGCAAAACGTTCGCATAAAATGAGGAAAATTCATGCCTAATTAAGACAAAACAAATTGTCTTATGACTAAATGTACCTACATATGACTAAATTAACCTTGAATGCCCTATTGGTCAAAAGTCTTTTATAATTGCATATTAATACACCTTGAGTGGTATAGAAAATATTTTCATGTAGTTTTATTTAAGGAATTAAAGATTGAGCATTCCATATAAAGACATAAGAACAAGTCTTTACTTTTAATTATCTTGCATGTATTGGTAGCTATTTGGTCTTGCACATAGTAGTAGCTGGTCATACTTGCCACCTCAGTTTGCCTCATAAAACTTTTTCTAATTTTTTGATTAATTCTTATTTTATTTTATATTAATTTTTATTGGATTATAGTTGCTTTACAATGATGTGTTAGTTTCTACTGTACAGCAAAGTGAATCAGCTATACATATACATATATACCCTTTTTTTGATTTTCCTCCCATTTAGGTTACCACAGAGCATTGAGTAGAGTTCCCTGTGCTATACAGTAGGTTCTCATTTGTTATCTATTTTTTTACATAGTACTAATAGTGTACATATGTCAATCCCCATCTCCCAATTCCTCTCACCCCCTCTTTCACCCTTGGTATTCATACATTTGTTCTATATGTCTGTATCTCTACTTCTTCTTTGCAAATAATATCATCTATACCATTTTTTAGATTCCACGTATATGCGTTAACATACAATATTTGTTTTTCTCTTTCTGACTTACTTCATTCTGTATGAAAGTCTCTAGGTTCATCCATGCCTCTACAAATGACCCAATTTCGTTCCTTTTTTATGGCTGAGTAATATTCTATTGTATATATGTACCAACAGAGAAATGGATTAAGAATATGTGGTACATATGTAAAGCATTTTAAACCAATGACTACCCAAACATCAGGTTCAGATTTCCTTTCCAACACTTTTGACATACTTTCACAGTTTCTTATTGTTCTATAGAAACCTATATACACATCTGCGTTAGAAAAATCTTCTTTAATCTTTTTTTTTCCTTCTCTTCTCCTTTCTTTTTTATTCAAATATTTTCAGGGAAAGAAAAAAGAAAACTTTTCTATCCTTTCTCCTCTTTTTGAACTTTATTTGTAAGTTTCCAAACAGCTGTAAATACAAATAAGTAGCAATACTTGTATCAGAATAAAAGAGCATTAGTGAGAATCAGTGGCATCAGTCAGAAAAGCTCTTGTAATACTTCCCAACCTAAAATTACTTCTACACTTTTACCTCTTTTTCTTTCCACTATTAATACATGTTTCTCCTTAGGTTCCAGACCTCAAGAAATATTTTAAAATATTCAGTTGCATTTCATTTATTTAGTCATTTATTTAATGATCTCTGTATATTTAATTTTATATATGTATTTAATTTTGACAATAATGTATTCCATTAATATCTGATGAAAACATATAATATTTTATGCCTATTTGGGATTGCATTATATTCTGCAATTTTTCCTGCTTTTTCAAACATCTTGTTTTGGAAAAAGATGTGTCAAATACCAAACAAATGACCTACAGAATTTTTTTTTTTTTTTCGGTATGTGGGCCTCTCACCTTTGTGGTCTCTCCCATTGCAGAGCACAGACTCCGATGTGCAGGCTCAGCGACCATGGCTCACGGGCCTAGCCACTCCACAGCATGTGGGATCCTCTCGGACCCAGACATGCCCACGCCCCCTGCATTGGCATGTGGACTGTCAACCACTGTGCCACCAGGGAAGCCCAGACCTACAGAATTTTGAAACATCAGCCATGTAAGGTAGGCATCTGTAATTTGAGCACTTTCCATAATTTGCTTTTATTTATTTATTTTCTATTAAAAATACATAAATTTTATATGACACCACTCCAGTTGCAAAGTTATCTTTGCGCAAAAAGCATATGGATTTATTTATGGTTTTATCTTCAAATTTAATTTAATTAATTTATTTTTAACAAAGAAAAATACATATATTTACAGTGTACAATGGCATGTTTTGATATATGTATATATTGTGAAATGATTACCACAATTCAGCTAATTAATATTTCTATTACCTCAAGCATTACCTTTTTGTGTGTGTGGTGAGAACAGTTGAGATCTACTCTCTTAGCAAATTTCAAATATATAATGCATTACTATTAATTACAATCACCAGAATTTATTCACCTTATAACTCAAAGTTTGTATCCTTTGATCAATATCTCCCTTTTACCCACCTCACCCCCAATACCTCCAGCATCTTGTGACCACCATTCATTCTACTTTGTTACTATGAATTCAACAATTTTTTTTTCTAAATTCCACGTATAAGTGAAATTATGCCAGATTTGTCTTTCTGTTTCTGGCTTGTTCCACTTGGACATCATTAAATGGTTATGTAAATAACATGCAAGTGAATACTTTAAATGCTTCTTGAACTCTGGAACCTAAGAAGTGTCCATTAATAGCAGCAAGAAGAAGAGATCAAAGTATGGAAGTGCTTTTAGGTTGTGAAATCTTACAAGAGTTTTTCTGACTGATGCCACTGATTGTTACTAGTGCCCTTTTTTTACAATATTTAGCATATTGTCATCCACATTGTCACAAATGGCAGTGCTTTCTTCTATTTTAAGGCTGTATTTTATATATATATATATATATATATATATATATATATATATAAAATATTATATACTGAATAATATATATTTATATTATATTTTCTTTCTCTATTTATCCACTGTCAGACACTTAGGTTGTTCCATGACTTGGTTATTGTGAATAATGTTGCAGTGAACATAGAAGTGCAAATATCTCTTTGAGATACTGATTTTTATTTTTTTAGATGTATACCCAGAAGTGGGATTGCTAGATCATCTGGTAGTTCTATTTTTTATTTTTCTGAGGAACTTCCATAATGTTTTCATGGTGGTTGTACCAATTTACATTCTCACCAACAGTGTAAAAGTGTTTCCTTTTCTCCAAGTTCTCATCAACACTTGCTATCTTTAAACATTTTGGTAATAACCTCCCTAACAGGTGTGAGGTGATATCTTACTGTGGTTTTGATTTGCATTTCTCTGATGATTAGTGATGTTGAACATCTTTTCATGTACCTAGTGATGTTGAACACCTTTTCATGTTCCTGTTGGCCATTTGTTGTCTCCTTTGAAAAAATGTCTTTTCAGGGCCTTTATCCTTTTTTTAATTAGGCTATTTATTTATGTAGGCTATTGATTTGTAGGGATTCCTGATGTATCTTGGATACTAATCATATATCAGATATATGGTTTGCAAATATTTTCTCTCATTTCATAGATTGCCTCTTTATTTTGTTGATTGTTTCCTTTTCTGCACAGAAAATGTTTACTTTGATGTGGTCCCACTTGTTTATTTTTGTTTTGTTTCCTGTGATTTTGATGTCAATTCAAAAAAAAAAAAATCCTTGCTAAGACCAAAGTCAAGGAGCTTTTCCCCTATGTTTTCTGCCTAGGAATTTCAGGTCTTACATTTAAATATTTAATCCATTTTGAGTTGATTTTTATGTACGGCATAAGATAAGAAATCAGTTTCATTCTTTTGTGTGTTAATATGCAGTTTTAACAATACCATCTATTGATGACACTATCCTTTTCCCACTCTGTATTCTTAGCACTTTTGTCAAATATTAGTTGACTGTATATGCATGGGACTGTTTCTGGACACTCTATTGTTCCACTGGTCTATGTGTTTCTTTTATGTCAGTATCAGGCTGCTTTGATTACCACACCTTTGTAACATAATTTGATGTTAGGAAGTGTGAGGCCTCCAGCTTTGTTCTTCTTCCTTAAGCTTGCTTTAGTTCTTTAAGGTCTTTTGTAGTTTCATACAAATTTTAGGATTGCTTTTTAAAATTTCTGTGAAAAAAATGATTGGAATTTTGATAGGGATTGATCTGAATCTGTAGATAGATTTTGGTGGAATGGACATTGTGACAGTTTTACTTCTTCCAATCCATGAACACAAGATATCTTTCCACTTATTTGTGTCTTCATTCGTTGATTTATTTTTCATTGTTTAAATAAAATGCTTTACTGATCTAACAAAAGAAGTGCATATTCTGGAAATTTATTTTCTGCATCTGTGTGTGGACTGTTGATGTTTTCACAGCTTTTTAAAATTACTTAAGGAGAACCTAGTTTAAATGTATACCAGATAACAAAATATTATTTCTGGAAAATATTCTTAAAAGATAACAAAAAATACTTTTTGTTATTGACATTTTGACAGATGACATACTAGAAAACCTCTGGTCATAGAATTTAAGATGCTGCAATGAATGACAGTTTCTCCTCAGCTAATTGACAACTCGAGTTAAAAATAAATCAAAGGCAGTGCATTACAATATTACTCAAGGGAACACAGTCTGTTAGGAAACGTACAAAGTTTTTTTTTAAATAAGACTGCATTTTTGAATTACAATGCTGAGCAGTTTGTTACCTCTTGTAAAGAAAAACACTAGCTGAAAAAATAATGATTATCCAATAGAGAAGCTAATAGGCAGTGATGATACAATCAATAAAGTCCTTCCTTGAAGGATTTAATATGTTTTTGTTTAAACAATTTCACAGAATTATGTGTATTATATGCAGAATCCTTTGTATGACCCAAAATTATAGTCAAATATCATTACATAGTTTTTATAGTTAATATTTTCACTCAAGTCATCAAATTTCAAAGTCCCATAGAAATCCCATCAGTGTTGTGATTTCCACCCTTATTGCTTTTCCTTGTAATATACCTGATAGAGGTTCAAAAATAAGTTGCATTTTCTCAAATAAAAATTGTCTGAGGAAACTGTGTGAATATTAATAAAAAACGCACAGTTGAGTTTCATAATGTGATATAGGAAATATAATGAGTAAAAATAAGTGTTTATATCTGTCCTTGTCTAAAGAGTGAGTAGGGAAATTTAGTCTTTTCCAAAGCAAAATAATTTTTCTCCTGAAAATTTCTAGCTAACTGTGCCATTAGAACAGAGAACTAACTGGCTTTGAACACCTGTCCTATGGCTTACATTGTGCTGCATGCACATTGCTCAGTTCATGACAAAATGTTCAAAAGTCCAAAGTAAAATAAAAAATGAATATGTAAATTAGAGTTTTTTGAAAGGATAGATATTTTTTAACTTTAAAAGATTTTGCTTTTTTTCTGAGTTGATATCATTTCTTGGTGTTAAAATGATTTTATTTTTATTTTATTATATGATAGTACATGATAGTTGTGGGGTGTGTTTTCATTTTTTATTTGGAAGAATGTAAAAACCCTACATGAGTCCCTGGAGGTTTGGGGAAGTGCTATGACTTCTTGGAATGTAAAATTATGGAAGCTAAGGTTATCACAAGGTAACTTCAGAGTACTTAACATTATCCCAGTAGAATAGATGATAAATCGAGGCTCAAAGAAATAATAAGGTTTTCCAAGGTCATCCAACAAACAATAAAGAGTTGATGGCAAATTCAAAGAGAAAAAAATTAATTCAGTTGGGAGTTGATGAATGAATCTATCAACTATAATTGATTGAACAATTCACGGGTAGTGTTTCCTTTCCAGGAAAAGTGGATCACCTTTAAAAGTGATACATAGAATATTTCTTTTTGTTTCATTTCTTACAGTCAGTTTATAATGTTCAAATGTGACATCTTGTCTGCCATCCCTGGAAATGCCTCTTCTTATTTTTCTCAAACCTGTGGTCTGGTCACTAGATTGTGATGTGGATGTAAGTAATGAAAAGTGCAAGCAGGAGTTTAGGAGAACATGTGGTCTGAGAGGTGTAGATTGATTAAACTTCCTTGAGGGAAAGACCAGAAGTAAGTTAAAAAAAAATTCTTTTAAATCATTAAAGTAAGGAAAGTCATGGTACAAAATGAGAAAAGTTGTGTGCAAGGTAGTTAACTAAATTTCAAGCTAAATATAAAAACCATGGTGATCATCACAGCATGGGAAAAATAGGTAATCCATGGAAATCCAAACAGCAGGCAAATGGAGTGAATGAGACAGGGAGTCCATGATGGATAGGAGGGTCTTTTTTCTCTAAGAAGCTGTGGCCCAGGGGAAAAAAAAATCCAGTCCTTAGAGGCTTAGTTTGGAATTCAGTCACAAGGTGAAAATAGAAATCATTGGGCTACTAGGAATAGTAACTGCCTAATTCTTAACTAGGAAAAGGACTATTCTGAATTTGGGGTAAAACTGAATACATTGCTGGTAGTCAAAAGGGGTACTTGCAGGAGTTCTTAATTTAGTTCTTTATTTGGAGTAGCAGTTCTTAACTGATTAACTGATTTTCACTTTATCGTCAGCTGCTTTCTTTATCTCTATCTTTTTTCAAATTGTGCATGCCTAGAGAACCTCATACTTCCATCTAATTAAAATCTCACTGTGTAGCAGATAGTTATTAACAGTTAGAACCACTTCCCTTTGGTGATTCTGATGTATATATATTGCTAAGAGCCCAAAAGTGCTGCAGGCCTAGGGAACTATGTAACCCTTTAAAAAATAATCAAGATATTTCAAAGTGAAATGGATACAGATTCTAACACACAAGAGATAGTTACATTGATAAATTCATTACTATATCCTTGGATTAAATATTTCTGGTAAAATAAGATGCACCATATAGTATTTGCAAAGTTACTTAAACAGAAGGAATTTGGGAAGTACTAATAGTGAAATGGAGAAGGAAATTATCTAGGTAATACTGTATTATTGATAAATATAAGTTCATCATGAAGTCCCACAGGTTTAAAGTAAAATAATGATATTTTAACTAGCATTGCTCATTAAAAAGTTCATCATTTGGGTTATACATTAAAAGTTCTGAGAGTACAGTGAAGGGTAAGAAATAACGATACTTATGAATAAAGTCATCTGGAAACAGCAGACAATTTATTGGTTGAAGCAGAAAACCTGGAACTTGGAATGAGTAAATAATAACTGATGAATGGTTTTGACAGTGTTTCTCAATCTTTAAAGTATATAAAAATCCTCTAGGGATTGATAAAATGCAAATATGATTCAATATGTTTGGGGTGAAACCCAAGATTCTTTATTTCCAACCAGTTCCCTAATGATGCCATTGCTGATGGGCCATAGAGAGTACTTTGGATAGCAAGTGATTAGGCCATCAAAATAAGAGATAACCTGGGGTAGGTTTATAGTTCAGTAGGAAAAAGAAAATGTATTTATTTTATGTTTTTATTCTTTAATAATATTAGTGACCCACTCCTTTCTTAGATTGTATTGGGGGCAGATTGTGTGAAGTCAGCCACAAATGACAACAGACTTCCACATTAATGTACTTGATGAATTTTAATATGATAATCTCCTGTGAGGGTTAAGTGATCAGTACTCAATTTTACAAACATATGGAGGCATTTAATAAAACAAATTTAAGAATAATCTTTTTAGAGTTTATGACAGCAAATTATCTTTCCAGGATTAATTTTGTCACCTTTTTAAGAAATTTGAGGTCTTATTAATCCCAGGATCAAAACTCTGTGGATCAAAACTCTGTTTAGAAAACTGGTACATTTTGGTATGTGTGTTGGGGACAGGGTTATAAGTTATAGAATAATCTATACACATTATAGAACAAATTTCCCAGCTTGAGTCCAAACTACATTCATTGTAGCAAGCAGAATGTTTGTGGGATGAATAACTGGGTTTTATTTTCTTGCATTACAAGGACACTGATTGGAAAGATCTTAAATTTGTTTTAAAAAATTACATAAGCCTTGGAAGGTTGTAAATATTCTAGGATCTGTAACTGTCTGAACTATGGAATGTACATTGGCAATGATCATGTATATTTATGTCCAAATAGGGTAGGAGGGAATACAGTATTTAAAACTGCAAATAATAATAGTAATAATACCTATAAAAAAATTTAAAACCCTAAAGAACCATTTCTATAAAATGGCCGTGTGATCCATTAGTGCAAGGTGTGAGCAAGATTAGCCCCAGCATGAACAATGACGTCAAAGTGGCAGTAAGTTCAGCATGATGGTGATCAAGGCATTGACAATAGAAGCTTCAACACTGGCTGTGATTACAGATACTTTTGACTCCCTCATCATTGGACCCTAATGTTTTTACTGTAAAACCCACACATTCAAATCTTGGCATCCACAAATTTGGACTAGATAATAGCCAGTAACAGCATCAATTCATTGGTGCCTTCAGGGGACCTCAACATCATATCTTCTACTTGTAGTATCAGTAGAAATCAGTATTCATAATCCAGAGAAGGAGCAACAGAATAGCAAAGTATCAGTCATATGTGTTGGAAGATTCAATATTGGAGACATATAACTCTATATTGACAAAACTATCTTGGAGGAACTTCAAGGAGCTGGTTTTCCTACAAGTGTGGGAGTAGAGCCACTGAAGAAGTACTATGTAGCTGACATTGATATCTCCAGATTGGCAGGATCTAAGAAAAATACATAACACATTTTTTTAAAGTTGGAAGAGAAAAATGTACTTTATACATGCTTTATTATACTTTTATCACCCCTGGAGACCTAAAAATCCTAATTGAGAAGAGAGTGGGGAATTTTAAAAAGAATCTGCCAAAGTGATGAATTCTAAAGAGCATGAGAAAGCTTGGAAATTGCTTCTTGGGAATGAAAAGTGATTGAATTTGAGGAAATATATTTGTATAGCCAGAAGAAAAATAAAAGGTGAGTGACATGATTAACAGTGCACAGGTTCTGTGCCTGGGAAGTATTATGAAAAAGAAATTGATTAAGGAAAGGAATAGAGAATCTTGTTTAGCAGCCAAAGTGGGTACTGAAGAATTGGTGATATTAAAAATAAAAATTTTCAACCTACTTGGAAATCTTCTTGTAGTAGTGGAGCCAATTAAACAATAGAATAATTTTCTAAACAGCTTGGAGAATTGGCATTTACCTTTCTCTTGCTTATTTTATTTTTTCTTTTCACTATAGAAAAGACATTTAAGATGGCATATAGATTAATGAGCTGGCATTTTAGAGAAACAATGGGATCTTTTTAGAACCAAGTGACTATTTTCTATAATTACAAAGAGTATTCAGATTTATTAGAAAGTTGGACGTATTTTTTTGACTTAGTTCCACTTTACTCAATTGTGCTGGTGAAATTATAATTTGCGTACAGAGGTCAGGGCTACAGAAAATAAAACTGAAGATACAAGGTAAGAATTCCTCATTAGTTAGATTTTTCTGTGACTCTAATATTATGGCATCTGAATCACTGATAACAATTAACTACTAGAAGAATGCTTTATATTTTTCAGTTTCCTGAACAACTTTAAAAATTAACAGTGTCTGGGCTTCCCTGGTGGCACAGTGGTTGGAAGTCCGCCTGCCGATGTGGGGGACATGAGTTCGTGGCCCAGTCCAGGGGGATCCCACATGACATGGAGCGGCTGGGCCCGTGAGCCATGGCCGCTGAGGCTGCACTTCTGGAGCCAGTGCTCCACAATGGGAGAAGCCACAACAGTGAGAGGCCCGCATACAGAAAAAAAAAAAAATTAAGTGACCCCAATATTTTTAAATTAGAGTTATCTACAAATCAGGAACATGGATATGGCTTTGCCATTTCTTTCATGTTTTGTTGTAAGATTCATATCTTTCTCAAGTATGTATCAGAAGCTCAGCTGAGCTGGGAGAGAAAAAGCTGAGCTGCGAAGTGTCAGAGTAGCCAATTAAACATTTAATCACTTACTGTGATGGTATATGAAACACTCTAAAACTGGAGGAAGCACTGATTTAACCCTGTTCCATCCTCCCATTACTACAAAGGGGAAAGGGCAGGTGATCAGTTCAGTGGTCATCTCACTGCTTAGGGACCACAGAACAAAAGCTTCTGGGGTCAGGAAGAGGATAAGAGGGAAAAGTGAGAGGTGTAAAAATTTTGGGAACTGAGTCAGAGCAGGGAAATGTGTCTTCAAGATTTCCCCTTCCTTTGTCAGGAGATCTCAGTAGACAGGCCTAAAGAAAACCTTTACCTAAAGCCTCATCATTTTGAGCATCTACTTCTTGACATCAGAGATGAAGAGTTAGAGATGGTTAAGCTCATATATATTCTCTGAGCATCAACCTTCAGGTTTGCTCTTTTTCCTTAACTTTCTTGTTTACAAATTTTCCTATTCATGTTTGCTTAACAGAAACCTTGTTTTATCTCCATTTCTAAAACATCTAACCAATATAATACATTCTATAACATAATTATGTAAATTTTACTTCACTTTGTGCTATAATTTCCCAGTGTATTCTGAATTTTAAAATACAGTTTTAACTAATAGTAGCTAAAAAATAGCCATAAATAGTAAAACATTGAAACACATATAAATTGTAAATATTTCTATGTATCATTTTTCTCTTGTTTCAGTAATTTTTACATGAATATTTTCCATAAAGAATAAATTTATGGAGGGGATACTATCTGTCTGATCTTATTATGTTAACACAGACAGAGTAATTATATGTTTCAAAGGTTTTTAACTAGAAAGGTAGATTAAAAACAAGAATTTACGGAATGAATTGGTGTGAATAGACTTCACTTACTGGTTGCCTCTAGGAAAATGTAGGTCCAACTCTACCTTGCTACATAATGATGCCACACAAATTAGACAACATAAGAGGAGACAGTAGGTTTAAAATCCTAAAGGGTCACTTTCACAATGTTGATTCTTCCAATCCAAGAACATGGTATACCTCTCCATCTATTTGTATCATCTTTAATTTCTTTCATCAGTGTCTTATAATTTTCTGCATACAGGTCTTTTTTCTCCTTAGGTAGGTTTATTCCTACATATTTTATTCTTTTTGTTGCAATGGTAAATGGGAGTGTTTTCTTGATTTCATTTTCAGATTTTTCAGCATTAGTGTACAGGAATGCCAGAGACTTCTGTGCATTAATTTTGTATCCTGCTACTTTACCAAATTCACTGATTAGCTCTAGTAGTTTTCTGGTAGCATCTTTAGGATTCTCTATGTATAGTATCATGCCTCTGCAAACAGTGACAGCTTTACTTCTTCTTTTCCAATTTGGATTCCTTTTATTTCCTTTTCTTCTCTGATTGGTGTGGCTAAAACTTCCAAAACTAGGTTGAATAAGAGTGGTGAGAGTGGGCAGCCTTGTCTTGTTCCTGATCTTAGTGGAAATGGTTTCAGTTTTCACCATTGAGGACAATGTTGACTGTGGGTTTGTCATATATGGCCTTTATTATGTTGAGGAAATATCCCTCTATGCCTACTTTCTGCAGGGTTTTTATCATAAATTGGTGTTGAAATTTGTCGAAAGCTTTCTCTGCATCTATTGAGATGATCATAAGGTTTTTCTCCTTCAATTTGTTAATATGGTGTATCATGTTGATTGATTTGCATATATTGAAGAATCCTTGTATTCCTGGAATAAACCCCACTTGATCATGGTGTATGATCCTTTTAATGTGCTGTTGGATTCTGTTTGCTAGTATTTTGTTGAGGATTTTTGCACCTATGTTCATTAGTGATATTGGCCTGTAGTTTTCTTTCTTTGTGACATCCTTGTCTGGTTTTGGTATCAGGGTGATGGTGGCCTCGTAGAATGAGTTTGGGTGTGCTCCTCCCTCTGCTATATTTTGGAAGAGTTTGAGAAGGATAGGTGTTAGCTCTTCTCTAAATGTTTGATAGAATTCGCCTGTGAAGCCATCTGGTCCTGGGCTTTTGTTTGTTGGAAGATTTTTAATCACAGTTTCAATTTCAGTGCTTGTGATTGGTCTGTTCATATTTTCTATTTCTTCCTGATTCAGTCTTGGCAGGTTGTGCATTTCTAAGAATTTGTTCATTTCTTCCAGGTTGTCCATTTTATTGGCATAGAGTTGCTTGTAGTAATCTCTCATGATCTTTTGTATTTCTGCAGTGTCAGTTGTTACTTCTCCTTTTTCATTTATAATTCTATTGATTTGAGTCTTCTCCCTTTTTTTCTTGATGAGTCTGACTAATGGTTTATCAATTTTGTTTATCTTCTCAAAGAACCAGCTTTTAGTTTTATTGATCTTCACTATAATTTCCTTCATTTTTTTTCATTTATTTCTGGTCTGATCTTTATGATTTCTTTCCTTCTGCTAACTTTGCAGATTTTTTGTTCTTCTTTCTCTAATTGCTTTAGGTGCAAGGTTAGGTTGTTTGTTTGAGATGTTTTCTGTTTCGTAAGGTGGGATTGTATTGCTATATACTTCTCTCTTAGAACTGCTTTTGCTGCATCCCATAGGTTTTGGATCATTGTGTCTCCATTGACATTTGTTTCTAGGTACTTTTTTATTTCCTCTTTGATTTCTTCAGTGATCACTTCATTATTAAGTAGTGTATTGTTTAGCCTCCATGTGTTTGTATATTTTACAGATCTTTTCCTGCAATTGATATCAACATTGTGAAAATAACTCTACTACCCAAAGTAATCTACAGATTCAATGCTATCTCTATCAAACTACCACTGGCATTTTTCACAGAAGTAAAACAAAAAATTTCACAATTTGTATGGAAACACAAAAGACCCCAAATAGCCAAAGCAATCTTGAGAATGAAAAACAGAGCTAGAGGAATCAGGCTCCCTAACTTCAGACTATACTACAAAGCTACAGTAATCAAGAGAGTATGGTACTGGCACAAAAACAGAAGTATAGATCAATGGAACAGGATAGAAAGCCCAGAGATAAACCCATGCATCTATGTCAACTAATCTATGACAAAGGAAGCCAAGATATACAATGGAGAAAAGACAGTCTCTTCAATAAGTGGTGCTGGGAAAACTGGACAGCTACATGTAAAAGTATAAGATTAGAACACTCCCTAACAGCATACACAAAAATAAACTCCAAATGGATTAAAGACCTAAATGTAAGGCCAGAAACTATAAAACTCTCAGAGGAAAACATAGGAAGAACACTCTTTGACATAAATCACAGCAAGATCTTTTTTGATCCTCCTCTTAGTATAATGGAAATAGAAACAAAAGTAAACAATTGGGACCTAATGAAACTTAAAAGCTTTCGCACAGCAAAGGAAACTATAAACAAGATGGAAAGACAACCCTCAGAATGGGAGAAAATATTTGCAAACAAATCAACGGACAAAGGATTAATCTCCAAAATACATAAACAGCTCATGCAGCTCAATAGCAAAAAACAAAGAACCCAATCCAAAAATGGGCCGAAGATTCTCCAAAGATGACATACAGATGGCCAAAAAGCACATGAAAAGATGCTCACCATCACTAATCATTAGAGTAATGCAAATGAAAACTACAATGAGATATCACCTCGCACCTGTTAGAATGGTCACCATCAGAAAATCTACAAATAACAGATGCTGGAGAGGGTGTGGAGAAAAGGGAATCCTCTTGCACCATTGGTGGGAATGTAAATTGATACAGCCACTATGGAGAACAGCATGGAGGTTCCTTAAAAACTAAAAATTGAATTGCCATGTGACCCATCTATCCCACTGCACCCAGAGAAACCATAGTTCCAAAAAACACATGCACCCCAATGTTCATTGCAACACTATTTACAATAACCAGGTCATGGAAGCAACCTAAATGCACATCGACAGATGAATGGATAAAGAAGATGTGATACATATATACAATGGAATATTACTTAACCATAAAAAGGAACAAAACTGGGTCATTTGTAGAGACGTGGATTGACCTAGAGACTCTCATACAGAGTGAAGTATGTCAGAAAGAGATAAAAACAAATATCATATATTAACGCATATATGTGGAATCTAGAAAAATGGAACAGATGAACCAGTTTGCAAGGCAGAAATAGAGACACAGATGTAAAGAACAAATGTATGGACACCCAGGAGGGAAAACAGGGGGGTGGAGGGGGGGATGAACTGGGAGATTAGGATTGACATATATACACTAATTTGTATAAAATAGATAACTAATAAGATCATGTTGTATAAAAAATAAAATAAAATTCAAAAATATAAAGTAAAATTTACCAAAATGATTCAAATATGCATCTAGGGTTTAAATTCACTTTTCCAGAACAATATGCTGTATACTATTGCTTTGGCTGGCTAAGAGCTGGCTCAGGTCCTTATACATGATGCACTCTCTTAAATTAGCTACAATATTTAGATTGGTCCAAATAGGCAATTATGGTCCAAATAGGCAATCAGTAGCCCATAGTACATTTTCCCATAGATATAGCCTCAATCATTCAATTTCAAAGAACTGCATGTGCGGCAGAAGGAAGTGGAAAGAATATGGGAACATTATACACTCTACCTCCTCACTACTCCCCACATACACACACACTGACACATTGTTTATTCTCATTATAATAGAAAGACTGTCTCCCCCTTTTTCTAAATTGTAATCAAGACAGTACATGCATCATATATCACTAACACACATAATATCTAACCTGCTGCACTTGCATCCTGATTTAAAATGACCCCACATGTTTTTCTTGGAACACCGCATGGGTAATCAGTATACATTTTTTACTGAGGTACCTATATTGAGGACTTTTCTAAAAGAAGTCAATCTCATGGTCCTATCACTTAATTTTAAAAAGAGCAAACACTAAAATTGGATAATGAGTATGAGCAGAGGCTGCTGTAAGTACTTGATGTGTATTGACTTGTTTAATCTTCAAATTGACACTATGAAGTAGGCTTTCTGAGGATCTTTTTAGGTGAGGAGACACAGACATAAGGATAACTTCCCAAGGTTGTAGAGGTGAGGAGGACAAGTTGATGTCCGACCCAGTAGTCTGGCTGCAAAACCTAGACCTTCCCCACAGTATACTTGTCTCTTTTGAGTCTTCACTTGTACAAACTGCTGGAAACTTCCCAAACAATTACCTTTATCCTAGCACTGGGCATCTTATTATATGGAACTGAAATCATTGGAGATAAATACAAATGATTAACTTGTACATGAGATTTTAAAATTTTGATTAAATAGTCATTCATAAGCATTTAAAAAAATGGAGCCCAAGACTTCATGGTAACATCCCTCTGTTATACAACTCAGAGATAATCTGTGCTTGGTTAATTTGTTGCATAATTCTGCTATCAAAATGTCCTGACATATTTCCTTTTCTCTTCCTTTACAAATTGTCTTTATGTTTTATTAATAGTATCTAATTGTATTGTATTATATTTTCATGGTACATTCACTCATTTGTCTTTTGCAAGTAGATGGAATACAAATAAGCAAATACCTTGATTTATAAAAAAATAAGTCAATTATATAAAAGCATTCTCTGCATTATGACAAACAACTAAGAGTAGAAAAAACTTCCTAATGATGTAATTTTTATTACTTTTTTATTAGTTTTTTAAGGCTTGGTGTCTATTTTCCATTGACTGATTTGGTTCCTGTGATTGAGCAAGCCTTTTTATATTTGCAAAGAATAGAGTTATATTTATGGTGGCACATTAATGTGGCAGATTATTTGGAAAAATGTATTATTTATCCCCTTTTACTAGGGCAGGAACTAAAATTCAGGAGTTTAGTTGGTGTCAGTACCTGCAGCTTCTAAGTAAAAAAATCAGTGATTGGGACAAGATATTTTGATGCTAGACCCAGTGTGCTTTCCATATCATGAGTGTAGATAAATTACTCAACTATTTTTTTCTGTGATATTTACTTTCCAAAGGCTGGTAGAGCACAGGAGAAATTTCAAGCGGGGAACCCAGAAAGGTCCAGGAGATAAATATGAGGTCAGAATCTATATATGACAGGTACAAATGAACCAAGTGTGGCATTGTAGACTGGTGAATTATACTGATGGAGCTTTAAGCAAAAGTGTAGATGACTCAAAGTGTTTAAGCAAAAGTATAGATGACTCTACTCACCATTGCTAAATGGGTGACCTACATGATAAATAAATAGCAATAATAATGCATGTGGATAATGACAATTCATTTCAAGGAGATAAAGTCAACAAACACAACACCTCCTTACCCCCACTCACTCAGTATTTGATAATTCTTACTTTTGAGAATTACCAATGGGTGTTTAGTGAGATGATAGCTATGTGCAGAGTCACAACCAAAACTAGGAACTTTGCTGCATTTCATAATTGATGATCTCACTCTCCTAGAAAACTCCTTTTTCTTTCTTTAAACACAACAATAAGAGTTTTGCACATGTAATATGGTTAGGGTATTATGTCTTCCTTCAGTCTGGTCCAGATTATCTTCTTATAGTTTTATGTATGTCTGTCATATTGATGTCTCACATTGTCCAATTATTCATATGTAAACTTGTGGTGCATATCTCACTCTCTAAAATCAGGTGTGAGACAATAAGTGAAATCAACTGAAGTCATCACTCAACTTAAATTGTTTGGTCTATATCTGAGAGTTCAGGAATTTTCTGCCTCACCCAAATATTTAATAAAGTGATAGCCAGTGTTGATATTTAATCCCATAATGGACAAAGCCATATGCTCTTGGTGACATTCTCATTGATTAGTTTGGATTTTATTTTATTAGGAACATGGTCAGATTGGGAATCTTGGAATCGAAACAGATTAAGTAAATTAAATTTGTAATGGAATCAGTCCAAAATTTCCTGAAGTATTAAATGCCACATTAAAAATAATCAGTCATTTCCGTGGAACTGGAATTTTTTTATCACTTGGCTATGTTGTCCTCACTCTTCCCTGATAATTCAGGGATAGCTGCTTTTTGTGCCAACTTTCCAGCTGTGGTTTTATGATAGACCACCCTTTCTATCCTTTTATAAATCCATTCTTCCTAGAGATGAATTAAAAGTTCAGTGACTTACAGTTACCTTGGGAGGTATTTGAACTACCTCAGGTGATTTTACATTTCTTTGCTCTAGTTCCTTATGCTTAATTTGTACCAAGTATTTTCTTTTCTATCTCTTTTTTTAAATTAGTAGAAGGGAAGAGAGATATATAGTAGCTTCCAAATTCTGACAAAAAATAAGAACAACAACAGCAAACATAACTTTTTTTTACTGAGTTCAATTTTATGATATTTCATAGTTTCCTCATAAAAAGTTGCTTATAGTCCCATTAAACTCTGAGATCCTTGAAAGGAGAGAGCCTACCAGTAACCATCTTTGTATTCCCACTATCCAACATGGCATGTCATATAGGATAGGCAACTAAAACACATGAACTGAATTAATAATCTACATTATTTATATAGTTCTCAAAATATTATTTATCAATTATTATTGTGTTTAATTGCTGTGTTAGTGTGTATGTGTATGTATAGTGACAATTTCCCAGAAGCATTTTTAATATGTTTATTATACATCAGATTAATAAAGTGTACAGCAAAAATGAAAGTGATCTACTGACAGAAAAAGGAAATATCTTTTCAAATAAGAACAGATGGAATAGCTTCTGATATCTCCTGATACTTACATAGCAGCTGGTCATATATGCAACAGTAAAGAAGGATATTTATTTATAAACAAGGATGTGGTGCTACATACACACTGGAGTTTCCTATAATTACTATGTACATTAATTCTAAATTGAAAGTAAAATCAACAGTTGAGATGTGTTTTGCAGATTTTAGCAAGTAATTTAGAATTTTGGTATAAATCTTCTACCTAACATAGTTTATTAATAACTATATTTCTTTCTGGAACTCAATTATCTCAAATGTATATTCACCAAATATGGTGAACATATATTTTAGAAAAGTCTAATAATATTTAATACTATGGAGTAGTTTATGCATCATACTTTACCAAGTTGGATTTTTGTCAAGTGATGTGCAATTACATAATTAAATTACACTCATGTCTGCTATTAAAAATAACCATGAAGAACTGTCTTGTGATTCACATTATCAGATATTGTAACATCATGCTAATGTACTTTGATGAAATTAATATTATTTAATATACGATGAGACATCCAATAATGCCAGATGGACTAGGACAGATCAACAAGTCCTGAGGGTATATGATAATCATGTAGAGGAGGAAATATAATTACAAATTATGATTATATTTAACGAGTTTCTCAAGGAAATGAATCAAACATAATTGCTGTTTAAGTATATGCTTGTAGTTAATGAGAGCTGTTTCATGAAAGGAGAAAATATGAAGGGATATCTTACAATAAGCACTGTGAATTAAAATAAGGAAGAACATTTTTGTAACAAATAAGGTCTTAGATTAAAATTGCTCATAGAAATTCCAGTGATGATGCAAACAATGGTTTATCTCTAGAATCTCAGCAAGATATTAGGTACATAAGCAGTTATATAAATAAAACTTAACGCTTGAGTGGATTTGTATTATATTACCCCAACAATTCTGGTGAGGAGGACAAGATGTCTGCTAGTTCTGAAATTGAGCAGACTGGCTGATGGGCTCTGCCCATGCAACAGTCAGGTTAGAAGCCCTGGATTATAGAAAGTTTTCCTTTTATCTTTCCATTCTTTTGGATTACTAGGCATATGAACCACTCTCTCTAAATTTAAGATTTTACTATTGAAAAAGCATGGGTAATACAAGTCCTAAAATCCCATTAAGATCATCATATGGTTGCAAAATGTGGGAATCCAGGAATCTTGCTTGAAGGTCTTTCTCTTAAAATGCTAATATCTTTCAGTCACAGTTGGAATGGGTATGTGAGAAACCAGTCTTTCAGTCGCCTAAGGACAGTTCTTTTAATTTGGATAAATTACCATCAATTACCCTGTAAAGATGGATGAGAGCACAACTTCTTCTGCTGGTCATGAATTACCTGCTCTGTTTAAGGACACAGGTTTGAGTATCTGGTGGTCTAACCATAAGCCCACCCAGATTCCACCTGTAAGAGTTCCATATCATCCATACACCATTTAGCTAGGAAAGGAGACATGATGAAGGGACATGAAAAGGAAATAATTGAGAACCTTTATAAAAGACCATGCCTTCATATGAAGGCAACAGGATGGAAAGAAGCTGAACTAATTGCTTGAAAAAAGGCAAAGAAACTAGCTATTAAGCTGATGAATATCAACATGGGAAAGAAAACCAAAGTGCCATAGAATTTACAGTTTTCTTGTCTCAATGCATGGAAAACCAGGCCTTCCTATTGTGATAATTAGCAAAGCTGTTGCCATTGAGAAGCTACCCAGGATTCCCGGATTGTACACATGCCTTTCTCACCAATAGGTATTACTCATTTAAAAGCTCCTTTTCCTTCTGTGGAAGTCCTCCAATATGTCTTCAGTTTACAGACTCATGCATATCTATGCACTGGCTAGTGCATGGAATTCAGCTACTGGCTGACTTTGCACTTTGGATGAAGTGAGCACATTGGGGTCCATAAGATCATCACATCAAGGGATATTGTGGCCAAGGAAAGAGGACTATCTACCACCTCATTAGAAACCCATCAGGAGGGGTTGCCAATAGCAGTTCTTAAGCTTTTCCATGAGCTGGGAGAAGTTGCAGTGATATACTGAAAAAATGGGTGAGTCCGCCATTGATTTCCATTAGCAGATCATTGTGGCTCAAAATTCACAGGCATGAACCCTGGGGCAGATCAAAAGCACACTCTAGTCTTGTCAGTCTTTGTTTGGGCACTCTTGCCAACTATTCAAACCCAAGTTAAGGTGGTAGGATAGTAAAGACATATAATTGTTATTATCTTGGCTACAAGTACTGAGTTTTAGGATGATCTAGAAAAAGACAAAGAAGAAATTAAAGAATATTTAACTTTCTGCTCAGTTAGAACTCTTTACTAAATGAGCTAACCCCAACACTGGCCAATCTATAAAGTAAAGAATGAAAGAAGGGAGATTGCAGGTCACTATTGCAAGAAGCTAGGATGTTGGAAGAAGGATTATAGAAAGATGCTCTGTAGGATGCAGGAATTACAGAGATAAGAGTAAAGGGACAGCCTAGAAGGACACAATTCTCAGCTAGGAGACAATTGACAAATGGCTCAAAATTGACAGATTAGGAAATTTTGGAGGTGGGCACCCATGAACCATAAATGTCGATAACTTCCTCTGGCTCATCTATTCTTGCCTCTTCTGATAGATATTGGTGTTACTTATCCCGCAATTTCCTCAGAAATTTCTTACTTTCCTTTTGGTGTAGATCAATACAGATTGTTAGTATCTTGGGGCAAACATCTACTTTTTTTCTTTTCCACTGTTATTCCCTTACAGGTAAGTCCTCTTACTAAGGAACCTGCATTCTTACTTTCTCCTGATTCTCCTGTAAATCTTTTGGGGAGAGATCAGCTGTGCAGCTTAATGACTACCATCTTCTGTAGTCTGGATGTAGTGTCTGTTGAACTCCTTAGGGTAAAGACACTGAGTTTGTTCCTGTGTGCGTTCTTTCTTTTAAATTAAGAAGAGGGACATGGCAAAGAGCAGCAGTCTGTCTCATATTATGCTGGAAAAGCACCTTGACCTGAAATAATAATACCAATTAAATTTGAGATATAGACCCATAAAAATAGTTTACAAAAAGGACAGGACATGGCTATATGTAAAACAATGTTATTTACTGAGAGCTGAATTAAAGGGAATAAAACTTGTTATAAAAGAATTAGAAAAACAAGGAATAATTTGAAAAGGTGCACTTACCCTGTAAAAGTTCCAAACTTCCAGTAAAGAAGGATGGTAAATTTAATTAAAGATGATCAACCACTATACAGATTTGTACAAAATCCTAACCGTTAATCTCTGTAGTTCCTATTCTGCACCTATTCTAAGCTAATCTGACTTCTGACTTTGGTATCATTGTCTACAAAGTTTATCTCTGAAATTGATTTTTGCCTCACAATTTCTTCCTCCCTCTTTCCCTCCCTCCCTCCCTCCCTCCCTCCTTCCTTCCCTCCCTTCCTTCCTGCCTTCCTGCCTTCCTTCTTTCCTTCTTTCCTTCCTTCTTGTCCATTTAATGGACAAGTCCAAATGCTTGTGGAATTCAGTATTTATGATAGGAATTTATGAAGGAGTTCAGTATTTATGACAAAGGACCCCTTGAGGATTTTGGGGACTCTCCTACTATGTTCTCTAGTTATTTACAAACAAAAGCATAGAAAATTTGGGGGACTGGTAGAATACTGTAGACAGTGGAGTCCAAATTTTTTATAGCAAACAAATTTTGACAGAACATTTGCATGATAATTCTCTACATTCTCTGGTTTGGGCCCTAGAATCTGAAGAGGTTTTCAAACAACTGAAATTAACAATAGCCTCTCCTCCAGCTTTGGAGATCCCAAATTTTGAAAAACCTGCCCTGATTTATCTGATATTCTTATTTATATTGCATATCTGATAATGTTACTGATGGGTCATGTACTTGGCATAAAAGTAGCTCACTTAAGGCTTCCTATGTTGAGGTGACATCTTAATACCTTGAAAGCTTAAGTTTTGCCTGGAATTAAGTCTGTTTAAGCAGAAGAGTTAATAGTAATTATTACAGCTGCAATTCTCGATTCTGGATTTAATATGAATCTGTCTATCTCTCTATCCATCTTTGGTGTCTATAATACAACAGAGAAAAATTTTTTAAATAGGGGATTTTCTACTTAAAATGATAACTAAAATATCTCATGAAAAATTTATAGCAGCTTTGTCAGAAACTTTACAACTCCCTGTTCAGATATCAGTAATTCATTGTAGAGCTCACATAGGGCAGAAGGACGAATCTTCTAAAAGGAAACAATTTTGCTGATAGAACTGCAAAAGCTGCTGTTGAAACATTGCCGTCCTTAAACTTAGAAACTCCACTTTTAATACGATGAGAAAATTTTGCTCATTTTCAAAAATATGTTTCATGAAAGAAAATAGTCAAATGCATTATAAAGGGGACTAAAAGATCTTTGACAGGACTGTGGGAATAACTTGACAAAATTATTTCTCCAGAACAGTCCCTATTTGCTTGGTTAGTGTTGTTGTGCTATAAAAAAATAAAATCATCTGAATATAAGAATTTCGAAGTTACTAGACTCTTACTATGCCTAACAAAAAGAAAAAAGAATCTTTAAAACATATTAAAGAGCTTTGTGATTTGTTTACGGAATTTTACAGACCACTCTCAAGGCAAGCAGAGAAAGTTCTCCCTGATCAACTTTACCAGAAACCTGGTAACAGATGGATTTCATTGAACTAATGCTTGTAGAGTTTAAAAATATTGTCTCATTTTGATAGATATGATATCTGGATAGTTTGAGGTATTTTCCTCTTCAAAAGCTGATACTCAGGGCCTCCCTGGTGGCGCAGTGGTTGAGAGTCCACCTGCCGATGCAGGGGATGCGGGTTCGTGCCCCGATCTGGGAGGATCCCACATGCCGCGGAGCGGCTGGGCCCGTGAGCCATGGCTGCTGGGCCTGCGCATCCGGAGCCTGTGCTCCGCGACGGGAGAGGCCACAACAGTGAGAGGCCCGCGTACAGCAAAAAAAAAAAAAAAAAAAAAGCTGATACTCAGACAGTGGTAAAGGATCTTTTAATTATTTCTAATTTGGAACACCAGAGAATTTGGATCAGACAGAATAAGTTGTTTTATTTCTACTGTCATCCAGGAATTATGCAAGTGATTACAGTTCCCTAACCTAAGTAGTGCCAACCTACAATTCATATTTCAGCATAAATGTCATCAATTTGCATCCCTTTTTATAGATTTAGAACCATGTATCTTTTCTTCATAGCTTTACAGTTAAATTCTCATATATGTATATTGGTAGGTATGTATATATGTTAATGTTTATATATGTATGTACATAGATCATATATAATTAAAATGTTAATTATATTTAATTATAATTTACAAGTTTTTACACTGAAACTTAAACATCCATAAGAGCAGAAATCAGTTAAGATAATGCCTAACAAAAATAAATGTTTAATGAATATTTAATGAATGAATGGGTTTATGAATGAATAATTTATTTTTCCTGCTTTTAACACCAAACTTACTTATTTGACAGTGTGGCTATTACTATAGATACAACTCAATTTCAAAATCAACAACTATCTGTACACATTTTTAGAGATGATAGTGAATGTGTTAGATTTAATTTCAATATACTGACATTTAATAAAGAAGCTTTTTGCTATTTTTGTGGTTATTGCTTTACATATATAATATTTCAGGTAGTGTATAATCAGATGAAAAGAACACCTCCAACTCGTGGGGTATTTTCAAATACTTGCAGACATTTGTGGGCTGCTTTGTGTTTATTGTGCTATAAATTCTTCTATAATTCAGTACCTTTTTTTTCCATATAAGTAATAACAACTGTGATTTCTGCACTGTTTCTCTGGGCCAATATTTCAGTACGTTATTCCCTGGTTTCCTGTTTCACAGTTTTTCCATTCAAGCATACATGATCTTGTTCACTCAAATGAACATTTTAAATAGAAAAAGAAAAGAGCCCCAGTGGTGATGCCCGACTTGTTTCCTCAGATTGAAGTGGGCAGAAACTGACTTTTTAAACTTTTATTTAATAGCGAAAGCAAAGTATTCCTCTGTCAAGCTGGAGGTGGAGGAGGCTAAAGAGGCTTTTATCCTTAAAAGTTCTGGCCATTTTTTCTGATGAGAAATCAACCTCTATTGTGAGAAAAAGGGAGCGACATAAGGCTTTTGTACTCCTGGGCACAAGATTGACATGGAGTTACCATAGACACGGAAGGGAAAAAGAAAGGAAGGGTGATTGGGCTGTGGGTCCTTAAGGCAGCCAGAATTGGAGCTCATTCAGAGACAAGTTCCAGGCTGCCCGAGAATGGCAGTTCTGGGTCTGTGGAGAGTGTGAGGGACAGACATGAGTCAGCTTTGTGGAGACTAGAGGTGGCTGTTGCCTTGGGAGTCCATAGAGCTATGAGTGTAGGCAATCATCGGGATTAGAACCCTTGCCAATACTTCACTTAGAATTCATCACAATCTGCTATAAAGCAAATATCTTAAGAAGCCCTTCCAAGCTCCATGTTCTGTGGACTCCATCCACTAATCAACTACAGGAACACTTAGGGAAGTGTGAATAGAAGATAAATATGAATACAGAAACTTTTTTATTTATCCAGACTTAATTTAAAAATCCTTATATTTTAAGCACTTACCTATTGTCTAGCCCTCCTCCCCCCAAATAAAAGAAAGAAAGGAAGGAAGGAAGAAAGAAAGAAAAGATAGAAAGAAAGAAAGAAAGAAAGAAAGAAAGAAAGAAAGAAAGAAGAGAAGGAAGAAAGAAGAGAAGGAAGAAAGAAGGAGGGAAGGAAGAAAGAAGGAGGAAGGAGCCAGGCAGCTAAGGCACAGTATCAAAAAATGTCAAAACATCTGAAATAAGGAAAATACCCTTATTCTCTGTCTCACTTCCCTGCTATCTCACCAGTGCTTCCAGGAGTTACTTCCCAAATCAATTGTGTGCACTCAGGTAATTATCAGCTTCTGTAGAATTCCAACCTAAAACAGAGAGATTTTATTTATTTAATTCAGTCAATATTGTGCTACACAATTTGTCACACAAACCTATTAGTATTACATAACTCATCGTATATAAAGTCCAAGATTCAATGTTCAAGTTTTATATTATCAGTGTTATTTGCTGAGGCATGAATTTGTATATGACTGACTTCCTTTCCCACATATACCCTCCAAATATTGACATCAATGGACCGACATGGTGTAATATCTTCTATTTCCCTTTAGTTTTCCTTTAGATGAATATCAAAAGGGCATGTGCGTAATTTGGAAGTTGATAAAGAGCTCTTACTGCCAAGGTTTATAATTTCAGTTGTGTGAGATACTAATGCCAACTCTCACGTAGAATACATACATAAGAGCTCCCATCCTGACGCCATGCTTTTGGAAGATTCAGTCTCTTTTTTTGTATCTACTCTTGTACAGTAGCTCTCAAATCAACTGTTTTAACTACTGAAATTTTAAAATTAATTTAAATATGTGGAACACATGTATTTTTCCTTTTCAACTTTTTTGGCTATTTCAAACATCTGTTACTCCATATTAATCTGATTATAAATTCATCAAGTTAAAAATAGCCAAGCACCCTATAAAGACTTTGATTGGAATTGTATTAATCTTAGGTAGTAAATACAGGATGATGAAATTTGTTATTTTTAAGTTTTCTTATCCAGTTTTATGCTATATTTCTTCTTTTGTTCAGATCTTCTTTTATGCCCCTTAATAATATTCTTTGCATATTTCTTGTGTATGTTATTTACTGTAAATTATTTTAGATTTTGTTACTATCATATTATATCATTTTCGTTCCATTTTATAACAGGAATGTGCTTATATTAAACAATCTAAACTATTACTCCTGGTATCTCTTGCTCTTCATCTTCAAATCACCAAGGAATTGACTTGGCACACAAAGAGAAATGTTGAAATTTTATTTCTGATTTAACCACCTTTTCAGTCTATGCACATTTCTTATGATTACAGAATTAAATTCTAAGGGTTTGAAGGTGCACATGTACTTCTTTTGACTGAATCATTTCAATTGAGATTCACCACTATAAGCATCTTAGCAGTAATCAACCATAAATAAACATGTGCTCCACAATATTCTTACCAGTGAGTAAGCCAAAAAAAGGAATTTGAGCAATCCGAGGGAAACATTTGGTGTCTGATTTTTACTGTGAGATGACCTCTCCCTATAGAAAAACAAATGTCAGCTGCTGAAATGTCAGGTTGTTTTGATTTTATGATAAACAAGGAGAGAGAACCATGATTATAGCAGTCAGTCTGTGACCAAGAGTTTAACACAACCTCAGGGTTAATGCTACTCCCCTTTTTTTTTAACTATTAGGAGTTGTCTGCTGATAGGGAAGGTTGCTTCCTAGAGACTAAAATCAGTGACTACTGAATTTCAGAGCATCTTTTTGAGTTGGGAATTTTTATAACATCACTCTGGAATGAGCACCTGGAATATTTGTCCAGCTATGACCAAATGGGTCAGAGATCAGATACCCAAGCGGCCATGGCATAACTCCATCAAATATTTGTGGCTGCTTTTGGGATTGTTTAAGATACGAATTCTAGCAAAGTTCAAGCAATATCCCTTGAAATAAAAGATTTATTGATCTATTTCATTACTTCATGTAAAGTGTGTGATCTTTTTACAAGATATTTTACAAGGAAGGTCATATTTCTAAAGTTAAGTGATGTGAGTGCCTTTTAGGTGGGTTGGAAATTAAATATCAGTAATTTTAAGAATCTCCTTCTCCCTTGATACCTAGACCTCTGTGTTAAGCATGTAATATACACTATTTCATACACATAAAACAATTGCTGCAGCAACCCGTTCTATGTGGGCTTTGCCTAGCCTCATTCAGGTCCAGCCTTAGGATACTTCATCTCAGGCCCAGGCCTTGTTCCTGTCCCTCTCTCCCCTGGGCTTCTCAGTTAACATCTACTCTGGATATGGATTTTCCTTCTCTGAATGCACTATTTCTGCCAGCAGCACTGTCCTGTTCTCCTAAGTCTTACAGGAGTCAAATCTGTTGACATAGTATCACACACAACACTGTCTCACACTAGGAGAGACAGTTTTCATGGAAAAAGAGGATACAATGGATGCTTGGCCATAGGCTTCACTGGCTTTTTCATATATTCTAACATCCAGATGCAGCCAATCTAATAAAACATGAGGTTCATGTCAGACCATCCTCTTCAAGGAAATGCAATAACGTTTTCACTGAATGTGAAGCCACAACTAACACCTGGTCATGCTGAGGTTTTTAATGCCAATAATCTAACAGGCACAGAAAAATGTTACTATTTTAGCAAGAATAATTGAATCCTAATTTCCGTCAGGAGCCAAGATATCTGATAAACAGCTGGAGCATGGAAAATTGCATCCCAATACAGAGAACTAATTGGCAAATGCATAATGAAAGCCATCACAGTTTGACAAAGGTAAAGCAAGTAGGGACTCAGATCCCTTGGTGACAAAGGTGAGCAATACAGATCAATTGACTGAGGGTGTAAACAAACGACAATGGGAGATGGAGAAGAGAGACAAGTATTCCCACAAAGAAATGTAGCAATAGAGATTTGTTCCCATAATCCTCTTACCTGAAATCTTTTCAGAGACTGACATGGACCTTCCCTTTTGTGGCAATTCTTTGATGGATTAGATTTAGTAGAGGGTGTGGTATATCTGAGTTGTATGAGAGTAGTTAATATGGAACTTTTCTTATGCATTATTTAATAGGGTCTCACCCTCATAGCTTCTTACCTGAGCTGCTGCTGCTGCTATAACAAGTTCCATGGCCCATGTTACAAGCTCCTCTTTCTTCTAGCCTGGGGCTTTGCTGTCAATGTTAAAGTGGAGGCGCTGAGAATGGCTCATGCATTTCCTAGTTATGATGTTATGCCCCATGAGTACAACATTTGACCAATGGTGTATAAGAATTTTCCCCTTCACTTCCCTGAGGGTCAATCCTGAGATGCATTTTATTGACTTTTCAGGAGGTCCTGTTAGAATGAGCAAGCAGTTATTGGCCAACTACATCATGCATCTTTATATTGGTTCTCCCTCTTTTCTTGCATCACATGTCTTCCTTACTCTTGCTCCCTCACTCACATTTACAACAAAGTCCTTTCTGACCCTGACTTCTGGGGAACTCAGACCCCCCTGGCACATTCAATGTGAGTATTTGTTGAGGTTGTGCTCTTCCTTTGTCCATGAAAGGCAGTGCTGAGCTACTCATTGCCTAGGTCTATGTGGTGTATAAGGGTTTAGGTGGTTATACAGGTCAATGAATCCTCTTCCTCCACTTGCCAAGCTTAGAACCAGCATTTCCATTACAATGTTAAGGGTGCTTATTGACTAATCTCTGACCATCATAGCCTCCACCTCAACTTCAGGCCAGTGTCCTGTGTGGTAATTGGATACGTTTCCAGCCACCCGTTGCCTTTGTACTCTTGACTAGTAGAATTCAGCTTTTGCTGAGATCTGGCCACTTGCTCTTCTTCAATTCTTAACAGCACTCAAAGATATTGTAGCACAATTGCCATGAACATAACCTTTAAAAATGTGAGAACTCTTCAATCACCCTTGGGATAACAAAAGACAAAATTTTGCAGACTTAGAGACTTGGGTGTTTTTATTTTTTTTCCTAAAGAGCTTAACCTTAGAAAATAAAACATCTAGTTTCTTATCTTTCTTACTTCAAAAAATTTGGGGGGGGGGGGAAACAAAATTTATTTTTGGTGTGGAGAGAAGAATATTGGACTTGGAACCTAAATATAGTATTGATTTTTCTCTCTATTTCTTACTGAGTGTATGTCTGAGTATTTCTGAGCCTCAGTTTTCTTACCTTTAACTTGGAAATGATAATATCTATAATATAAGATTGTTATGGGTATAACAAGCAATAATATTTGTGATAATTTGTTGACAATTTAGAGAAATTGTAGGAATTTTCCATTATTATAGATATGTAATATTCATGTTGACATAGTATAGGCTATATCCAAATATTTTTTTTGTTCAAAAAAGGAATGCTATATACTAAATAAAAATGCTTTTTAATGTAACCTGATCCCAGAGTCTATCTCTGATTCACTTAAAATGATGAAAAATGTGCATCTACATCTCTGAACAAGGGTCAGAGAAGGAGGTGCTGCTGAAAGAGATAGAGGTGATTTTTCTATGCCTTGTGAAGATCATCTGTGTATTAACATGCATTAATATGTAGTCCTATAATGCCAGTTTTTAAAAATATTTAATAAATAAATTTATTTATTTATTTAGGCTGCACCCAGTCTTTGTTGTAGAATGAGGGATATTTAGTTGTGGCATGTGGTCTTCTTAGTTGTGGCATGTGAACTCTTGGCTGAGGCATGCATGCAGGATCTAGTTCCCCAATCAGGGATCAAACCCAGGTCCCCTGCATTGGGAGTGCAGAGTCTTACTCACTGGACCACCAGAGAACTCCCTTATAATGCAAAAATAAAGAAAAACACGCATTAAGGTGAAAAATAGAAGTATTGTTTCTCTATATTAAAAATCATTCTTTTCCTATCTGGTTAGACTTTAATATTTACCCTTAGTTTTACTTATATGTAAAATGGCAATGAGAACACCTACTTCAGAAGGATTGATTTCTTCTAGATAATTTCTCACACTTTGACATGTACTAAATATAAAAGGAATGTTTACTGAAGAGTTTTCCAATGAAATGTTTAAAGACTATAATGTACTAAGAAAATATAAAATACAATATTCTTTCAAAATATATCTTTAGTGTGTTGTCCATGATAAAAAACATTTAAGTGGCATCATTGAATAATTAAACCATATAAAATGAACTTAAAGCATCACAATTTTTTACTTCCACATTTATTTCTTTTATACACTATATTTTCCTTACATTTGATTAGTAAAGAGTATGACAGGAATGACATCAGTAAAAGAGATTCATCTCATTTCATGACTACCCACTGCTGACTGGTCTCACTACTTGAATGTAGGCCTTCATTCTCATTTCCTTTAAGAGCTTCAAGGTCAATCCAAATGTTCATGGATGGGAAATGAAGTTGACTGCACTTCTGAACTTTATGAAAGTGTTTAAAATTCCATATGAGCTGTAGATTGTAGGCTGCAAAGCTTGAAAGGCAACTTTCAGGTCCAATTAAGAAAGACAGAATATGCCTTATTTTTTATCATCTGCATAATTAATTTTGACTTTTATTTACAATGTTCAAACCACCATAGAGAAATATAATAGATCTTTTAAAAATAACATGTGAAAGTTATTTGAATGCCTTCAGTCTACATAATCTAAACAGATCATATTTTCTATTTTATCAGTGATTTTTAAAATGTCAATGCTTTCTATAAGCCCAGAAAAATTGCACATTGCATGGGTACCATGGAAGTAAAGAGAGATTATTTTTTTGCTGAAAATTTACATATAGTATCTGGGTTGCTTAGAAATAAACTGTCAAGAATAATTTAAAACAAGAAAGCTGCAGTGTTTGAAACATTAATTAAAACTCCTTTTTCTGATATTTCATTCCACTTTGCAAAAAACATTTTACTTTGAAAATTTATCAAACTTACAGAAATGATTCAAGATTAGTACAGATAATTCCCATTTATTTATTTATTATTCATTTATAAGACTCTACATCCATATTCACCAATTAAGAAGTATTTACTGGGAATTCCCTGGTAGTCCAGTGGTTATGACTCTGTGCTTTCACAGCCGAGGGTGTGGGTTCAACCCCTGGTCGGGAAACTAAGATCCCATCTTTGGCATGGCCAAAAGAAAAAAAAAAAAAAGAAGAAGTGTTTACTGAAAGAATTTCCAATGAAAATTTTAAAGACTATGAAGAACTAAGAAAACATGAAGTTATTACTTTGTTACATTGGTTTTGTCATTGTCTATTCTGTACACAAAAATGCACACACATATATGTACATATTACTATTATTATTTCTTATGAACCATCTGAGAATTGTTGCCATGAAAAAGGTTGAACAAAAATGTTTCCTATTTGCATGAAAATTTGGTATTTGATGAACTCTCTAGCTCTGTTCCTCTGGTTTACCTGATAAACGTTGGAATGTCAACTGGGTTGCTAGATATTTACAGGAAAAAATGACTTCAGATTGGTAAACTGCATGAATATTCAATAGTAAACCATATTTTGGGCTTCCCAGAATGTGTTGACTCATAAATGGCATATCCTTTGGCCCTGGAAGCACTGCTTATGGAGTATGTAAGTTCCAGAGACATAATTGGTAGACAATTACTCTTTGCTGAACTAAACTTAATGGTAAGGAAATAACCGGTAGTGTCAATGGCTACTTGTGGTCAAAGGGAATGTAGACCGAGAAGAGGAATCACTGGACGCATTTAAGAGAACCATTTAATAAACTGTTGGTGACAGAGGCCAAGAAGCAAGGGTTTAGAAGTAAATGGATAATGAGTACTTTCAGCTAACAAACCTCACTTAAGATAGCAAAACTTTCAAAAAAAATTGTAAGCTGAAAAGGATTTAGTGGATGAATAGAAAAATATGCAAAAGGAAAAGGAAATTACTAATAAAACCAGAGGAAATAAAATGTACACTTCTTGAAAAAGTGAGGGAAAATCCTTCTTGTGGCATGAAAATGCAAAGAAATTTTGAGATGGAAAGGAAGACATGAGAGGACGTACATGAATTTCCTGATCCCCTCAGTGTAAAAAGAGGATTGTCTTCTGCATAGGACAAAGGGTCAGACTTTTGAAAGGTGGAAAATGAGTTAAGTAAGTTCTGGGAAAAAGAATGGGTAATCCATTAGAAATCAAGACAAAATTCACTGAGCTGTATACATGAAGCATTGTTGATTTTGGTTTTACGTCAACACATTCATTGGCTTTTTTTTTTTTTTGACCTCATAGATCTTTTATTCTGTTTTCCCTATAACAGTAATGATGTTGTAACAATGACAAGGTTGGTGATTCAGAGCTTGCCAAAAATTGTCTTATTAACTAAGCAGATGAGGAAAATAATGCAACATGGAAAACACTAGGACACTTAAGTCTCCCTTTGTCTGGCAAATAGAGCTATGGAAACTCTGTTTCTATTTCCTGGATTCTACATATCATTAACACATTTATTTTGATGTTTTTGAGTTAGTCCTTAACTCCCAATTGCAACCTATTTATCCAGTTTACATGTTAATGAACTTTGATCATAATTAGTATCAATATCAATATATTCAACTTACATTTACTAGACTCCCTCCAGTGACCCACACTCTACTTTGAGAAATATACAGACGTGAATTCTAAACATTACATTAGAAATATGATACACTATCCCTGTTCAAGATTTAGTGTATCTGAGGGAGAGCTAAATAGGGCAGTATTTAAAGTCTTGTGATTTGAATAGTATAGGTGGGATCTTGATGTAGCAATCTAATAAGATAAGGCTAAGGTCATCCTAGGTCAATTTCTGAAGGAAGGTACAAAAGACAAACAACTTTCCTAATAAAAGGAAATTATCTCAGAAAGATTCTTATATGGCTGAATGCTACATTTGTGTCGTGTTAATCAAAAGGTAAAAAAGTCAAGAAAACTGACTTTGTACAGCACAGAAATCTATTCAAGGGGCCATTGTAACGCAGCAACTCTAATGTATTAGACTGAAATTTAAAAATGTTTATAAAATGGAAGAGTGATCTAAGTAGAAAAGCAGGGAGGGTTAATGAGATTTGCAGAAATTACAGCAAAAACTAAGATCCTACAAAGGTGAAGGCTTAGTAGTAGCACATAGATAGTTGCAGAGCCTGTGATCCAAACAGAAAAGAGTTGCCTCAGAATAGGTAATTTGTTTCATCAGTCTTGGACAGAATTAGCCAATGAACTATTTTGTTCAGAAGGTTTAACAATACTGAGAAAGAACATAACTGGAGTATTTATGGAAGTTTTTTTTTTAACAACCACCTACTCGTAATTCTGATCAATAACATTTTTTGAAAGTGTAACCAGTAAAATTGAGTGTTACCAGTAAAATTAAGAGTTTTTATTCCTACTCCCTTACTCAATATGCTATTTTTGTCTGCTTTAAGTTTGGAGCAGGAGGCAGTGGAAAATTATGGGAGTAGAAAATGTATTTATAGACTGATGCTATCATAAGTTGATTTCTGTGCTTCTTGGGCTTGGCTAGTGTTTAAAGCTAAACCCTTTTCTTCATGTCTGCTTCTCTCTCTTCTTTGAAGAAACCCCATCCGTGGTCTTTATTTACCTGAAGTTTTGTTTTTTTTTGTTTTTGTTTTTGTTTTTAATGTGGAATGATACAATTTTTCCACCTGGTCATCTGCCTAATTGCTTCCTCTGGCATCCAACTTCTTTTTACTGGGTGCTCCTTGACCTCAAAGCCAGCCTTCTTGGTCAGAATCCAAAAGAAATTCTTGCTAGCTGTTTTGAGTACTTCACATGGGATCCACACAAAAAAATCATGTATCCTTTCTTCCCTTCTCCCCTGCTCCCACCGCCCCTAAAAAATTTTTGGAAGCATTGGCAGTCCCCAATTAAACCACCTCTTTTCAGCCTCTTAGAGCTTTGACTACTCACAGTTCCCAATCCTTTAGATTTCACAAGCATAAATCAGAAACTCAAAGATATCAATCAGTTACTCTGCATGTTGCATTACAGCACTTTTCCCAGGCTTGAGCTGATAGTAAAAGCACAGCTTATGATTTTTTCATAAAGGAAGGGAAGGATATTCAGAGAATACTGAAGCTTTTGCTAAAAATCTTCTAAATTACTTATAGACTATATATAAATTTGATCATAATATTGGATTAGATAATGTTATAAAATCAAAATAAGAAGTTAAAAATTAAGGAACTGGAAATAATTGGCTACAAGAAAATAAAAAAAGCAATGCAAGATTAAATATTAAGTACTTAATTAAATTCCAATTTCATGTTAAATTTAGTATTCATTATATTTTTCCATACATCTGAAAAAAAAGTTCTTGGCATTTGGAAGTACTTGCATATATTTTCTTGGGCTTCAGCCAAAACTATTTTAATTTAAGTGTGAGGTAAAAATAGTGTAACTGTTTGGAGTATTTGAACAATATTTATTTTTCTACAATTTTTATAACATTTAAATACTTGAGGAGTGCTAAAGTAACTGATTTTGCTGAATAATGATTAAAGAAATGGACATAGAAAATAAATATTGTTTAACTGTTTGTTATTTTTTGTGAAATAACACATATATTTAAAAATTTTTAGAGAACATTGTCAAACACTTAGTCTTGAACAGTATGTCTGAGTTTAATTCCTTTTAAATATCCTTTCAATCATTTTGTTCACTCTACTTCTGATGGGATAATTTCTATAAATCTTTTGAAGATTACTTTTGCTCTTGCTTTTTTAGCCCACACAGTGCATTTTTAAAAATTTTAGATATTCTAATTCTCTGTTCTAAAATATCCATTTGGTTGTTTTTATAGTTTCCAATTATCTGCTAAGATTTTCAATCCTTATATTCATTTTTGTCATATTTCCCTTTCATTTTTGAAATAAGCTTTATAATATAGGCTTTAAAATCCTTGTCTGCTAAGTTTAACATCTGTGTTATCTTAGGATTGGTCTCTGCTGGATGCCTTTTCTTTTAAAAATAGGTCACACTTTCCTGACTTTTCTCACCTTGAAAAAAATATTTATTGCATCTCGGATATTGTAAATGTGATGTTATGGAGATTCTGGATTCTATAATATTCCTTTGAAGCCTGTTGATGTGGTTTTTTTTTGTTTGTTTGTTTTAGAAAGCAATTAGCATGGTTGGATTCAAAATGCAAACCTTGTCTTTTGGGCAACAGCTCAAATTTTGGTCAGTTGTTTTATCCTTAGCTAAGCTTTGAGTTGTCCAGACATGTTTATTCTATTTGTCATCCAGAGACTTGAACAGAGTTAATAAAGAGAACTTGAGATTCCCTTTCTCTTGTTCTCTCTCTCTCTTCTTTAATTCTTCATTTTTTAAATCAGAGTTTTAGCCACTATGGGCAGTACCTATTGTAACTTCCTCTCAAGATGGATTACTCACCTCATGTTATTTTATTCTTCCAGAGCTTGGGTTTCCAATAGAATATACCTCATTCTGTCTACTTTCTGGGGACTTCAAGTAATAAGAATTTTTTTTTTTTTTAAATCAGAGATTACTGTTACAATCTGAAGTTCGATAAGGTAGAAGCTTATTTGGCCATAACAGAAGTCGAGTTCACAGTTCATTTTTACAAAATATAATTATCTTAGAGGATTTACTATCCTTATGCCTACACAATTATGATTATGAAGGTAATTTTCTGACAATAAAAAGAAGTATAGTCTGCTTAATTTAGAAAGGTTTACTTCTTGATATAGTCTAGCTACTATGAGATAGCTACTATGGCTTCTAAAGCTTTGTTCACAAAATAATAAATTTTTAATAGTGCAGATACTTTACCAATTATATTATTTACAACACTGCCAAATTATTCCTCTCCTCAACACTCTGAAAATCCATATTTCACAATAAACTATGTGGCACTATAGTAAGAGAAGAAAAGAAGTAAATTTAGGTGTTGTTATCATATGTTACTCTTTCTAATTTGGGCTTTAATATCCTATGATAAGTAGCCCCAACCGATGATACTCATCATTGGTATATTGTTCAATTTACTGCACAAGGACTTTTAGAAGCCATGTGTCAAAACTAATGACATCCTGGTTATGGGAGTTTAGTAAGCGAATAAGTAGAATCTGACACATTTCTATCTTAAGTCTTTCCAGAGCTTAAAGATATCCACAAGATACTGCACAATCAAGGGGAATGCAAATGTCTAAGAGGAGAATTTTAGGCTTATTAAACATCACTAAACACCCTATGGATAAGGCAAAGGTTATCCGCCAAAATAATGTAAAGGAAGAGGAATATAGGTCCAAACCATAAAGCAAATTTTAGTCATCAACTTTAAGATTTTCGGTGCAGGGGCTAGTGAAACCTAATTGACTTCACGTTTATAAGCAATCCAAGACTTAGCAAATAATAAACACTATCAACACAATAAGATAAAATATAATACTATTGTCAACAAGGGGTAAAAATGTAATGTATTAACAACATAACTAGACAAAGTTCTGGGTAAAAACATGTCTGAAAAAGAAGAACTGTGTAGACAAGTATCTATTCGTGATTTTATTAGGTGGATCTATATGAAACTTACATTTTTGGGAGCGGTCAAAAATAGTTGAGTACCAACAATTTTGGAGGGCTTAATCTAATAATTACAATTTAACACTGAATTTCATGTGACAAAATTATGTATGAGAAGCCTTCTTTCTAGTCTATCTTTATAAGTCTGCAAAATTCATTTCTTACAGAAGCTCTTCACATCACCATTTGGTAAAAGCAGGGATACTCTACAGCCTTAAGTCATAAAGAAAGATTTTCTTCTTCTTTTATTTATTTATATAAAATACGACCTGGACTAACATCTATGATGTCTGTTTATCCCATTGTTATGACTTTTTTCTTATATGGTTAAAATGTGACTAATTACATAGGGAGTTGAAAATTATAATTAATATAAAGCTTAAAGTATTTTTGATATAAGGCCAAGTCTCCCTCCCTTTTTTCCAAATAACAATATCCCTTATATAAAATCTCACTTATTATGTTTAACTCAATGTCTCTGCTTATAATTTCACAATGAACAATATAAAAGTGTCTAAGAAAGCTTATGAAACATACTGTACCACTCCCAAGGAAGCAAGGTATTCCATTAAATTTGAGAGGCAGCATGACACACATTGCAGATTATATTCAGACTAGACATATCTATTAAAATGAATCAAGATCCATTATCTTTTTAAACTGTTTAATGCCAAACAACTTGATGTAATCTGACATTGGCAACAGCAAGCTTTATCTCCATTCTGTCCAGAAATCTCCCTAGTACTTTCATTTCCCAAATAATTGCTCCCTTCACAATTCAAATAAATAGGAATATAACAATTTCTATTACTGAGTATTCAGAAAAGAGATGGCATGAAAGAAACTATGCTTGGGTTTTAAAACTAATAGCTCCACCATAAAATAAATCTCATGTCAGAAATAATAATATGGAGAGTAGGAGTACACATATGGGGTCGTAGTTTTATAAATTCATTTAGTATTTTTACTGAACATTAATAATAGTCATTTAATAAGAAGAGGTGACAGCAATTAAAAAACTAAATAAAAGAACAACTTTAATGCCATTGTGCCTTGATTTTCTACCAAGGCACTTGAGAGTGGTATTTTTTAAGTGCTGTTTACTTATGAAAACTTCATGCTCTTTGAAATCTGTATTTCTGTGGGATAGTATTATTCTTTAACCCAAACATGCTCTATATAATCAGATTCATTATACCTAAGTGTTCACTTTATTTGAAGCACACACATGCATTACAGTAATAGATCAGTGTATAACGATGAAGATGAAAATTCTGCTGACATGAACGTTTTGTAGGGTAAAACAAGTGAGTCCGTCAGGACTATATTCTAAATTTGATCTTGTAACTAAAAATGCATCTGAAAACCTCATTTCAGAATGTCACAGGGAATATTTTATAGTTATTAGTTCTACTAAAACTTGTTCTCCCATAAAAATAAATTCAACTAAAATATAAGCTCAACTTTGAGATAAAATTAATACACTCTTTTGGGAAAGTCTAGCTTATAGACCTGGAAGAATACAAAGCATCCTTATTCAAATCTGCTTCCTGAAAGTAAACCTCCTAGTCTATTTTATGCCTATTTGCACAGGTCTCCGGAGTTGAGTTGTCACTACAGGGTAATTATGGTTTGAAAAATCACAATGACAAATTGGTGTCTCAAAGCATGTAGAAAACAAGAGGCTTTTGTGATAATAAGGTCTTTTCTAACTCCGTATAAGTAGTTGTATACTTTTCAGTAAATTTAGGAACTGTATTAGTCTGTCAAATAATTTCATAATGGGATTTATATAAATCCTTTCCTTTGCTATACAAATTAGGAATTTAGGACAAAATAGAGTTTAAGAAGTAATCTTTAGTAAATTGTGAAGAGGTAGTGTGCAATAGATCATTTTATAATTCAAAATAAAAATACAACCAAAGTATCCTAGATATGTATCACTGAGTACACTTCTCCTCATTACTCATTGTGTCAGGATAACTGTGCAGCACAGGATTAAACTTGACCAAAGAGGTTCTTAGCCTTTGCCCTTGGCTTCTAGGAGGTAATTTCCTGCCTGATAAGAGTGTCTTTGTTTACCTGGTGACCTCTGGCTGCCCAGTAATCTATGCTAATAATGTTGTTTATGGTGGGGGACCTTGGACTACACAGTATAGGCTCAGTCTCTGCGAGGGTTGGAGACTAAGGTCAGCCATGTGGGTGATCAACTGTGTCTATATGACTGAGCTTCAATAAAAATTTTGTATGCTGATGTTCAGATGAATCCTCCTGGTTGGCAATACTCCATGCATGTTGTCCACATCATTGCTGGAAGGGACAGGTGCTGTTTGCACTTCTCCACTGGGAGAGGACAACTGAAAGCTCTGCACCTTGATGTCCCCTGGATGCTTCCCTCTGGACTCTTTCCTCTGCTGATTTTAGTCCATATGCTTTCTCTGTAATAAGCCCTAACAATGAGTTAAACAGTTTTTCTGAGTTTTGTGAGTCTTTCTAACAAATTACTGAACCAAGAGCGTTCTTGGGGGCCTTAAAACTTGCAATTGGTGTCAGATTTGAGAGTGGTCTTGAAATTCCCAAACTTTGTACCATCATAGATCACTTTACCTCTTAATCTCATGAAATCATGAATTCAATCCATTTGCTGGGAAAAATTATTTCCTTACCTCTTTTTAAGGAGGTTGGGAGGAAGGAAAGCAGCTGCTTAATCTCTATTAATCTCAATTTTCTCATCTACATAATGAGAATAAAAATTATCAATCACATAAAATATGTGTAACACGTTTTTATAAATATGTAAGTGTCCTATCAAATAAGTCTGAATATATACCATGATAATTTATTGAACTTTATAGTCAATTCACTTTGATTTGTATAAAAAAGAAAATTATTTTTTGTCTAATATTATTCATTGTATTCAGTTTACCCAAAGAATTTTCTGTCATTGAAGTTGAAAATCAATGTGTGTGTCTGTGTGTGTGTACTAAATAATGTAGAAATATAACTAAAACACTTTGGTTGTTATGACTATCCTGTTTCTGAGACTTTGTGGTGAGTATATGTACCTACATAACAGAATTCTGTTGATTTTTCTTTTGAAAGGTTTTAAAACTATGTAAAGAAAAAAATATATCTAACTGTGTGCAGTTCTGAGACCTGCCAGGATTGTGCTGGGAGTTATTTAGAGAAGATCTATTTCTTCTGTTAGGAATACATAACACAAGTTTTCCTTATTGTTCTGGACATCTCACCCACTAAACCATTCATTTTCTCTGAGGACAGAAGTAAATAGCACAATTTGTTCTCAAAGATGACTAGCTGTTTCTGAAATGTGAGGAAGCTCATGGTAAATGGGCAGAATGTTAGAAATAAATAAGAGAAATGAGGCAGCAGAAATACTTTTTTTTTATGATGTCTTCTCTCATTCATTTATATGGAAGTGGTCTTTATCTTCCCATACTTTCCACTATTAAGACTGGAATAGAGGAAATCCACTTAGGTTTGAAGCCGTATACAAGCCCCCGAGTCCCTGTCTTTTGAAGTAAAAGGTTTTTGCTTTAGTCTCCCAGGCCTTCTCCGAGTCTCAAAGGTTGGCTTAAGAGTTATCAGTTAAAAGAATGTGAACATGTAGTAACAAAATATAGCAGTTGGGCCAGGAGAATTGGTAATAATTTAAACAATAGATCAGCCATATAGCAGAGTCACAGAATCTTTAGTTCCTCCCTGAATGACATAGATAAGAGTGTAAGTTGTTTTTACAGAAACTAGCCTCTCAGCAGATGGAAACTGAGGACCACGAGGACTTAGACCACAGACTGATTGGAAACAGAAGGTTGATGATATTGACTACTGAAATACCACCCAGTTACCTCACGACCAACCAATCAGAAGGATGTCCAAGAGCTGAAGAGGCACCATGCTTTCCCCTTCCCTAGCATAAAAGAAGCTTGAATTCTACCATGAATTAAGATTGTTCTTCAGGACATTATTCTGCTATCTTCTCCATTTGCTGGCTTTTTAAATAAAGTTACTTTTTCTTGCCCCAACACCTTGTCTCTTGACTCATTGGCCTGTTGTGTGGCAAGTGGTATGAGTTGGACAAGGTTACAAGATTTGTTTGTGACAATTCATCCTATCAGAAATAATAAGAAAAACAACAACAAAAAAGAAATCTTTACAAAATTAAATGTACAGCAGAGGAGAAAAAGAGAGCCCATGAGGCTTTGGTAATGAGTAACTATGTATTTCTAAATCATTTAATAAAACCTTGCTATTAGTTAGTGCTAAGAATCTTTATTGAGAACATGCATTGACTTTGACCAAGTAATCAAGAGAAAATGTCTCTCACAATGAAAACTGCATTGAAATTACAAAGCATGAATACAAGTAATTTTGAAAACAACTTAAAATGAAGAAAACATTTCAAATGGAGTTTGTTTGGAGACACTGTACTGGTATCTATATGGCAAGTCTATACTTTAGATTATTAAGGATAAGTAATGGCCTCTACAGTATTGCTACTCTATATACTGTAATCCGAACCCATGTTTTATTGCAAGGAGCAGTATTGACTGATCAAATACAATTTCACAGATTTGACCACATTTTCTAGAGTATAACCTGAACAAGGCTGGGTTGGGCAAAAGTCTAGTTTAAGTTATTTTCTTTTAGTTCTTCAATTTGGCTATCATGATATGGATTTGTCTCTTTATGTGAGAGTGAAACTATGTAAGATTTGGATTTAGGCTTCACACAGAAGTGGACAATGGAGACTGTTTGCCTGAGTATCAGTTAACTAAGGTTAAGTTATGGCTTAAAAAGAATGAAAAATCTGCAATGGCTTTTATTATTTACATTCACCCCAGGACCTGGGCTAAAATAGATACTATCTCTTAAACATGGCCAATCTTGGAAAAAAGAAAGGAGGCTGTGGCAAGTTGGCCTTTATCATTTCTGCACTGATGTAATATAGGTCATTCCTGTTTACCTTTTCTTAAACAAAACAAGTTACATTGTCTATCCTGATATTAAAAGGTGGAGATATATAATCCTTCTTTAGAATGGTGAAGAAAACTATTTTGAACAATCATATAATCAGGATATCAGCAAGATGATGAAATAGGAGGTCCCATGCTCATGTGTCCCCACAGCAACAATAATTTGCCAACTATCTACAGATTTAAGTGTCTTTGTGGGAGCTTTGGGATCCAGATAGGAGGTTATGAAACCCTGATGGAGCTCAGGACAGAAGAGGGCTGCTTTGAGAAGTCAGGCCTGTGCCCAGGTGGCAAGCTTACCAACACAGTTCCAGCTACAGATCCCCAAACAGCCTTGTTCCCTTATAGATTTAGCTACAGTCCCATTTGGTCTTGGTCCTGCCACCAGCACCATCCAACAAAGGGACTGTGGAGGTGTCACAGCCATCAGTGCCTCGAGTAACATGTCTGCTGACTTCAGGCTCAGCTGTGGATCCTGAAACAGCCTGTGACCAGACATGGAAGAGCCATATCTTTAATCTCTTTCCTTGAACGTTTTTGGAGAATTGTAGGGACCTATCGGGCACAAGCTTAATTGAGTCAAACAGTTTTTTCGTGAATTAAATTTGCCTTTATTGCTCAAAGATCTTGAGCAACATCATTGTTTGTTACTGGATGGAGAGAAGAATCAGTTTCATAATCCAACTTTCCACATTTCTGTAATTTCTAGAATCCCTCTAATTTCCTTTTATCCTTTCTTGCAGTTATTTTCTGAGCTCACTTTTCTTAGTACCTTATCAAATGCTGCCCATTGCAAGTTAGAAACAATCCTTACATCTTATGTCCCAACCTTTTTGAATACACTTAAAAGCTTGTTCAAGAATATTGCCTGCCTTCCATGTTATTCCAAGTGATATTTTTACAAATTTTTTTATCACCAAACAATATAAATCACTACCCTTCGAGTCTCCAATGACAGTTCCTTCATCATTCAATATGAAGTTCTGAAACCAAAGGCATTTTTATGTTTATTTTGAGCCAATTTCTGTACTAATTAGCCTGCATATATAATCTACTCATAGCTTTTTTAATACATAGGTTTCTCCCGACTAGGTAAAAACAGTTCTCTACATACTCTTGTATAAATCTATAATTCTATAGATGGCTTGAATTATTCTTTTTCTTAGTTACATTTTCCCTCAGAGCTCATGAAAGTTAGGTGGCCAGTGACATTACTTAATATCATCTTAATCCCAAACCAACATTCCCAAGGAGACTCATATGCCAATGGGTTCTGTGTCAGTGAGTCTTGAGGGAAGATTTAAATCTGTAGATACAACAGAGAAAGACAAATGCAGTTTAAGCAAATGTCATGCATCTTGATCTTGAAAACTTAAAATAAATGCTAGAAATATTTAAATTTCATTTTTAAAGTTTTCACTTGGACTGGATAATTTTAAAACCAAATGTGACGGATTTTTAGTTTCAAAATATCTTAATTTGTTTCTTAGCTACTTATCAAAATGAGACCATGTCAACCATCTACTTTGTAAAATAATTTCATATTAAATATGTTAACTGCTTTGTATTAACTATGAGAACTATAAACGTATGTGTTTAGAAGCAAACAATGTCCCACATTTTCCTCTTTCGATACCAGTAAAGAATGTATACCTCACCTATTTTCATCATGTCCACTAACAAAAAAAAATAGCAATATTAATTAAAACAATTTTCACAATTATCCCAGAGTTAGGTATCACTATTACAATTCCAGTCTGACAGATAAATAAACTGAGGCTCAGAATGTTTCACTACCTTGCACACACTTAATGGTAAGAGAACTTTGGATTTTGACTGCAGACCCTTTGGCTCCAGAGTTGTGCTCTCAACCAATCCATTACATTGTACTGCCTCTTAAATACATTAATGAATACATATTATTTTTGTTAAAATCATGATAAAATTAGATGAACAATAATGCAAGCAAATATTACACATACTCCATAGATATTAAATTTCATATCAGCTAAACAGCCCAACATCTAACAGTACTGTTTAGTTCTTGTTTGTACCCAATAACTGTACATTACATGAATGGATGAATCAGTGATTACAATCCAGGCAGCAAATCCATTAAACATTTTCAGCGTTTTTATTTACTGCATAATAAACCTTCTGATATTTTGAGAAAAAAGAAAACTTTGTTAGTGTAAAGCTTACTTGCATTAATGAGACATTAAAAAATTTTTTAAAAAAACAGAATTTGTTCTGAATGAGAGAAATAACTGAAAAGTATTATTGCTTAAAAAATTAATTTAAAGGTGTTTTGGAATTTCCATAGCTAATAGCCTCAAAATAGCTATAAATTATTTTTTGGGTCTCTTGAGAATGTAATACCTTAACTAAAATTATTGTTTTATTTTATTTTTCTAAGTCTTATACAGTTTTCTGACTGAGAGAAACTTTTCTTTAGATTGAGAGGTGTCAGTGGATGGCAACAGAGAATGATAGATTGATATAATGAGGAATTAAAAGACTCCAAGAGACTCTGCTTTACCTTGAATCACCACATTACTCAGAAATTAATGCAATTCCATAAATGAATAATGATTTAAATGTACTTCTAATAATTGTAAATGCACAAGCATCTTCCTCTGCCACATAATCAGAAAAATTGATGTGACTTTGGGTAGACTCATACTTTTTTTTTTTTTTTTTCTGTACGCTGGCCTCTCACTGTTGTGGCCTCTCCCACTGCGGAGCACAGGCTCCGGACACACAAGTCCAATGGCCATGGCTCATGTACCCAGCCGCTCCGTGACATATGGGATCCTCCTGGACCAGGGCACGAACCCATGTCCCCTGCCTCGGCAGGCGGACTCTCAACCACCACGCCACCAGGGAAGCTCAACTCATGATTTTTTTTAAAGTTATTCAACATAGATACTGACAAAGAAACAAAGAAAGCTTATTTCTAATATGTAACACATCATGTAAACTAAATGACAATACTCAAAATTTTCAGACGTGATGTCCTGAGATTGATAAAAATCACATTTTTAATATTAGGGTCTGTAAAGATATTTGTCTCTGGAAAAATCTTTGCTAATTATGGTGAAACTGATCTTGTTAAACAAAATATACAATTCATGGGAATAAAGGATTTTAACAAGTACAAAATTAGTCTTTCCATTGCTCAATAAAAGACAAAAAGGCAAATAGAAAGTCATACCTTAATTAAATGCAATTTTAGAGAAAAATGTGGTGCAGGTGCTATGATTTTGGCACTTATTTATTATCAAACGTTTGTGCAATACTTAATTTCTTTGCCAGTCCACACAAAGTATTGATGATACAGAAGTAAAAAAAAAACAAAAAACAAGAAATGTTCTATCATCGAGGACTTTCCTATCTATCAGAAAGTCTGAGAAATTTAAAAACATGGTACATGGTAAAGGTATATGTAAGTTACCATAAGAGCAAAAGAGGAGTTATGACTAGCCCTGGTTTTGGAGAAAAAGGGGTTATTGAACTCCGGTAACTTTGTGTATGTATATAAGGGCGTGTTAATCTGTCTAATCATCTGGTTTATTAGGATATTTCCATCTTCATGCCTTATAGTTCTTATGAGACTGTCAATTACTGTACACCTCCTATGAATGAGCCTGTGACCCAAGAGTGTCAAGAAGTATTTTCAGCTCCAAGGACATTGTGTTTGGGTCTGGGATTGTCAGGCCTATCCAAGTCTTCTCTGGTATTGGGACTGAGACATGGATACTGGGAAAGAACTGACCTTACTGAACTGGAATGATATGAATGTGGGTTTGCCAGTGATCATATTGCCCACACTTGGTAGAAGAATAAAACCAGAGACCAGGAAAGCCAAGAGGTCCAGAAGATGTCTTCTGATGGCATTATTAAGCCCTTGAATTAATTCATGAATGAAACTAAGCAGAAGAAAGCTGTAACAACAGAAACAACACCACCAAACTAGACAAATTTCTTAAAATTTGAGCCTCTGATTCTAACCCCCATTTGTTTCTTAAAACTAGTTCATGTTTCTACTGGTAATTGAAAATGCCCTGTTACTGTTAAAGATAGGGGTAGAAAAATGGAACCTTCTTAGAGGTGGAGATATTTAAGATAAAAATTGAAAGATGATTATGAATGAACTATTTGATGGTTCAGTGGGCATGGGTATGCTCTATAACAGAACACAAATGAACAGACTGTATAAATTATTAAACAGAGACCAGTAAAACATATTCAAGCAATTATGCCTGCTGAGATATTCTAGAAAAGAGTGATAGGCAGGTTCTAGTTCTTGAGAGAATTTTGATAATACGTTGGGAATTTGGATTTTATGATAAAATTATTGGAAAGCTCTTAAAGGATTTAAGCAGGGACAAAAAATATGAAAATTAGAATTTTACAATCATCTCATTGGACAAAGAGGGACAAATATTGTAGGCAGGGAGCTTCTCAGGGTTCTGTTGCAATTAACATGAGAAATAACAAGGCTTAAATTAGAGCAGTTGCCAAGACATTTTTAATAGGTAGAGTCTACAGTATTTGGTGCCAGCACTATATGTAGAGTGAGGAGAAGAGCTTAGTTTAACATGATTACGTTTTTTGACTTGGGTAATACAGTGGCTGATGGTGTCATTCATTGACATAAGCATACCAAAAGACAGGAAATATAGAGAATGAATAAATTGTATTTTCCAAGTGATATACCTATCAGCGTAGCTGAAACTTTTTCAATGGTTATTTTAGCAACCTATCATAGCAATCCCTATGAGGTCTTCATATAAATATATTTGGCATTTCTCAAATATTTACTCATCAGCTATCATATGTTTTCAGCCACTTTTCCCATCAGATCTCCCCCTTTGGTCTCTTCCATTGAAATTCCCTAAGTGTCAAGTGTGGTGTCCATTTTGGTACAACAGTATCCCACCAGATACAGAATTTGTGGTTTCCTGGTATACGTAACTTTTTCTCCAACCACCCCTTTTGCTTCTTCTGGACTGTGCTGGATCTTTCAGCAATTGCCAAACCTCACTGAACACTGCTGCTACTGCCAATGTTCTGGAGTTCTTTGGTATATATTGAAGCAGTATTTTTGTACAAAAGCCATGTTCTATTTGGTGCAGAAGTTAAAAGCCAGAGTTTTCTCCCTTGAGAACTATTTTTATCCACTTAAGCCTCAAAGGAGTACTGCTTACAGCACTGATGAGTACAGAGATTTAGTGAAAATAACTTTTTTCATTTTACTTATCTAACTCTGCTCACCTCAAATCTGGACCTGGACTGTGACACGATTTTGAGTAACAGTCACTAAATTGCCCCCCTTGTAATATCAGGGAATGTTTAATTAATCACCTTGTCTACTTAGATTTCTCTGCCTTGAAGACTAATTCTCATATAGGACCCTCTCAAATGGACTTACCTTGCCAGTTTGCCAGAGATGCTCTCAACTCTCCAATTTTATTATTAAATCCTTAGATTCCTGAGGGTATGACTAATTTGTACATGTTTACATGTTCCATGGTATACAAAGTACTCTTCCCCAAGGGGCTGAATGAATTCCTGACAAATGAGTTAAAACACTCTTAACACTATTATTAGACAATTAAATTCTTAGGTCATTAAAAATAGGACTGTGGCTATTGTAGGTTCACATGCTCTATAGACTCATAAATAGTACTTTTCCTAGAGGACTTCTGAAAAAATTCCTGAGAAAGGAGTTTTGCTCTGTTTTGCTGTAACAACCATGTTGTCTTAAAGTATTTTAGAAAGGGGTCTGAATAGATTTCTTCTTTAAAGGATTTTAGCTCTATGTTTAATCATCGTATTCAACTACACAGTAAGAGGATTTTATTTTGAAAATTTCTGAAGATGATGGGAATAACCCAGCCCTAAGTAGTGTGTTCAAGCTGATTCAATATTAAGTAACAGACTAGGTTCAAAGTACCCTCTAAAGCACTGGAGGTGCAGCAAGTGAGCAAGAATGGAAAAGCCTGTCTTCAGGAAGCTTATATCCTAGTGCAGTTCATGTGGCACCCTTGTTCTCCAAACACACAAAACTTAGGGTTCAAGGAAAGTTACTTTGTGCTTAAATGATATAAAAGTAATTTAAGTTTCAATTTGTGAAATGACCAATTCCTTCCTCTGCACTTTCAGCATACCAATGTAGTGTTTATTTACAAAGATAGGCTCAATAGGTGTAAATAAGAATGTCTTACTTGTATCTCTGGTATCTAGTTATGCACTTCCCAGGGTAAACTCAGTTGTAGGTTCAATAGCTCTATTGTCACACATAGGTGTAAAATTAGGTCCACTCTAATATTTAAAAAAAAAAAAAAAATCTCATCTAATTCAAAGGTTTTCTCCTCCTACTGTTGAGGACTGTTTCCCTTCTTTTACACCCTCCCTCCAATCACAGGCTGAGTAGGACAGCTTTAGAGTTGAACAGCTCATGGGGGAAAGGCACAAGAGAAAAACCTTATTTAACTGGAACATTTGTCACCTGTGTTTGATACCCTGTAGATGGTGTATTCTAAAGTTCTAAATGCTTATTCTTTATTTCCTGAGGTGCTTTTGAGAGTTTTATTTTATACCTCCTATAGTCTGGGAATCTTTCAACTATAGCTTCCTTGAAGAGATTGATCTCTTTTTCTGTCACAAACAAAATATGAATTAGACATCATTATAGTTCTGCCTCTCACACTTCAATGGCTTCCCCTTACTCTTAGAATAAAATGAAAATTCCTCACCACTGCCTCTAATGTCAGTGTCATCTGCCTCAACGTCCTCCAGCTCAATGGCCACCCCCTTGCTCACCTGTATGGACACACAATGCCTGTTTCTACCCTAGATCTGTCCTATGCTGTGGTTCCCTCTGCCTGCTGTAATGTCTCTCCGACTCTCTGTATCTCTTCCATCATTCAATTCTCAGTTTAAATATTAGCAAGTTATATAAACCTTTTATGAAAACATAATCTTGAATTGGCCTAACCCCATTTCAGGACATTAATTTGCAAATACATATTCATAATTAATTAATTAATTAATTAATTATCTGTGTCATTTCACCACACTCTAAGCTTCAACATGTCATGAGATTTGTGTTCATTTGTTATTAGCACTTGTTAATAGGAATGCATCATTGATATTCAGAAGGAATATTTAGTTGTGAGTAGTGGAAACTATTTTAGTATATAAGTAAAAACATAGAAAGATGAAATATTTACCTATAGTTAACATTTCATATGTTACCTAGTAATGCATGTGCTCTCTGGAAATGAAGTTAAAATATAGTTGTAACTTTATGTGCCACAATTACTCTTAACCATGTTCAGCATATACAAAATAAGAGTCTATCATGTTATTTTCTAGTTTCTCATGATTCTAAAGTACCATCAAATATATGCCTTATAATTGCAAAATTTTAGTTAACTTTAGTTAAGCTTAAATTAAGTTTAGTTCTTAACATTTTAATGTAGAGTATGTTTCTGCTTATTACAACTTTGTAAATTGGTGTTCCAAAGTTAATACATACAAGCCATGGAAAGTAATGTAGACAACTTTTCTATTAACGTGTTATATCTCTTTAAACATCTGTTTACTTCACAAACACGAAAAATCTTTTCCAAAATACCTGTCATTAGAAATTTTTAAAGAAAAGTATTATACAATTGGAATGAAAGCTCATCAATGTAGAAAAAATTGACAGAGATATTTTAAATAGGACAAAATAAAATGAAAACAAATATAAATTTTCCGGATCCTAGAATGTAATCAAGACCAATTTTCACTATCAATTCATTATATTACTATTTAATTAATGTATTGATATATTTTACCGATGTGTTATTAATTTAGCTCATTTATTGGGATGATTTATTAATCAATTCATAACTGCACTACTCCTTACTTTATAGCAAGAGCCACTTGATTTCATTCCTACCTCTAGCAAGTATCTTCCCACATAATTAAAACATATTTGTATAAATGAAAAGTATTTGCTGCCCTCTCAGGAGAAAGAGAAAATAACAAGAGGAAGAGCTATTTCTCTCTTTATAAGGAGAGACTTGATGAAATGGACTGTATAGGAATCTTAGAAGAAATGTAGGGTTAAGACAAACAAGGTGGAGATGAGTTGGCAGAAACAAACATGTTCATTAGTTAGAATTTAAAGAAAATTTTTCAAAAATTCTAAAGAGAAAAGATCCTGATGTTTTAAAAAGAACAATTGGAAAGAAGTCTTGGAATGACTTAAACAGGTCTTGAATAATCACAAACGGTCAAGATGAAGAAGATTTAAAAAACCTGAGAGTCAAATGTGGCAAACAGGGTACTCTTTGATGAATTAGATTTTGAAAAGAAAACTCCAGAATGAGGCATATTGCCAATGCTCAAGCTAATATAAAATGATAAATTTGTATAAGGATAGTGTCTGGAAGACTAATGTTCAGAATTAACTGAGGCTTGAAAAAATATACAAGAAGATAAATTACTTAGATTTAGCTTACATTTCTGAATATCCAAATGAAGATATGCATATCAGGTAAAGATAAGCTCTTCCTATATTCATTAGATAATTTTTACTGCTAAATAGCTGTGGTGGTTAATTTTATGTATAAACTTGACAGGCTATGCGGTGTCCAGATTAAACATTATTTCTGAGTTTATTTGTGAGGGTGTTTCCAGAAAGATCAGCATTTGAATCGATGGACTCACTAAAATAGATTGCCTTCCTCATTGCACATGGGCCTCATCCAATCCTTTGAGGGCCTAAATAAAACAAAAGATGGAGGAAGGAGGAATTTGCTCCTTTCTCCCCTGTCTCACTGCTTGAGGGGAGACATCTCATATCACCTTCTCTGGCCCTCAGACTGGGATTTACACGAGCCACTCCTCTGTTTCTCAGGTGTTCAGACTGACACTGAATTACATCATCGACCTCCGGCTGGCAAATGGCAGCTCATGGGACTTCCTCAGGCTCCACACCATATGCGCCTATTCCTCATTCTAAATTAAGACATTAAAAGTGTACAGTGTGATGTTTTGATGTACATATATATTGTGGAAGGATTCCTCCTTCAGGTTAATTAACATATTCATCAGATCGTTTATTAATTTATTTATTTATTTAAGTGAGAATATTTAAGTTCTACTCTCTTAGCAAATTCCACTTATATTTCAATTATTCTGTTATCAACTACAATCACCATCTTATACATTATAGCTTCAGACATTATTCATCTTATAGCTGAAAGTCTGTAGCCTTTTACCAACCTCTCCCTATTTCTTCCACTCACCAGCCTCTGGCAATCACTTTTCTACTCTCTGTTTCTATGAATTCAAGTTTTTGATGTGTGTTTTTAGATTCCACATATAAGTGATTGCAAGCAGTAATTGTTTATCTCCAGCACAATAACCTCCAGCTTCATCCATGTTTATGCAGATAAAAGGATATCCTTCTTTTTTAAGCTGAATAACATTCCATTGTGTGTGTGTGTGTGTCTACGTGTATGTGTGTATAATACCTATATCTATTTTATTGGGTTATTCATATACATACAAATAAAGGCAATGGAAACTGAGATCTGATTCGGCGCAGTACACGAAAAGCTTTCCTGAGTTCTGTCTAGGTACAGTTGTCTTTATCTATGGTGATTAATAAAACTGCTTCCCACTCCCTTTTGTCAAAGAGGCCTCCCATCTATGCTATGGCTTCCTTTGTTCCCTTCTATCTGTTCACTATCTCCTTACCGAAAGCTGCTCATGGAGTTTACATCACCATCAGTTGGCTGTGGTGGACATCCAAGAAAAAATGGTCATGTCAGCGATTCCATCTCCCTTGCCTTTCTCCTGTTTTCTACAGAACAAAATGGATAGTGTTTTCTCCATTTACTTTGAGAATTCTTCTTGCTTTAAATTCTGATAGTCTGATGAATGCAGTTTTACACATCACTACATATATCTTTGTCAGAAATATTCAAATTGAGTTTGGCATACATTGTCCGTGTCCTATCCTACAGAATAGCTTCATAAGGATAAGAATATCCCCCAAATTATTGTTAGCAATGCTGTATTCATCTGAAAGGTTCCCTAGGACAATGTTTTCACAGTGCCAGCCCTGGAACAGCAGCATTGACATCAATGTAAATACAGTGCCCTAACATAGATGGACTGGAGCAGAACGCTGAGGGTGGGATGAAGCACTCTGAACTCTAACAAGCCCTGCAGGTGATTTTAGTGCCAGCCGACTTTGAGAACATCTGTGTTAGAATATCAGAGACAATTCTAATACAAACAGCATACAATTCATAAGAAAAATCAACAGAGTTAAATTTAAATCATTGTAGTGAGTGGGAAATGTCAGCAATTACTGGAGCCTAAGGGAAAAAACAACCATGACTCATTAATTTATCTAAAGACATTTATTAAGCATCAGTGATGTTTAAGTCACTAGGGCTGTCTGCTATCTAGATGTGACAAAAGCTGTACTCTTCAAGATTACAATATAATACAAATGGAGAAGAGCAATACTAAATACAAATACTACATAAGAAAAATATAATTACACATGTTGTTAATGTTATATAAAAAAGTACAGGTTGCTATGAAAGAGTTTAAAAGGAATATGTAATTTAGACTCAGGGATCAGAGAAAAGATTTCTGAGGAATTTATAATTTCCCTAGTGACCTGAAAAATGAACCAAAACTTCCAGGCAATGATGGTAGGAGGGTGGAGAAGAACATTCCAGAAAAAGGAACAGAAAAACATGAGACAAGCCCCTGAGTTGGGAGAGATGTTAATTTGTTCAGAGAATCCAGACATAGTAGATGCTGTGAGGCACTATCTATATTTCCCCTTTAGGATGGAGGCACAAGTCTAGGCCCACTGTCTCAATTTGGGTAACACTGAAAGGCCATTCAGTGTTATATAAGCTCTAGAGTTCCCTATGGGACCAACTGAGGCTTTGGTTTAACTGCATCCCTGTTCGACTTCTTTTGCCTAAACTACTTCTTCCTTCACTTTCTTTCAGCTCCAGTAGAGCTCCACAATAAACCTCCTGAGCAGCACATGTTTCTTTCTCAGTCTGTTTCCAGGGAACCTGACCTAAGACAGGAAGAAGGTTATTGAAATTGGAGGGTGGTTAGAAAGGGGGAGAGCAGTGGGAGATGGGCATGGATAGTTAGGCACAAGATAAGTGCAAGTTCATGTTAAAGATAATACATTTTTTTTCTAAGTGCAATAATGGGCCATTTTAAAGGATTTTTAACAGAAAGTTTACCAGATAAGATTTAAGATGGTCACTCTGGTCACTGTATGGAAACAGAATGAGAAAAGTTTTCTTCCTACCTGTTGATGTAAAATAAAGGAACTGGCATTCTAACCTTAACACAATGTTGTCTTTCATATTTAGAATTCTCAGTCATTGCCTTTCTTAGAACAAGAATAAAATTATTTCATAAATGAGATTTTAAGTACCTTGGAAAAAGCCCAAGTTTTCGAACTCTGAATTCTCAGGAAGTACCATCATGATTCTGGATACACAGAATTCTAAATATTGAAGTTGAAATAAAAGTTACCTTGGGCACGTGGGTTGCAGAAAGGCGTTGGCTCTCTCCAGGTTGTCTCATCTGTCCTCATTATTTTTGAGTGTTCTGCAGCTGCCTCCAGTCAGTTTTTTAGCCTTGGCAAGCACAAGGACTAGATGTATCAACACACTAAGAATGACTTGTTTTACAAGAGCAGGCTTACATTAACCAAGCCCCCAGAGACAGATGTTTATTGTCTGAACTCAAAGGTGGATCAGTACATTTTCTCTCCTTAAGCAAGCTACACTAAAGGCCCAAATATGACTAAGATGCTATCTGTACATATGCTAGACAAAAAGTCAGATTACAATAAAAAATGTATTTGATAAGCACATAATCAGAAAAAAAAATGTCACTGAGATCAGAATGTGTAAAAAACATCATTCTACTGAGACAAACTGATTCATCCATACCCAAAATATGGATTTTTCTGCTTATTAAAGCCATTCAAGCACCTTGGTGTTTGAATGAGCATGTGCAAAACATATGCTTTTCTGATGTTTCCAGAGCCAACAGAGTCCTTGTTGAAAAAACACATCTTTTAAAATCAATTATGTTAATTACTTTAATGAGGTTTTAGTCAATTCTTACTAGAGTAATTTTATACCTTTAGAATGATTTTCTCCTGTCTCTGACATTAATCTGTTTATGATAATTTAATAGTTTCATTCAAGATGTTTATGTTATTTCTGTTATATGAGAGAAGGGGAGCTTATTATTTGTATAGAAGCTAATTTTTTGCCATTTTTTACCATTTGTGTAGTAATTAAATTCTAATACTTTAGAGCGACAATTCCAGTTTTATAGCAGACAATATCTTTTGAAAACCTTGTATTAGGAGCTAATATTTGGTACCAATATTGATTAGTCAAATAGATGAAGAGTGAAGAAAAGAACTTCTCTATAAAGTAGCACAATGTTAATTATCTGAATTTGTTACTAGTTGGAAAGCATAGAGAACTATTTATGTCAAAGTTTAACGACATTCATAGATTAAAATATGACTTCAGAAAAAATTTGAAAATTTCCCCTTTGATCTTCTTTGCTTCTAAGTTCCCTTTTATCAGAAGAGTGAGGAAAATTTTAAGGCTATATTATAGTGTACATGTTTATGAAGGGTAATAATTAACCTATCTAATACAGCTCTTCAATTCCCATGTTGAATATAAAGTAGAATCTCACCCATTTAAGCTGAGACAAAATGTTTTATTCTCAATTAGGTTAATAATGAATTTGGACAAGTTCAGTATTTCAGTGATAAATTTTAACTTTGGCCAGAAATTAAAGGAGGAAAAGAGGTCCCTAGTGAAAGCAAAGTAGTAGGAAAAAATGCCATGTGGTGAAGTGAAATAAATTAGGACTTAAAATACTCTAGTTCTTTAATGATTGAGTGACATGGAATTACCTAGTGCTTCTGATTAGTAGATTACCCTTGTATAAAATAAAGATAACAACATGTACCCCATTCAAACACCTTGCTTACTGAGGCTAATTGAAATCATGTATGTGAAAATAGAGCTTTACACAGATATTAGTGAAAATTTTTGTTATCCCAGTAACAAAAATATAACTAATATAATAATAGGATTCACAATTTTTACTAATAATGATGATAATAAAATCAGGACATCTAGATTATCATAACTCTGAACCTATTTAGTGCAAGGAAAATGAGATGAAACTGAAGAATAACAAGTAATTAATTTGTTATCTTTTAAAAAATTATCAGAACAACTACTTGAAAATTAAGCCTCTTGCTTCCTGATGCTTTCAAAATTAGGCTGTATGTTGACAAACATATTTATAATGAAAGGGCAGAATATTTGTGGTTTATTCTTTTTATCCTTTTGTCTTAGTTTTAATTTTGTTCACTTTGTTTTAAGACAAATTCAAGACCCAACACTTTGTCTTCTTTGGCTCTCCATTTTCTGCAGGCACAGACACACTGATGTCAATTTTAATATAAATGTAGAGTGAATTTATTTTATATAGCTTTGCTGCCAAATGTAGTGGATACAAAGCCTTTCCTTCTTGGTTCACTGCTTATGTATAATGCAAATGCTGTGATAGCTCAGAAAGATATCATAAGGCATAAATGTCAGATTGATTCAATTGATAGCATTTGTAATGTTGGATTTTTCTGCATTTGAAAGCTTAGATGATGAGATGTTCAAAAGATGGCTGAGTTAAGCAACAACCTGCAATAGAAAAGGTTCCATCAACAGTGCCATGTAATTATTCCATGAGTGTCATCTCACATAACCACTGCCAAAATAAGCTTTCTAAACATACTTCCATCTTGCCACTCTGCCGCTCAAGGAGCTACAATTGATCCATACTGCTTACCACTTCAAGTTACGAATCAATGTTTCATTTGTTTATTGAGTCAAAAAATATTTATTCAACTCCTACTATAGGGTGAAAACATTCTAGGGGCTAGAAATACAGTGCTGGCTAAAACAGAAATGCTCAACAGCCTTGAATTCGATTTATCTAATTCTCTAGAACCTACTCATCATCTGTATAACTCAAGTCTACTATAGCTATTCCATTTGATTATTTGTGTATCCTGACTGCTTTCCACTCTTAAAATGTAGATGTTTTTTAGTTCTCTGACTTTCAATTTGCTCTTTTATCAGCTTTATTGAGATATAATTGAAAAAATTATGACATTTAATAGTACATCATGATGGTTTGAAATATATATAGTGAAAGTAGTTTAGCTTGCATCTCTCTCATGATTAGTGATGTTGAGCACCTTTTCATGTACCAGTTGGTGATTTGCATATCTTTTTTGGAAAAATGTCTATTCAGTTCCTCTATTTTTTAGTTGGATTGTTTGTTTTTGCTATTGAGTTGTGTGATTTCTTTATATATTTTGAGATATTAACCCCTTATCAGATGTATTATTTGCAAATATTTTCTACCAGACTCACCAAAAAGTTGTTAAAATTAACAAATTCAGTAAAAGTGCAAGATTCAAAAGCAATATACAAAATTATTTGCATTTCTATACACTACATGAACTGTCAGAAAAAGAAATTAAGAAAACCCATTAACAATTGCAACAACAGGAATAATAAATTGAGGAATAAACTTAACCAAAGAAGACAACTTGCTCTTAATCATTACCTGAAATGCCCACTACTCTTTCTTCAGCCCATCAAACTATTGCCATTGTTCTAAAGCCTATTTTCTTAGCAAAGCTCATTTCTAGTTTCTCTACATCACATACTTGTGCTAGAGTCACCAACAGAGTTTATTACTTATTTGTTAATATATCCCCATCTGTTAATAGTCTACTCTTCACTAAATTACTGGCTGCCAAGGATATGGTCACATCGTTCGACTGTATTCACCTTGGTGCGTGCCTAATTTCTAGGTACGGGTTTCCCCCCGCTTTTCGAACGTAGAGCACTCCTATGAAACCTTTCATAAACAAATTGGCGTAAATCGAAGAAGAAATTACCTTAGAACACATCTTGATAATGAATGCACAAAATAAATCAACATAGAACACAGATGCTCACAGACACAGTTCAAAGCTTTTGCAGCTTTATGCTGAGATACTGAGTATAGATGTCGGGGAAGGAGCGTGGTAGTGTAAATCTCACTGCTGCTAGGAGTTTGCACTGCCTCTGTAAAGGCTCACTGCAAAAAAGAAAAAAGAAAGGCTGAACATTACTTCACTTATCGTCCTTTTTCATAAAGGCAAAAATCCTCTTCAGATTTCTTTTGGTTAACGTAAACGGGTACTAATGTGGGGCTTTTGTAAAAGCAAAGCAGCGTAAAGTGAACTTTTGAAAAGTGGGTGATACTTGTATTTACTGAGTATCTAATGAACATCTCACTGATCATTAAAAACAGAAGACACTTTCAATGAACACTATTAATACAGATTTAAGAAGAAAACATCTTAATTAATGTAAATAAGTTTACTTGTTAAAAATAAGTAAATATATTTTAGATTTTGGGATTTTCTGCTCTGCTATTTTAATCATGTACTATAATATAGTTAAGAAATAAATATGCCCCTTTGACTTTAGCATCGAGGTTGAAAACCTAACAGTCAAAGTCTGCCATGCTCTTTGTGGCAAGAACTAGTGAATTAAAGATGTAGAATGCTTATTTCTACGAAGAAATTTGATTTTTTTTTCTGATCTCAGTTTTTGTTTGCTTTTTTTTAATAAAGTTTGAAAAGTCAGATTCATGGGCTTGTATCCTAAATTGCTGAACATAGAATAGTGAAGATGTGTCTCAGCTTTGATAAGGTACATATGAAGTTGGTCATTATGTTCTATTTATAAACATTTCCTTCTCACAAAAATTGCCCAAAATGCAGTTCTGTTTTGTGCATATGCATATGGATTTCTGTTTTTAAAATAGGGTATGTAAATGTGTAAGATGTGTAAATATTCTCAATCAGAATGACTAGAGGATATCATTTCTTTTTCAGAGTTTTGAATATTTAATTTGGCATTTGAAAGAAAACAACAAGCAATTGTTTTGAAAAATAAGCTTCTGACCTTGTTCTGATATGTATGTTTTAGGGAAATTATTAAAGAGTATTTTTACACAAAGTAAACTTTTACTTCTAGGCAACTACAACTATGCCCTTGTATTTCCAATGATAAAGTGAATTTTAAAATAGTTCTGATAAATTCTGAATATAGTGCTATATGGAAGACACTAAATTTTCTGATGTGATTAATGACCATTTTATAATCTTCATTGCATTTCTTTCTTTATGAGTAACATCTCTTTCAAAATATAGCATAACTGGAACTTTCCCATTGAACTGAGTCACTAGGCAGATATTAGTTACAGAAGAAGAAAGTAGAAAATAGGCAAAAAAAATAAAGAATGTTGTGGAGTTAATTTCCCATAGAATTCTTTATTGGCTGAAGATTGCCAGCCTAAAAGACATACTAACTTTCCTAATGCTATGGTTCAAGGGTTTTATTCCATTGTGCTTTTAAAAACTTTCCTTGGAGCATTTATAGTACATTCCATCTCCAAGATAGTTTCAAACTGTCAACTAGCTAGACTTCACAACACCCCTTTGAGACAGGTAACAATTATTATTACCATTTTACACTTGGGAAAAAAAGGGTAAAATGGTTATAAAAGAATAGTGGCTCAGCCAGAACTCTGAAACTGAATTCTAGCCTGTTACACAGACCTATCGTCCACCAAAGTTTTCTTTTAATAGCTACCCTTATAATCATGTTAGTTTAGTTAATTCAAATATTCAGTACATAGTAGTTGAGCAACAACTCAATACAATGTTTAATTTCTGGATAAATTTGATCTTACATCCACAAAAATTGATAAACTAATACATGCATGTGCATTTGTGCACATACACAGAGACACACCTATGTGTGTGTGCGAGGGGAAGATGGCAGTGATGCAAAATGTAAACAAATATATTTGATCATTCATAGCAATATGTTTTAAGCTGCATGAGCAGGATGCAGAGATTCAAGAAGGAGATTCTCTCTACCTAAAAATTATCAATGAAATTCTCATTGAGCAGGTGTCATTCATATCACCTCTAAATAAATACATATTACAAATATCTTCCCCTTTATCTCCAATCCTACAACTCTAGATGCCTAAATTACTTCTCCCAACTAATCTTCTGCTGCCAAAGTCAACATCCCTCAATTCTTCTACCTAAAAATTATCAATGAAATTCTCATTGAGCAGGTGTCATTCATATCACCTCTAAATAAATACATATTACAAATATCTTCCCCTTTATCTCCAATCCTAAAACTCTAGATGCCTAAATTACTTATCCAAACAAATCTTCTGCTGCCAAAGTCAACATCCCTCAATTCTTCCTATATGTATCTGCCAAAATCATTTTCCAACATCTAAACTTAACTATGCAGTTTTCCTTGTTTAAAATTCTTCATCTCATTAAAAGTCTCCATGACAGGGCTTCCCTGGTGGCGCAGTGGTTGAGAGCCCACCTGTCGATGCAGGGGACACGGGTTTGTGCCCTGGTCCGGGATGATTCCACATGCCGCAGAGCGGCTAAGCCCATGAACTATGGCTGCTGAGCCAGCACGTCCGGAGCTTGTGTTCCACAATGGGAGAGGCCACAACAGTAAGAGGCCCGTGTACCGCAAAAAAAAAAAAAAAAAAAAAAAGTCTCCATGACAGATTTACCCTTCTTCAGGAGCCTTGGTGATTTTTGTTATTAGTCAAATTTACAAAAATAGATCTTGAAGGATAAGATCAAACTTGTGTTCATTGAAACAAGTTCTCTCTGTCCTTTTTCTTTGTCTCCAGCTCACTGGTTCTTGCTCACCTACCAGCACTGGTGCTTTTGCACTATGCTTTTACACACCTTTATAATATCACTGGCTATGCTCTAATAGAATCCTTTGTTTGCTAGTTGACTTCCCTAAGCTTCTGGCCACAGAACATAGTACCTTGTCTTCAAATAGTAACTTAATAAATATCTATTTAATATTACTCAAATAATGAATGCTACAGTTGAGTGTAGAAGTTCTGTGCATGCCAAAGCATAGGGAATGTCTCGAGTAAATGTCCTCAGAGATGACAAGTTCATGGCATAATTAGAAAACAGCCCATAATTATGTGGCAGGAGCAGTGGATTTAAGCAAAGAAGGAAAAGGATAAGGCAGGAGAAGTTATTTGGGATCAGATCATAGGGAATTTTGCATAGTGATATCTGTTCACAGTTTCCCATTTTTCCTATGACTCATTCTCTCTTTTACTTTGGTCTAAGCATTCTCTACTTCATTTTTTGCATTCAATAAAGCATCTATTATTCCTTCTAATTCAATTCAGATCATTCTGGTATTGTCACAAAATTATTTCTTAACATATCTCTACTAACTGATTCTCATTCCCTCAAACATTAATTTATCGCATACACACAGACTACTAGATTAATCTCCCCATAGTACATCTTTTATCTTATCATTTTCTTCTCTAAAAAAACTAATGATTCTCCATTATCTGCACAATACAAGCAGGGTTAATTGATTTCTGCTTTTTCTTTGCCTTTGTCTACATTTGTCTGAATAAAAAATCTGCAAAATATTATTGAACTGGGGAAATATAGTGTAGTAATATTGTAAAATAATGATTATTTGTCCTTAAGTACATTCATTCTCTGTGTCAAACTAGCTGAAGACATATGTGAAGAGGAGAAAAATCTGCGAAGGAAAAAAGCATTATAAATCCAAGGTGTGAGAGTCTTATTGAGAGAATATTTAACTTCCAAAACTTTTGCAGGCTAAGACACACGAGGAACATATGGTTTTTTTGACACAAATAATACGACTGTTTTTAGTTAACTTATTTTACTACTATAATCTAAATTTAAGATTATTTATAAAGATATAGTTTGTCTTGATATCAAATATTTAACAGTTATTAATTATTTCTTGTTTCCCCATATGTAATTTTCAGTTTTTCTTTCGCTGCTATCAAAATTTTACCTCTGTCATTCAGTAGTTTGAATATGATTGTCATGATGTGGATCACTGTGCATTTGTGCTACCTGAAAGTTTTGAGAAGCTTGGATCTGTAAATCAATTTTTCCCCCATTTTAAAATGAATTTTTAATTTTAGACCAGTTTCAGTTTGAAAGGATTATTGGGATGTATAATAGTATAGAGAGTTCTCAAATAGACCATACTGTTTCTATTATTATTAACATCTCACATAAGGATGATACATTTGTCACAATTAATGAACCAATATTGACACATTATTATTAACTAAAGTCCAAACTTCATTTAAATTGCCACAGTTTTTCCTCTAATGTCCTTTGGTTATCCAAGATACCATACAAGATACCACATTACATTAATTAGTCATGTCTCCTTAAGACCTCTTCATTTTGGTGTTTTTTTTTTTTTTTAGGCTTTTCTTGTTTTTGATGACATTGACATTTTCAAGGGTTATTGACCAGATATTTTGTAAAATATCCCTCAATTGAGATTTGTCTGATGTTTTTCACACTATTAGGCTGGGGTAATGTGTCTTGGGGAGAAAGATCACAGAGATAGGTTACCATTCTCATCACATCACATTAAGGGTATAAACGATCAATATGATTTATCACTGTTGATGTTAAACTTGATCACCTGGCTTTAGATAGTGTTTGTAACATTTCACCACTCTAAAGTTATTCTCCCCTCTCTCTTTCCATACTGTATTCTTTGAAGGAAAATCATTACATGTAGCCTACACTTAAGGCATGAAGAGTTATGTTCTGCCTCCGTAAGGGTTGGTAATTCTACATAAATTATTTGGAATAATATGCCTGTAAAATCATATTTAGGAAGCTTTTACCAATTATTTATTCAAGTAGTTTCTTCAATTCCTTTCTCTCTCTCCTTTCCTTCTATTGCCTTCTATTAACATTACAACTATGTTATTATATACATAGTGCTTGAGATTATTTCACAGTTCATAGAAGCTTTGTTTTTCACTTCAATATTTTTTCTCTCTGCTTTATGAACTAATTTCTATTGTCCTCAAAAAATAACAATAAAACTTCTATAATAGGAATAGAAAAGTTTTATTTGAGCCAAACTGAGGACTGTAACCTGGAAGACAACTCTCAGATAACTCTGAGGAACTGCTCTAGAGAAACGTGGTTTTCAGCACAGTTTTATATCTTGTCAGAACAAAGAACATCAAACAAGTTAGGGATACAATTTTTAAGGTTTCAAAACAAAACAAAACAACAACAACAAAAATCAGCACATACACAGCAAGTCAGTATGGCCTTGGCACCTGGGAAGGGATTCTTATCATTGAAGAAGTACCAGCATTGGTGTCCCAGGAAGGGAGACATTTAATCTTTACTTTTAACATGGACATTCTTTACTTCTGATCAATGCACACTTTTCTTTAATAGTTAAAACAGATGTACAATGCATGTTCGGCCACAAACAGGGCGTTTTAGTTAAAATAAAATTCAAGTTAACTCATGTGTAAGTCAGAATGAGTTTCCCATACCACAATATGTGAAAATTTCTTTTATCACTATCGACCAAATAAGTACACTGATTTTTCTTCTGCAATATCATGTCTATTATTGAGTCAATCTAGTGAATTTTTTATTTTTGTTCTTTTCAACTCTGGAATTTCTATTTGCTTTTCTTTTGTAGTTTGTTTCTCTGTTGAAATTCTCCATTTGTTGACTTATCATTGTTACAACTTGCTTTAATTCTTTGAACATATTTATAATAGCTTCTTTGAAATATTTGACTGCTAATCCAACATCTGTGTCTACATTGAGTCAGCTTCTACTGGCAACATTTACTCTTAAGCATGGGTCACATTTTCCCATTTCCTTGCATGTCTTGTAATTTTTAATTGAAAACTGGAAAATTTAGATAATATAATACAGATAATATATTTGTATTGTGTATTATGTTTCTTATTTTTAAGTAACTTACTTAGACTAGAACTGCAAAATCTTTCCCCCCAAAGTGTATAGTTACTGATGTCTCCTCAGTAATTTTTTCTTCTTTTTTCCTTCTTTTCCTTCTTCATCTCCTCCTCCTCCTCACCCTCCTCTTCCTCTCCTTCTTCTTCTTTCCTTTTTTGCCTGGCTTATTAGTGTTCACATAGAATAGTGGTCAATGACTTGTGCATTTTGTGCTCACTTTAATCCCTTCTGTGGCCCTCATTTGCAGGATCTTGCTAATTTTTTGCTTAGTCTTCTGCTTACTCCAAATGGGACTCCTATCTTAGGCTAGCAAAGCTGTGGTTTTTCCCATTCTCATTTTCTACCAAGTTTGTCAACTTTAGTTGACAATACCACAGGGGTTTGTGCCCCAAGATAAATCAGTTTTACTCCTGGAAGCAAAGTTTCTGGTGTCATTCTTCCTTCCTCTCCCTCCCCTGCAATCTCCACTTTTTTTTTTTTTTTTTTTTTCGGTATGCAGGCCTCTCACTGTTGTGGTCTCTCCCGTTGTGGAGCACAGGCTCCGGATGCGCAGGCTCAGCGGCCATGGCTCACGGGCCTAGCCGCTTCGTGGCATGTGGGATCTTCCCGGACCGGGGAACGAACCCGTGTCCCCTGCATCAGCAGGCGGACTCTCAACAACTGAGCCACCAGGGAAGCCCTCCACTTTTTTAATGCGACTATTTTTGCCAACTGAACTGAAGGTGTTGATGGGAGGAACCTCAGGCAAGTTGGCAGCAGAGTGTTGTTCTTACCCAGAGCTCTAATAGTTTTCCAAGAATATACTCTTCAATTTGTTGTCTGCCTTTGGCAATTTTCAAAGTCTGAAAGGATGGTTTTTGGAAATTTTATCAAGTGTGTACTTGTGTGTGTGTGTGTGTGTGTCTAAAGGACTTACCAGCTTCTTCATACTGTCTCAATGGGAGTCATTCTCTAATACTCATACAAGAGGCCACTGCTCACCCTGCCACTGCCCCTTCAAGTGACTTCTGTTTGGGGATTAAAAATATATTTTATGAATATTTGATCTTCAGAATCTGTTGTGATGGACACTGAAAGTTATTTTCTTAGAAAACCTTTCCAATATAAGAATGGGATATATGTATACATATAGCTGATTCACTTTGTTGTACAGCAGAAACTAACACAACATTGTAAAACATTTATACTCTAATAAAGGTATTAAAAATGAATAAAAGATAAGAGATATCAAATATGACTTAAACACTACAGTTTACACAAACTATATTGCATAATCTAATGCCTAGTTTCAGAAGCCTGACGTGGTGCTCAGAACTTTCACTGCAGTGGGTGGACTTCTGTGGTATAAGTGTTCTCCAGATTGTGAGTCCCACACCCAGCAGTTATGGGATTCAATTTTATTGTAATTGTGACCCTCCTACCATCTCATTGTGGTTTCTCCTTTGTCTTTATATGTGGGATATCTTTCTTGGCGAGTTCCAGTGTCTTCCTGTTGATGATTGTTCAGCAGTTAGTTGTGATTCTGGTATTCTTGAAAGAGGGAGTGAGAGCACGTCCTTCTACTCCACCATCTTGAACCAATCTCTACCTTCTTTATATATTTCTATTTTATAGGTGGAAAACATAATGAAAAATAAATAACTTGACAAAACAATAATAAAATTATTTAGCAAAAATGTTGCCAAGAGCATATATAGTCCTTTAGCATTTTATATAAAATGCATATTAGAGTATATACTAATATTTTATTAAACATTCCATAAACTTCCAATAATTCATTACTTATAAATTTATTTATTGGGGTAGACTATCTCATGTTATTTAAATAATATAATGCCAACAATGAAATGTCACTTTACAATAATCCTGATTTGTATAGGTATGTGGAAGATAAATATTTGCTGCTTCACACATTTTATGTGAAATTAATAACCAACATCAAATTCAATAACTAATAACAAAGCTAAATTAAAAGTTTCTTATCTTTTAAATGGAGATTTTAGAAGGTTGACTCATTAAATACCACAGGATTAATACTCTGAAACCAAAGCTAAATACTATTCATGAAATCTGTGTAGTTTCAAATTTTCTGCATCTGTGGAGTAAGAGTTTTTATGCTTTGCTTTGTACTCTGACTTGGAGTTTTGGTAAATTCTAAATATGAAATAAATTCAATATAAGAGCACTCAAATTGCTATTCCTCAATTAGATTGTTATGATTAAAACTTTCTTATTTTAGTTGATACCAGAATCTCTCTAAGGGAAGATTTTTTATTTGAAAAAATAACAGGATAAACCATTTACAATATTTCATTGATACTGAAATTAGCAATTTTCCTGTTTTAAGATCAATAGATGTTTTACAATTAAAGGTGCCTTAAAGTTATAATTGGTGACCTTTCTTCTTATTAAGGAATTTTATAATAATGCATCTAAAATCAACAGCAATTTAAATTAAATATAAATTATGTACAGTGTGTCTCTATGAATCAGTGAGAAATAAAAGACAATATATGATATAGCTAGCTAAATTCCCTCTGCATGAAATGAAATAAGATTTGGGGGATAGGGTCATCAGAGATGAGAAAACAGAAGAGATTATTCAAACAACGTGGCAGTACAGCTAAAGAACATTCCAGAACAAGATTGTCCGAGAACATAAATAGTGCCAGGGGCCAGAACCTCTGCCTGCCCAGCAGGACTGTATCCAGGTACAGAAAACATGGGTTCTTTGGCTTCTGAGGTTCAGGTGACACAGCTTCCTTCGGGCTGCTCAGTGGATGCCAGCTTCCACCCTGTGCCTCTCTCCAGGCTGGCCACCACCACAGGGTAGTACCCTGAGACCAGGATGCTGCTGGGGCCACCCACTTGGCTTCTGCTTCCTGAGGAGAGACAAAGGGCACTGAGAGGTGAGGAGAGATGAGAGGAGGTTCTACACCTGCTCATGCTTGTTTTTGTGAGCAGCCCATTAAGAAAAAATGAAACTAAGATTAAAATTAAGAAATTTTGTGAACTTCTCCAGCACAACAGATAATATATTCTAAATTACCACTCTAAGGATTAGAAAAAACATATGAAAAACTTTGAGAGGCTCATGGTTAAATAGAGTGGACAGTTCATCCTTGTTTTCTCCAGAGCAACTCACTAAAATGATAGTCAAGAAATGAAAAAAAAAAGATATAAACACTGAACAACAAAAAGAATGAGAGTAGTGATAGAGCAAAGATGTCAATATTTGGAAGCCATAGAATGCGAAGGACAAGTGATAACTAACAAACCAGAGAGAGATGAAGGTTATAAGTCTGCAGAGTAGAACAAACAAGAAGCAAGCCTGATTTGATTGCTCCTAGGGCAGGATAAGGCTGAAAGTAAGAGGAAAAATTTAAAGTCTTTTAAAGCCTCAGATTCTGTAATGACTAATTTTATGTGTCAATTTTACTGGGTTAAGGGTTGCCCACATAGTTTGTAAAACATTTTTTCTGGGTTTTTCTGTGAGTGTGTTTCTGCAAAGGTTAGCATTTGAATCAGCAGACGGAGTAAAGATCTTTCTCATCTGTGTGAATGGGCATTGATCCCTTGAGGGCCTGATAGAACAAAAAGGCAGAGGAAGGACTACTTTGCTGTCTTTGCTTGAGATGGGACATCTATTTTATCCTGCCCTTGAACATCAGTATTCTGGCGTTTGAACTTGGACTGGGACTTGTACCATTGGTCCCTTGCAAAAGGCTCACATTAAAGAGAACTTTTATATGAAGAGCTCTGATCAGAATTTTAGTACTTCATTTTTTAATGGACACCAAGATCACCAAATGTTTGAGAAAAGCATTTAATATCAAATATGGAGATGAAAACATGCAAGCAAAAGATAATATAGAATGCAGAGTAGATAAAAATTTACCAGAACAAAAACCAGACAAAGCAAAAACAAAAACCTAAATACAATATAATCTGTGAGATAAGAGAGCAAAAAGATGGAAAGAAAAGTAGTTTTGTTATTGTTTTTTTTTGTTTTTTTGGTGAAAAGTATATCTAGAAGAGACAACATACATCTAATGAAAGTTCCAGTGAAAAAGAAAATTGGAAAAATGGAGGAAAGAAAATTATCAAAAAATAATTACAACTTTTCTTAACCTGAAGGACATAAGTTTCTAGATTACTAAAACCCACTGAGTATTCAACACAATGATTTTTTAAAGACTCACACTAAAACAAACAATCATAAAATTTCAGAACTTTGGTGACAAAGGGAAAACATAAAAGCATCCAGAAGGGAAAAATCAAGTCACATATAGAAAATCTGGGGTCAAGATGGCATTGGGCTTTCATGTAGCAAAATGGAAATAATTTAGTAATAAGTACATGGGAAACTAAAAAAAATGGAAAAAGGATATACTTATTAAATTTTTCCCAGTAAAAATAAAAGATTTATAATAAAATTTAATCTTAGTAAACTAGGTGGCTTAGTTTCAGGTAAGAATAATATTTAAATAGTAAATATAAATATATCATAAGAGTATTATATGTATTATACAGTGGCTATTATTTAAATAATAATAATAATAAACACTGAATGTCAAATAAACAAAAAAATTATTATGTAAATAGACGGGGAGGATAAGAAGAGGCCTGTGAGTTTTCTATGTATGTGATGGTGGGGTTAAGTGGGTTAGGTAGAGGGCATTAAATATCTTTTATAATAACTTTCATATCCAAAGGATAGTTTTAAAACTGAAAAATTAAGGAAGAGATGCACAGAAAATTAAATTAAAATGGGTGGTAAGTATCAGAGGAAATGGCTAAGGGTTGAAAGTAGTTAGTTTTAGAGAACAGGGTCGCCGTTTTTCTTTACAAGTCAATATTATTCTTCTTATAAAGCTAGAAGCATGTATTTTTTTAATAAAAATGACACACACCCAAAACAAAAAATAAGATTGTTTGATAGTATATTCAGAAGTGTTAATGTTAAAATAACAATTCTTTCCATATATATTCAGTAAAATTTGTGCATATATTTAATAAAGTTTTTAGTGACAAAACATTCGGCTTTTCTTCCTCCCTCCCTTCATTCCTTTGTTCCTTTGTCTCTTTGTTCTTTCTCCTTTTCCCTTCCTTCCTTCCTGTCTATTTTGTTCATTTTTGGAAAACAATGAGATATGAGGTTGTCATTCATATTTAGATTAGTGTTGGGGAAGGGTTTTTCTTTCTTAACTTTTCCTTGGGTTTTAAAAGGAGGTTTGAACCTTTTTTTAAAGAGCAAGGAAGCATCAAGTGGCAACTAGGTTACTGTGTTAATCAGTAGGTCTTAATTGTATATAAAAATTAAAATTGATAGAATTTCATTTCATTCAAACTTCAAAACTAAAGAAAAGATTTGTATTTTTGTATAATATTTTCATGCATAATAGAGGTGAGAATTTGAACAATCTCAGTCAATAAACATTATCCACATTGCATAACATTAAAATTAATGCACAAATTAGAGTAGGAGACAATTCCTGCCTTGAACCAACAGGAAGCTATTCATAAGTTTTGCTGCTAAAATATTAATGTGTTTGATTATGGGGAGTTGTTCCATTCCTGTTAGGGGTGTTAGGCAGTATTCAATATACATATTGTGATCTAAGATTTAAAATACACATTAATTAAGAACACATCTCACTCTAAATGTTTTGAAAAAAGGGCTGTGAACTTGTGGAGGCAGAGTGACTACAACCCAGTGTTTCTGGTTCTGAGATCTTTTCTATACAATAGGCTATCTCCCATCCAAAAATGCATCCAATTTTACCATTGAAATTGCAACAGTCATAGTAATTTATTGTCTAAGACTCATTCCATCCCAAATGATTAACCTAAGTTATTAATAGTGATCTCTTTCTGTTTCTTTTTGCAAAAACCTGGATTTGGAATGTGAACAATTTGCAAGAAATGTGAACCACTTCTTGCCAATCAAAATTGAGGCAAAATACATTGGTTGTCTTCTGGGAAAATACTTTTTGCCCCAGAGTAAGAGACACAAGAAAAAGAGAACCCATGTTCTTTTCTCACTTGAAAGTTATTAATCCATATGTGATGCCCATATCTGATCAACAAGTTGAAAGAGGAGTAGGCTTAATGAATGACAAAACCAAACAATAAAGATGGCAGAGCTGCGAAATGGAGTCTGTACCTTTGAGGACATCACTGGTTCATTAACTGAGCCAGCTTTGGAACACTGCGTACTCCTGAACTTCATGTCAAGTGACAAAATAGATTATTATATTATTAAGTCAAATTGATTCATGGTCTTTGCTTACTTATTAAGTGAAATCATTTAAACTCATATAGTGATTTTAATATCTATCTACTTATCTATCGATCTATCTATCCTCTCTCTACATATTTTACTTTTTCTCACGCCCTATGGTATTATGTGTAGTTGACTATTGACCAAAAATGAAGACCAGGTAAATTAAATATTATACTATGCTTGCAAATTCTACACATTGGAAAAATATATTTTCAATTCAGCTTCACATTTTGATTTTGCCCTATTGGCATATGTAGAGGAATACGTCAGATTTAAAGAAATAATCACTCGAAATTGCAACTGCCAGAGAAATGTAGGTTGCTTTAGGTCATGTACAAGTAATTCACTGGCAAAAAAATCAAAGCAGCTGAGCTCTTTTAAGGGTATAATTACCTCATATTAGTATTACAAATGTCTTGATATAGATAAGCATTAAGTGCCTATAAAGTATCTGAACACATTATAAGTCAAAATTTTTAAAAGATAATTTTAACAGTATATACTCCAGGCCTTACCAAACTTGTTGCAATCATTTAGTACAAGGACAAACAACTCAAATGTCTACAGGATCAAGTAAATTATGTATCAGTGAAGTGGGCTGGGTGACAATGAAGGGATTTTAGAGATTGTAAGGTTCATTTAAAGGGATAAGCTTCTATGTAGTTTAAGCAGAGATTCCAGTTTTCCCAAAGACTTCCTATAGACTGTTGCTTTGGGAAACTCCAATTAATCACACTTTTTATTATTCATGCCATTGTGAAATCACTTCCTACAATAATTCTGGAATTTGCCATGTGAGTAGCTTTGCCCAATTGGGTATGTTTAAGCACTTAAGCGTGATAAAGTAAAGTATTAAGTGATAGGTGCTTGCACTTACGACAGTTTTCTTACAGTGTTTCCTTTTGGAACATCACCATGATATGAGGCAGCTCTAACAGCTAGGTGGAGAGGCCCACATACAAGAAAAGCAGATTTTCAGTGCCTAGCCCCAGATCAGCTCCCAATCTTCCCTCTAGATTACACTTGGCCTCTCATCTTACACCATGTGTGAGAATAACCACCTATTCAACTATAGAATTATAGGATATAATAAATTGTTGTTCTTATTCACTAAGCATTGGGGTGGTTTATTAGATAGAAAGAGATAACTGAGACACTCAGATTCAGATTTTATGTGATCTCTTGATTATAAAAATACTTTATTCTCAAAATATGGATGATAAACTGGATAAATACAGACTTTGTAACCTCTAATCTAATTCAAACTTCCTATTTTACTGAAGAAACTGATGTCCAGGGGGTCAAATGGTAAGTTCTTTAACTTAGTGGTAGAACCAGGCGATAGTATTAGTCTCAACAAACATATGAATCCCTCACAGATGTTAGCTAACAGATGAATTCACAAGCCAGCCCCAGATTGGTCTTTCAAGAAACTATGGTAAAGTGTAAAAATATGTAAACAATTATTATGCACTATAATATATATCATACCAAACCATTTTCAGTGTTTTTCCCATTATCCAATTCTACCTACTTAAGAGAATGGTTTTCTCATTTTGTTGTATAATAAGTAAGAAGGCTGGTGGAATGCTGGAGTCAGGCCTAGAGTTAAAGGACCATTTATTTAAATTGTTTAATAGAAGATTTTTTTTTTAAATCCACAATTAGCTTAATTTAGAATCCATCTCTTCTACTTTTGAGGTATATCTTATTTATGTTCCTTGAATACTGAAAAAAAAATTCTACATATGTACAATGTCTTAAGGAAAAAAATTCCATGCAGAATACAACTTCTAAAGCATACTCTGGCATTTTCCATATGTATGTTTCATTTTCAACATCCTTGTTGTTAACTAAATATAAATAATTCTAAATTCTCCTCCTCACTGGATCATGAGTAGTGGTTTAGAATAACCTGACAGTCAACAAAAACTGTGGTAAAACTTCTGTTATGAGACACAAGAGGAGATTAAAGCACAGCCCTGTCAGTCTGCAGAAAAACAGCATACTGCTCATGGCTGGTTATTCTCTTTTTGGAGTACTGAACTTGGCAGTAAAATCAGTGGAAGTAAATGGCAGAGGCAGGAGACTGGCAGGGATATGGCAGCCCCTGCAGAGAGGCTGTCTACAGATGACATGACAATAACCACAGGATCTGCATGCGTACTGGCTTCACTGGAGAAACTAATCAAGTAGTAAGAATAAAGTTTAAGTTTTCAAAATGTAGGTACTTGGTTATTCAGAAATATAAAGGGGAGGGTGAGGCAGGATATTCAGTAAAATGTTTAGAGATGTGTAATTGAGGGCACATAACATAAGAGAGGGGGAATAAACCCACTTTTCCAGACACAAACCCCATTCTATTTATTATTAAAATTGATTACAGAGAGAATGTGTTTCTCTCTTTCTCTCTCTCTCTCTCTGTCTCTTTCTGTCTCTCTGGATTACTAGAAGATGTGTAAGGTGATCATAGGCCTTTTATTCTTTGCTTTAATAATTGCCTCAGACATTTTTAATGTTATTTTGTATTTTTTATTTCTTTCCTATTTTGTTACATTATTTCAATTAGGCCTATTTGAAATGGCTATCTATAAATATTTAGATGTAAAATAATTTAAAGAGGTATTTTACCATGGCCTCTGGCTACCAAATACCACTTCCTACCAAAATATATCTATACAATGACATGAAGTCTACCATACATGTAGTAACAGAGAAAAGCCTTGCTAGAACATGTGCATTTGTATGCTACAGAAAAAGGTACATAACTGGCTTTTCTTCTGAGGCCCTACTTATATCACTATATTTTATTTATGGAAGAGTTAATACTTGTGCTTTCAAATACCTTGTGGATAATAAGTAATATAACATTTTAAAAGTGATTTACTAATTTCCTAAGTTACATTTGATGATTTTGAATTTGGCACAAGCTGTAATATTTTAATATAACCTCATTTACCTTTCAATGTTTGTCCTGCTATATCCTGGTAACTCACTTCTCAATTATAACAATACATATATAGAGAATAATGCAGCATGACAAAATGAGGTTTATCCCAGGAATGCATAGCTAGTCTAATATTTGAAAACCAATTCATGAAATTTGTCATGTTATCAGAAAAAAGAAAAGAAACAATACCTAAGGTTATCAATAGATTCAGAAAAAGCATTTGAGAAAATTAAAATTTGTTTATAATAAAATCTCTCAGCAAACTCAGGATAGAAAGAAGCTTTTTCAAATTGATAAAATAAAACTGCAAAACATCATATGAAATGATGAAAGATTGAATACTTTTCCTCTAAGATGAAAGCAATATTTTCCACTCTACCAATTTTTTCAATAATCTAGGCAGGGCAGTAAGTCAGGAAACATTAATGAAAGGCATCTATGTTGGAAAACAAGGAATAAAACTCATTTATAGATGACTTGATAATTAATGTAGAAAGTCTGAGGGAATCTACAGACAAAGCTACAAACGATATTACTAATATAAAAATACAGAGTCTTCCCTGGTGGTGCAGTGGTTGAGAGTCCGCCTGCCGATGCAGGGGACACGGGTTAGTGCCCCGGTCCGGGAAGATCCCACATGCCGCGGAGCGGCTGGGCCCGTGAGCCATGGCCGCTGAGCCTGCACGTCTGGAGCCTGTGCTCCGCAACGGGAGCGGCCACAACAGTGAGAGGCCCGCGTACAGAAAAACAAACAAACAAACAAACAAACAAAAAACTGGGACAGCTGGCACCTTCCAGTTAGCAAACAGCCATGGGCTGTACACTTTTCTACTCTCAGTGGATTTACTGGGGTCTCTTGAAAGTGACTCCTGTTCACTGCCACTCAAAAATGTCTGTCACATGATTTTCATGATTTTTAAAATTTCACTTTGCATTGAAGTGGAAATCATTATTCTAATCTATAAGGATTTTACTTATTCTAAGTACATCACATATATAAAAAAGGAGACCCCATTATTATACTTTCTTCCAAGGAGCTTGAGTTTGAAGCTTTATTTTGGCCCCCAGCTTCCTCTGGACTTTCCTCCAGACTCCAGTAGTAGGGCAAGACTATTTAGTTGTCTGATCATCCCAGGAGAGTGTTGTCAGAGAGAGCAAGCCAGGAGCTTGCAATGAGGCTGTTCTGTGCTCATCCTTCCTCAGTCTGTCTCTCCATTCCCACCTTCCTCCCAACCATGAACTAGCTTGAATACTGCAGAGAAGTAGCAGAACTTAAAATGAACTCTAAATTCTTCAACTCCAAAGGCAAGCTTTTTCTGTGAAATGCCTAGGGTGACACAAAAGTAAACATGTATAACATATTGTATTAAGTGTAAAAAAAAAAAAGGAAAACACTGTTGTAGTTTGTGTGCCCCCCCCCCAAATTTGGAGATGATAAATTTCCATTGTTAAAACACTCAGTTTGCAATACTTTGTTATGGCAGCCATAGTAAGCCTATACAGACACCTACCTCTTCCTTAACCTTATTGTAAACTTTTTTTTGAATTTACCTATTTTGTTGATTCTAGTAATTCCATATATTGTTTCACTGTTAATCTATGGTGGATATAGCAAGCACTTAAAATCAATTCCCATACAAATGAATAATGTCACAAAACTAATTTTGCAATATGGCAAGATAATTTTTTGAGACATTAGCTTATATTTGTTCCACTTCTACCTTCCTATTATAGGAGGATAGCAAGAAAATTTATATTTTCTTGTCTCAAGGGAATGGATGGAATGGGGTTTCAGAAGTTATAAAACATAAACCAATTACATATACATCTCTAATACTCATTTGTGAGCCTCTGATCTCATTGAGATCATGTTTGGTAAACCAGAGAGGAAGGAGAAGAGAGAAAGGGATAGATTCCCACAGATGGGATAATAAAGAAGTCTGTGGTTTGCAGATTAGCAGGGACTTTCATCACTTTGAAGAACCCTGGAGGAATACAAAACCTCATTATGAAATTTTGTGCAGGTGAATGGGTTAAGCAAAGCCTAAATGAGGTTCCCAGCCTCGTTTAAGATGTGCGTGTGTAACAGGCAGAATTCTAAAGATGTACAGGAAGATTCTTGTCCTCTGGTTACTTAATCAAACACTAATGGGTACTGCTATGAAGTTATTTTGCAGATGTAATTAAAGTGCCCACCTTCAAATAGGGAGATTACCCTGGGTAACTAGGTGAGCCCCATCAAATTACATGAGAGCTTAAAAGCCAAAAAAAATCCTCTGGCTGAAGTCAGAGAGATGTGGCAGAAAAAAAGGTGGAAGAAAACGTGGAAAAGAGAATCTATGAGTGAGAAGGATTTGACATACCCTTGCTGGCTTTGAGAAGCAGGGCTTATGTTCAAGTACTTGGGAGACAGCCTTAGGAGCTAAACACAGCCACCAGCTGACAGCTACCAAGGATACTGGACCTCAGTCTTATAACCACAAAGTACTGGATTCTGCCAATAATCAGAATGTGCTCAGAAGCATATTATTACTGAGCATCTCCACAAGAGACCAGCCAATTGATATCTTGATTTTGGTCTTGTGAAACAGATCAAATCAGGGAAACCAGCCAAGCCAACACTCTTCTCCAAAGTGGCTGTATCAAGTTACATTCCAATGAACAGTGCAAGAGGGTTCCCTTTTCTCCTCACCCTCTCCAGCATTTATTGTTTGTAGATTTCCTGACGATGTCCGTTATAACCTGTGTGAGGTGATACCTCATTGTAGTTTTGAATTGTATTTCTCTAATAATTATTGATGTTGAGCAGGTTTTCATGTGCTTCTTGTCCATCTGTTTGTCTTCTTTGAAGAAATGTCTATTTAGGTCTTCTGTCCATTTTTGTATTGGGTTGTTTTTTTGTTTTTTGTTTTGTTTTTTTTTTTTTTGCTATTGAGATGCATGAGCTGTTTATATATTTTGGAGATTAAACCTTTGTCCATTGATTCTTTTGCAAATATTTTCTCCCATTCTGAGGGTTGTCTTTTCATCCTGTTTGTAATATCCTTTGCTTTGCAGAAGCTTTTAAGTTTCATTAGGTCCAATTTGTTTATTTTTGTTTTTATTTCCATTACTCTAGGAGGCGGATCAAAAAAGATCTTGCTGTGATTTATGTCAAAGAATGTTCTTCCTATGTTTTCCTTTAAGAGTTTTATAGTGTCCGGTCTTACATTTACGTCTCTATTCCATTCGAGTTTATTTTTGTGCATGGTGTTAGGGAGTATTCTAATTTCATTCTTTTGCATGTAGCTGTCCAGTTTTCCCAGCACCACTTATTGAAGAGACTGTCTTTTCTCCATTTATATCCTTGCCTCCTTTGTCATAAATTAGTTGACCATAGGTGCATGGGTTTATCTCTGGGCTTTCTATCCTGTTCCACTGATCAATATTCCTGTTTCTGTGCCAGTACCACATTGTCTTGATTACTGTAGCTTTGTAGTATAGTCTGAAGTCAGGGAGTCTGATTCCTCCAGTTCCATTGCTTAACCTCAAGACTACTTTGGCTCTTCGTGTCTTTTGTGTCTCCATACAAATTTTAAGATTTTTTTTGTTCTAGTTCTGTAAAAAATGCCACTGGTAATTTGATAGGGATTGCATTGAATCTGTAGATTGCTTTGAGTAGTATAGTCATTTTCACAATATTGATTCTTCCAATCCAAGAACATGGTATATCTCTCCATCTGTTGGTATCATTTTTAATTTCTTTCATCAGTGTCTTATGCTTTTCTACACACAGGTCTTTTGTCTCCTTAGGTAGATTTATTCCTAGGTATTTTATTATTTTTGTTGCAATGATAAATGGAAGTGTTTCCTTTATTTCTCTTTCAGATTTTTTATCATTAGTGTATAGGAATGCCAGAGATTTCTGTGCATTACTTTTGTATCCTGCTACTTTACCAAATTAATTGATTAGCTCTAGTAGTTTTCTGGTGGAACCTTTAGGATTCTTTATGTATAGTAACATGTCATCTGCAAAACAGGACAGTTTTACTTCTTCTTTTCCAGTTTGTATTCCTTTTATTTCTTTTTCTTCTCTGATTGCCATGGCTAGGACTTCCAAAACTATGTTGAATAATAGTGGTGAGAGTGGACATCCTTGTCTTGTTCCTGATCTTTAGAGAAAATGCTTTCAGTTTTTCACCATTGAGAATAATGTTTCCTGTGGGTTTGTCATATATAGCCTTTATTATGTTGAGGTAGGTTCCCTCTATGCTCACTTTCTGGAGAGTTTTTATCATAAATAGGTGTTGAATTTTGTCAAAAGCTTTTTCTACATCTATTGAGATGATCATATGGTTTGTATTCTTCAGTTTGTTAATATGGAATATCACATTGATTGATTTGCATATTTTGAAGAATCCTTGCATCCCTGAGATAAATCCCACTTGATCATGGTGTGTGATCCTTTTAATATGTTGTTGGATTCTGTTTGCTAGTATTTTTGTGAGGATTTTTGCGTCTATATTTATCAGTGGTATTGGTCTGTAATTTTCTTTTTTTGTAGTATCTTTGTCTGGTTTTAGTATTAGGGTGATGGTGGCCTCATAGAATGAGTTTGGGAGTGTTCCTTCCTCTGCAATTTGTTGGAAAAGTTTGAGAAGGATGGGTGTTAGCTCTTCTCTAAATGTTTGATAGAATTCACCTGTGAAGCCATCTGATCTTGAACTTTTGTTTGTTGGAAGATTTTTAATCACAGTTTCAATTTCATTACTTGTGTTTGGTCTGTTCATATTTTCTATTTCTTCCTGGTTCAGTATTGGACGGCTATACCTTTGTAAGAATTTGTCCATTTCCTCCAGGTTTTCCATTTTATTGGCATAGAGTTGCTTGTAGTAGTCTCTTAGGATGATTTTATTTCTGCAGTGTCTGTATAAAATTACTATAAATTACTCTCCTAGATTTAAATAGCATATTCCTCAAAAAATTTCTTTTCTATACAGAAAGAAATCAGTTTTGTCTTGTTTTTCTTTTGTAAAATATGCTTTATTCAAGGAATTATTTTAGCTCTTGAGGTCAGAGGTTTGATAAAGAAAGTCTAAGTTTGTACTATTGCTTTACTTGCTATGTTATTATACCATATAATTTTATTTTCAACTTCTCTCCTGTGTACCAACCAAGAGTGATGAGTCCTAACATATTAGCCTTTATCATATAACTTTTTTGTTGCTTTGATTATTTAATCTGTCTTTCTCTTTTGCTAACTTTAAACAAGAAAAAAACTACTGGAAGCATTTCTTCATTAAATAATTAGAATTCTGTGAAAAATCTGTTGTAGATAAGGTTATAGAATATGCCAATCATTAATTATGTTGCTTTAGCTACAGAATTATAGGAGGCTGATGTCTTCAAATAGCTAATAATTACCCTTGACTCATCTATTGTTGTAATTTAAAAGATTATCTCATCCTACAAGTGTAATTTGAATTATTATTTTCCTAAATGCCTTACCTGGATGAAGTAATATGAGAATCATGTCTATTTAGAGGACTGTCAGATATTTTTTTTTTCATTTTATCTTACTAGAGTTCCCCATGCATACCCAAGGAAAGCATAATATCTCAAAACCTAAAAAATACTTTCAGAAACTTTTTGTAAATATTAACTGTTGTGCTTAAAAGTATATACTTTGGCATAATAGCTTTTATATATTGCTGTTATCGATAAAAATCTAATGTCCAATTTAATGGCATTGGTGTTACAACACAAAATATTTTAGTAGTACTCTATTGAACACTTTTTAAAAGTATTATAATTCTAAATAAATAAATTTCATATAATGTAGATCCTTTGCTTATGTTCTTATTAACACTCTAAAAAGAAATCTAGCAAGTCTTTTTTGCTAGATTGTTACAGTTTTGAAAAATATGCTTTCCCTACACTGGTATGTAAATGAATGTTCTATTAGGTGTGTGTCAAATGAATTTACCTGCATTTAAGGTTTTGTTTGTTTGTTTTTGTATTAATTCAGTTCCCAGGATATTTCAATATATATTTCTTCACTAACACAAAACAAATAAAGGTTTAAAAGAACATTAACACAGGTCTGCTGAGAGGTTATGAATATGCATTTATACTTCCAGAGATACCTTAAGTATTATTTCAAGCAGTCATTTTACTGAAGTAAAGACTCACACATTATCCTTTTGTACATATGGAACTATAGTTATGATCATTTTTAGAAAAATAAAGAATTTTATAGGGTTAGCATTAGAATATGAGATAATCCTTTGAGTCTTGCTTTAAAATGAAACTGGTGAATACAGGTCCAAGAATTAAGATTGTTCTTTGAAACTGCTTTTATGTCTTTAACATACAAACAGGTGTGTGATCAAAAGTAACACAAGTATAAGGTGTCTAGTGTTCTTTATGTAAAATAAATCATTTAAAATTTAAAAGCACTATACAAATATAAGGTACTGTTGAACACTGGATGTATTTGTAAATACAAATGTGATCATACTTTAAGTTATATTTATATTCACTTCAGAAGTACTCAGCACTGATGATATATTTTAAATATATTGTTGGGATGAAGCAAGTAATTTTACTCATAAGTAAGTGTACTTTTGGTAATATTTGTAAGCTATGATTTAATATGTTTAAATATTCATGTAAATATATGGAATTCTTCAAAGAGCAAGAATCCCAGAATTATTGGTCTCTGACATTTACTTTTCAGACTTCTTAAGCTCTGAAATATCTTTTCCTTAGAATCATGTTGCCATGGTGATGCTTCATATAATTTTGGAAAAATAGGATTTAAGACACATTCATTTCAGTGGAATTGTAAAATTACTTAAAATATGGTTGGAATCTGGAAACTATTTGATGAACCTCAGCCAATATTATTCATCTTTTATAACGAGGTAAGATGTTGCAATTTACTTTTAAATGAAGATATTCATACAAGAGCTGTATGAAGGTTTAGATGCCACTGATTTCAATATGAAACTGTTAGGTCCTAGTGTGACATCATTATACAATAGTACAACTTACACATTATACAATTATACAACAATGCAAGTGTGTCATGACTTTATGTGGGAAAAAAATTTAATACAATTTAGCCTTGAGCTAAGCTTTGCTTTGACACAATTTCAGAACTTTAACCTTTTTGTAACACCATGTGTAATATTTTCGGTGGATATCTCAAAGCACAAACACTTTAACTTAAATTAGAAGGAAGACCTTTTATGGTTTTTCTTTGAAATATGAAGTTGGGACCAATCTTCTGCCTTATCACTTTTCCTAACTCTGTATACAGCTACTTGGAATGAAAAAAAATCTCATTCTGTGCCATATGAGTGAAGCCAAAAACTTCCAATTTTGGAAGGACTTCTATCCTTTGGAGACAATGGGAATCTCAGGAGAAGTGAAACTACCATCTTTTTTTTTTTTTTTTTTTTTTTGCGGTAGGCGGGCCTCTCACTGTTGTGGCCTCTCCCGTTGCGGAGCACAGGCTCCGGACGCGCAGGCTCAGTGGCCATGGCTCACGGGCCCAGCCGCTCCGCGGCATGTGGGATTTTCCCGGACCGGGGCACGAACCCGTATCCCCTGCATCGGCAGGCGGACTCTCAACCACTGCGCCACCAGGGAAGCCCTGAAACTACCATCTTTAAAAAGAACCAAGAGTAATCAAATATTGTGTTTTTGAATATGTTGAATTTGGATAATAAGTGAATATTTTGTGATTTGTAAGTTGATATTAAATAAATGATACTTTCTCTGTAATAATGTCATATTCGTTTAATTTAAAATAATTTATTTAGTGAAATAATTTATTTTTTATTTTTCTACTTTAATTATTTTGTTTTATTTCATGAAGCAGATTTATTTTTGTTAAATACATACATTTATGTGATACAAAAGTAGCTAACATTGAAGTAACTGGTTATTGCCACACTCATCCAGGCTCTATGTCTAAATCAAGATTTTATTTATTTCCTCTTTTTCCCCTTTATTAAAACTTAATTTATCAGACTGTAAATGTTTAATATGTGCTCTCTTCTTTCTAGAAGGAAGGTCATTCTTAAGAAAACTCTTAAAATAATACATGATATAATGCTACTTTTATAAGATGATTTTCTTTTGAATTGCATACACTTACCTTGAAAATTTTTTCCATTTTTTCATTACAAAAATCTCTCAAGAGAGGCAAAATAACACAGGGCTTACCAGCAAGTCTGAATTAATTATAAAGAAGGAAGAGTAATATGATAGAAGCATAAAAAACCTGTAAAATTTATTTTTTTCCAAATACCAAGCAGTACAAAGCAATTGTATTGAATAATGTCTTCTGTATACTTCCATTAAAATGTCAGGGCTTCCCTGGCGGCGCAGTGGTTGAGCGTCTGCCTGCCAATGCAGGGGACGTGGGTCCGTGCCCTGGTCTGGGAAGATCCCACATGCCGCGGAGCGGCTAGGCCCATGAGCCATGGCCGCTGAGCCTGCGCGTCCGGAGCCTGTGCTCCGCAACGGGAGAGGCCACAGCAGTGAGAGGCCCGCGTACCACCAAAAAAAAAAAAAAAAAAAAGTCAGAAAAAAGAAAAGTGCAACTGCAGTGGTAAGAAATACAGCTTAGGTCTCTGTTTTCAGTAGTGATAGAAATGTATATATATTTTTTAACCTCACAAACTTTAAATGATCTTTACCATAGGAAGCTTCAAAAGTTTTGAATTTTGAATAAATAAGAAAATACCGGTTAAATCAGAGTTTGAATTTCCTCAAATGTTCATTCTTAAATCATTGTAAGCAATATTTCATAGTTGCCTGCTGCATCTCTCAAAAATGTAATCCCCCCAAAATCTATTCAAAAAGTTTTTTTGAACTTCATAAGTGAATGATTTCTTATATAACTGCAATAAAACCTCTGGGAAAGAACCTATGAAAGTACTGTGTCAGCAATTTTAGCTTATTGCATATGACTTGTTCCCTTTTCCACATGATATTTAATGTATTTTTTAACATCTTTATTGGAGTATAATTGCTTTACAATGGTGTGTTAGTTTCTGCTTTATAACAAAGTGAATCAGTTATACATATACATATGTTCCCATATCTCTTCCCTCTTGTGTCTTCCTCCCTCCCACCCTCAGTATCCCACCCCTCTAGGTGGTCACAAACCACCGAGCTGAAGCTAGTGGGAAGCAGCCGTATTTAATGTATTTTAACTTCAGATTGTATAATCTCATAGCTGATACGAGCTTTGAGCCTTTTTTGGCATTTAAAAAATTAAGGTTACTGACCACTTTAGGAAGAAAATTTAATGAAGAATATAACTCTTAAATGATACTGAGTGGTATTTTCCTCCCTGGGACCAGCACTAGATGTTATCTGTCTAGAATGTGTTTGTGGATTCTAAAGTCCACTTCAAAATTTCTTGAGCTACAAGCATGCTTGTGAGTTGTTGGTCATGTAGAATTAAAATTCTTTGTTGACATATGCTGAAGAGGAGAAATGGAACCATGGGCATGGCCCAACATAGTATTCTGATTTTTGTTCAGAATTCTGCAGAGTGGGACCCTAAGGAAAGAGAAGAAAAATTGGCAATTGCTGTTGAGCATGAAAACATGCAGAAGAGTGTTCACTGTCCTAGAGTAGGTACAGTTTTTTATGTGAGAAGAGAAGGGGTTAAATTCTGTGGGTGCAATTCAATAGAAGGAGAAAGAAGTGGTACCAAGGGTCCAACAGGACCTGATTCGTTATTTACTGCTTACCTTTGACAAGGTATTTGCCTTTTCTGAAATTACACTGACTTGGAAAAATGGGAAAATAGCTACTGGCTTTCCTCACAAGATAGCTCTGATAGTTAAAAGAAGCACACACATAAGAGAAATGTTATAAGATTTTATTATGTGTATACTGCTATCAAGACAAGCTATTCCAAATGGGATTGTTGGGTACTGGGTATTTTTTCCCACAGTTTAATTCTAGCACATTTTTCATGTAACTAGCAAATCTTTTCTAAGACTGTGTATGCTTCCATAGAAGTCTCCAATCCCCAACTTCCCTCAGGTGAAGTATGCCATCACCTACTAAGTGATCTTCCTCACCGGCTCTGGCCTTTCTCCAACCCGTTCCCCACATTGTAGCCAAGGTGATCTTTGCAAATCTTGTGATGTCACTCGCCCTGTTTAAAATCTAATATTGCTTGGCATGACCAATAAAGCCCTGCCTCCCTCTAACGCTTCATTACATATTACTTCCTGGTTTAATAAATGTGAGCACAGCAGCATTTTGTTTTGGTTCTTCAGACATGTCATGTGCTCTTCCACCACTGAGAGAGCTCTGTGCTTTGCCAAAAAGACCCTCTCTGCTCCCTGGCACTGCTTCCATTTTAATATTCAGCCACTATTCATCCTGATACTTTTGCTCAGGTGTTACTTCTTCAGAAAGGACACACTTGTCTAGCTCAGGTCCTTTTATAATGCATTCACAGAGCCCAGTGACTTTCATCCAGAACATTTACCCTGGTTTGTCATTATACATTCATTATAACATTATTCTATTAATATCTGCCTCCTTTACCAGACTGTAAACTCCTTGAGAGCAAGATTCTATTTTCTGCATACTGTTAATCTGCAAAATATCTGGGAAATTAGAGAAGCTCAATAACTTTATATTTCTATGAAACTCTTCTAAATATTCATAGTAATATTTTATTGACTGATGTTATTTTTTAACATCTTTAATGGAGTATAATTGCTTTACAATGTTGCATTAGTTTCTGCTGTATAACAAAGTGAATCAGTTATATTTTGACAATTTGCTTGTTTCTAGATGATGAACTTTTAAAATGGACCTATCCATGGGTCAGGCTAGAGGGCATATGATAAGAGAAACACAAGCATGTGGTGGTGGCCCATGTATCCTCTGAGTATAGTGATATACAGTAAACAGTCATCCAAGCCACCATAAAATCCCATGAGGAGGGAGCAACTTGAAGAGGCAAGATGTTAGGATCCAGCAGTCAGTCTCTTGGTGTTTGACAGACTTAGGAAAAAGTAGCAGAGACTAAGCTGTGGGTTTAGGTGGAATTCTGATGAAGACCCAATAACTGGAACTGGACTCAGTGAAGAGATGGCATTGGGGAGAGAAAGGAAGTTACCATCTCTACAAACAGACCAGCAAAAAAGTGGAATTGATGAAGACTCACCTGAGCTATTTAACTAGGGCTTATGAAGGATCCATCTAATTAAGGACAAGAAGAATCCCTGAAGCCTAAACAGTATTGCTCCTGAAGGAGAAGACAAAGGTAAATCCATAGAGTAGCAGAGAATAAAGAAAAAGGGGAGGGGCCATGAAGATTTTTATGTCAATCAGAATTTATTTTTAATATGAAAATATTTTGATCAATATAAAGTGTGCGTGAAAGCTCTGTGTCTGTAGCAGTAAGGTAAATGATAGAGGGGATTAGGTGTTAGAAAATGAGGAGGTGATAAGGAAAGGCTAAAGATAAATTATTGTTTGGTGGAAAAATTAAAAAATATAATACAAGGAAAAAAGGAAGAATTTAAAAAGAAATTTTTTCTCTCAGGGAATTTGAGAATATTGTATACACAGTAAGGGTTTTTGAAAGCCAGGAATGTGTAGTAAATAATCCAGTAAATAACCAGGATTTGGATCATCAGTGAGTCCAGAGTGGAGCTAAAATGGTTAAATAACCCTGAGTAGAATTAATTCCTTATTAAGACAGACACCAAAATAGGAGACATTTTATAGGCTAGAGATGCTAGAGGCATGGGGAAAGGAATAAGAAAACTCTCTTACTTACTTAAAACAGTCACTGTGCAGTGTGCATATTTGAGGGTGATGCTCTTCATTAAATATATCAAAATAATTCTATACCTGTAGGGCTGTAAGTATACATATGTGAGACTGTGGTACAGTCCCCATTAAAATGAATGTAACAGACATTCCCTAGATAGCACATTAAACAAACTAAAAATTTCTTATTTTGAGTACCCTTTGCCATAAACAGGAGAAATGGAGATTATATAAATAATAAAATAATGATAATGATAAGATAAAATGTGACCTATATTAAGAAAAATATAATGAAGTCACCTAAAATTTCTGAGGACATTATGTTAAATTTTTAACAAATAACATATCCTTTTTGGAATTCTTTGCTATGTTTTGAGCAACTAACACAAAATGTTCTTGTTCAAAATAATTTTCCTTACATACATCTCACCTACTTATTTTATGATTTATTATTGTATCAATACATGCTTATTTCACAGACACAGTAGGCAGAATAATAATCCCCAAAGATACCTGCAACGTAATCCTTGGAATCTGTGACTATGTTACCTTACATGGCGAAAGGAACTTCACAGATATGATTAAGGATTGAGAAAGTGTCCTGAATTAGCCAGGTGGATCCAATCTAATCATATGGATTCTTTTTTTTTTTTTTTTTTTTTGGCGATATGCGGGCCTCTCACTGTTGTGGCCTCTCCCGTTGCGGAGCACAGGCTCCGGACGTGCAGGCTCCGGAACACACAGGCTCAGCGGCCATGGCTCATGGGCTCAGCTGCTCTGCGGCATGTGGGATCTTCCCGGACCGGGGCACGAACCGGTGTCCCCTACATCGGCAGGTAGACTCTCAGCCATTGCGCCACCAGGGAAGCCCCACATGGATTCTTAAAAGCAGATACATATCCTGACTGTAGAGAACCAGAGATGGCATTATGAAAAAGACAAAACCCACTGTTGTTGGCTTTGAACATAGAGTGAGGGACTGCAAGCCAAGGAATGTGTGTGGCTTTTAGAAGCTGGAAAAGGCAAGGACCTGATTCTTCCCTAGAGCCTCCAGAAAGAATGCAGCCCAGCAAACACTTTGAATTTAGGCCCAGTATGGGCTAAGTCAGACTTCTAACCTACAGAACTGTAAAAAATAATTTGTTGCTTTAGGCCACCAAGTTTGTGGTAATTTGTTACAGCAGTCATAGAAAAATAATACATACATACACAATGGAATATTTATTTATACAGAAATTTAAAAATTTAGAAGAATAAATGATAAAATGAAAGAGAAAATGAAGTTTACTAGAATCAACTGAGCAAGAACTTAGAATTCTTAGAATAAAAAACATTATTTTTAGTTCATTTTGTCATTGAGATAGAGTTGTTTAGTTTTCCATTGAATTAAAAGTTTAACCTTAAAATAGCATTTCAAGAATGTGTCATTCTTTATTTAAAATGAAGTTAACTTCCCAGGGATTCAGTGAATAAAATATACTCTGTTGTTTACTATAAAAGTATATTATTCATTAGAGTAGTAAATATAAAAAGCTCCATAAAGACTGTACCTTATACAAGTCCAAATAAAAAATTAAACTTTATGATTCTGAAAGATTTTCATAAGCATAAGATAAGCAAACTTTCCTAAAATATACTTACTTCCAAACCTGTTAAATAAAATGACTGAATATGTTTCAGTAGGTTGCCAAATTGTGGCTAAACTCAGACCACATTTCATTTATTATCAGAGTCATATATATTGTATAGAGAAGTATGAGGAATGTGGTTATAATCAGCCATCAAGTTTTGATCACTTCCACTTCTACTGCCACATTAAATCAAACCAAACCACATCAGATGACAATAATAGTAAAGTTCAGCTAAGAGTAGTAAAAATTATATGTATAAACAGAATAAACAATAGTACTTTTATGACGGAGATTACATCAGTTTAATATTTCAAAAGAAAATTCATCTACTTATTTAAGAGACATTTATTGCAAATCTTCTCTGAATATAGATCTCCATATGGCTCTGTATGCTGTTAAAATATACAAACAGGGCCTTACTTAATAAACTTGCACCTGGAAGTAAAAAAAAAAAAAAAGATATGCAGTTGTGTTCCCATGAGCATTCAACTCTGGGGTAAAATTAGAAGACAAATATTACAAAACCACAGTATTTCCAAGTCTCCAGGTTTGGGAAATCTATCTTTAATCTCATTATGTGAAAATGAACATTAGAACGAATTTTATCTCATCTGTGCTCCATTACATTTGTTTTATATCTCCTCTTTTTCATTAGCTCCTTACAGGTTTGCCCCTTATTCTGCCAATCATTTATACCTTTATTTTAAAAAAATATACACTAGGGGGCTTCCCTGGTGGTGCAGTGGTTGGGAGTCCGCCTGCCGATGCAGGGGACACGGGTTCGTGCCCCGGTCTGGGAAGATCCCACATGCCATGGAGCGGCTGGACCCGTGAGCCATGGCTGCTGAGCCTGCACATCCAGAGCCTGTGCTCCACAACGGGAGAGGCCACAACAGTGAGAGGCCCATGTACCACAAATAAATAAATAAATAATAAATAATAAATAAAAATAAAAAAATATACACTCATTGCTTGCTTTGTACCAAGCACTATGCTAGCCGCTGGGTCTATGATAACAAACTAAACAGAATAAAACTGCACCTTCATGGAGTTTAATATCGCATGGAGAGCACATAATTAAACACAAAAAATATTAAAAATTGATTTAAATGCTTTGAATGGAGAGAGCAGAATGTTAAAATATAGGGATCATGTGCAGACCTGAAAGACCTTAGAAAAATTATATTTCTGGTAAGCTGGGAGATCTTCATATAAATACAACTCTCTGACCAGGCGTTCAAGACTTTCCTTGAATGCCTAACGTAAATACAACACCCTTTAAGATTAAAAATATAGAAAAGGTTAAATAACAATGCAAAGGCTAAATAATAAGATATTCATGCAGAAAATAACAAAGCAATGGTGTCTAAATCAGTGGTATTAGTTATTAGTGTTATATTATCAGAAAAAAATATGCTATTATTGTTATTATTATTATTCTTTTATACTGGAGTGGATAGAATAACCTAAGAAAGGTGTTCACATTTAGCTGGATCTGCACACTATGCAGGGTCAGAAAAAAAAAAAAAAGATTCTGACACTTATGCATTATTTTTCCAAAACAAAACCAAACCAAATATAACAACAAAATAATGTAACAAAAGAAATGGACAGTTTTGAAGTTTGGGGAACTTTTGCTGCTTTCTGAAGTTAAATATCAAGCAATTATGTCTGTTCTGCTTGCGTGTCAATTTTCTCATTTTGCAGTATCATATTATGTGTAAGAAGCAGCAAATGTGGTGATGGAAGAATCTGAAACCAAGAACGGTAGACAAAGTGATTTATCCATTACATTCAAACTATCAAAACAAAAGATTTAATATTCCCTGTGCAAAGTAAGGCTATTTTAACACCAAAAGATACTTAATATGATAAGCAATGACAAATGAGATAACAAATGTCTGTGTCTCAACAGTCTCACCTAAATATGCATTTCTATTTCTTCAACATGTGGTGGAGTCCTGCAAAAGCAAAACGAGCCTTTGCATTACCATGAGCATGAATAGATTCATATCATGCAATGATAATTGTCAGTTACTTGTGCCCAGCACTCGTACTGCCCCCAATTATATTGAGTCTGGTTTTAGAGAACCACCCCTTCCCTAAGAAATATAACATTCTTGTGCAGACAAAGTTGCCTGGTGTTATCTTCTATTTGATCAAATTGTTTTTGACGAATTAATTTTTTTTTTTTTTGGCGGGGTGCTGGCCTCTCACTGTTGTGGCCTCTCCCGTTGTGGAGCACAGGCTCCGGACGCACAGGCTCAGCGGCCATGGCTCACGGGCCCAGCCGCTCCGCGGCATGCGGGACTCTCCCGGACTGGGGCACGAACCCGCGTCCCCTGCATCGGCAGGCGAACCCTCAACCACTGCACCACCAGGGAAGCCCCATCATGCTTCCCTGAATTATTTCAAATGAATTATTTCAAAATCGTAATACACTAAAAGCAAAATGAAGCATGGTACCAACATATGTCTTCCAACATGGGCAGCATCAGTGAGATCAGACAGGAAGATATTCTTAGAACTGGTTCCAAAAGGTAGGGATAATGGTAAATAATGTAAGATTAATATCTATTCCTGTGACTTTACTTGGTAAGATCCACTGCTCCAGGATTCTACAAGAAGCACTCCAGGGTTTTGTTATCCCTTTGTGCCTATTGAGGCACATCCAAGGCAACAGCAGCAACAGTCTTCTATTTTAACATTTGCATTCAATGGATAGCCACTGGCCTTGGAACCATGCTCTTAACTCAATAGATTCTGGTAGTGGTGGTTTCCAGATAGCACAGCTGGGTCATCATGTGGTTCAAAGGTGGTCCTTTGTATTTCACATTCTTTGAATAACTTGTTGCCAGTTAAAAATGGTCCAGAAATTGAAACACCTATAGATCTTGGATTGTTATTACTAAAATTTAAAGGAGTGAATCATTCATATCTTTCCTTGTCATGGGATTTATTATTCTGGATTATTTTTGTCCCTTAACCTAGGAGCAGTGAGTCATTATAGTAGCTTTGGGCCCTTTTACCTCTTTTCTTCATTGAGCAGGAGTTTTTTTGTAGAAAAGTTACAGCCAAATGAATATCTGCTTGTATTGACCTAATGACAGCAAAACACTGTTCTGCTAGTCTTTTCTGCAGTTAGGCACAAATAGTCCATGTATGTACCAACATGGTTAGTCTTTCATGATATTGGCTTCCTGGAAAGAATTTCATACTAAACATACAGTAAATGCTGTATAGTTAAAGGATTTAAATCCCTGGTTTCTTTGCCACCCAAGCAATTATAAATTATCTCTCGTGGTAATTTTTCCCTCCATGGCTTGACTAGTTGAGAACCAGGTTCATTGCCTGGCATTTTTGAGAGTCTATTACTATAGAGTTGATACATCAGCACCAACTCTTACTTAGAGGCTAATTACCAGAAGAAGCTCAATAGGAATATCTCCTATCTTTGTCTCCACCACCAGTATCATAATCTTTATGATTTAGAAACTCCTGGTATACAAGATAATAAAGTTCTGCCATGCTTACCTCTGATGGACCTTTCATGTACATATTTTGCTCCTCTCTGTTTAGGCTTTTTGGGAAGAGACCATGTGATAGGTCTCAAACCATAGGCCTTTTGAGCCTTAGATTCTTTATTTGCTTAATAGTGACACTATTCTCTTGCATAATTATCACTGGTAATGAGGCTCACGTTTCGCATTTCCAAATGACTGACTTCGTATTTTGGGGAAAAAATCCAAAGTATTTTGTGTTCTGTTTTCCAGCATCCTTTAATATCTTACATTTGGATTTCATTACCCTTAACTCTAGCCATATATTTGGCAATTATTTAATGATGAGTATATGTGTGTATATATGTATGTTTATGTGTATGTGTGTCTGTGTGTGCATGTAAGTTTTGTGTCAGGGACTTCCCTGGTGGTTCAGTGGTTAAGAATCTGCCTGCTAATGCAGGTGACATGGGTTCGAGCCCTGGCCCGGGAAGATCCCACATGCTGCAGAGCAACTAAGCCCGTGAGCCACAACTACTGAGCCCGTGTGCCACAACTACTGAAGTCCGTACGCCTAGAGCCTGCAACGAGAAGTCACTGCAATGTGAAGCCCGTGCACTGCAACGAAGACTAGCCCCTGCTCACCACAACTAGAGAACACCTGCACACAGCAACAAAGACCCAAAGCAGCCAAAAATAAATTAACTAATTTTTTAAAAAATTAATTTTTTTGTCAGTGATTTGGAGAATAATATTTATATAATTAACTTAATCCATGCTAAATGTAAACATTACTGTAAGCTAGCTATTTGAAGACTGGGTATGTTTTTTAATGTCTATTTTCAAATTTCTACATTGTTTATTGAAATGCACTTAAAGAATAAATACACTGAATCTTTTTTCACTTCTAGCCCAGAATCTGTAAGTTATGCACTTTCATATGTAAGGTCCCCTGGGCCTCAATTTGCATCCCCGAGTGTAATCTATTTATTTGCAGAATATTTTTAAACAATTTTCATGCTCAAATAGTCATGAAATTGAGGGGGCTTTCAGTTTCACTAAATCATATACATTTTCCTATTCTCCGTAACTCCTTTTCCTTTGTGCAGATGTGGCATGTGTTCCTAAGTTATTTCTGAGAGTACATTTTTGGTAAGGCAGCACCATTAGGAAGAAGTCTACTTTAATTTGTTTTGAATTACACCTAAAAGAAGTGAAGAACAATTCAAAATGCCATAAATTAAAAAGCTTATATCAAAAAGTCACAATTAAAAGCATACAGAATAAATTTTTATAGCTTCATTTTGAGATCAAGGACTATATTTAAAACGATGCTCAAAGAGGATATTATATATAATAGACAAAATTATTTCTTTCCTATTTTGAATAATGTGTCATGTTTTATTAACATTAAAATATATTATTAAATGCCCATAATGTAATAAGAGCTTCACCAGGCAATTTCCTATTGCTTTTCATGTGTTGTTTAGTTTTATTGTTTTATTCTCACAACAAACCTAACAAGGCAAAATTATTATTATTTCCATATTACAGATCAGGGAACAGTCAGGCGGGTTAGTCATACAAGCCAGATCAACTCTAGAATGAATGTGCTTAATTCTCACACTATGTTACCTTCTCTCTCCATACATATTTCCTTCAGAATACATCAATCATGGCATAATGGTAGCTATTTAATATTTGCTTATCCTTTTCTTCTGAAGTGATTAATATACCTACACATATATTTGTCATTATAATTTTTTTAAGATTACATTGGTAAGTATACCTTGTGCATTAATTCTCACTTTATTTTGCAGATGTGGTGAATACAAATAGTATGGACTCCAAACATTACAGAGGTTTAATGCTACAAAGATCTTAAGTTAACCTCGTGAAGTTTAATAGTCTAACAGAAATTTAGTGATCCGTAATGCAGGATAGAAAATCTATACCTCTTTCTCTTTTTCTGTGGCCCATTCAGTAACTTGACAAAGAGTTAGACATTCTCAGGGGTTGATTAATGAGAAGAGGATGAGATTAGGAAGAACTTGAAAACATTATTGTGATCTTTATGCCATCATATTTTTTAAAAGGTTTTGACAGAAATTTCTCTCTGAGTATAAAGTTTAGGTAAGGCTCATACTACTTCCATGATGTCATCAGGTATCTTATTTTAATAATAAAATATTCCAAGTTTATGCAAACCATTGAAATCTATTCTGGTACTAAGGGACCACAAGTTTTAAGAATGTGTTTTTGGACCAGTAAAACATTTTTAAGATAGTGACCTCCCCCAAAAAAATGTATAGAATGCATGATTTTCCTGTTAGGACTGACTCTAAAATATATTATCCAAGTAAACAATATTTAAAACTCAACATGTTAGCTAGTTTTGTAAAAAACTTTGTACCAGAAGACTCTGTATAAATGTACACTATCATTAGCCAGTGATGATATTTAAACAATGTAGCAATACTTGTGTAAAAATTATCTTTATATTATAACTAAATGCTATGAATGTACATATCTGTTTAAATAGAATCCTTCCCATTAAATAGCAGACAATTATTCTAGTTTTCCAGGTGTCTGTTTTAATAGTTTATACCCATGGGATGATATATGTTCTTCACTGGGGCAAAACTTAATATCTTAACATTTGTGAACCACACAAATGTACTTCAATTTTAATAAAACAATATGCATCCTTGAGTAATGATTATTATAAGTAATTTTCAACAGCTAAATTTGTATAAAAGGAATTACTTAATAACTTTCTCCATTATATAATATATATTCCATTTTTTTGAGTTGCTTGAATATCTATGAAATCTTCCTTTTCCCATTCTATCTCAGGAAATTTGTAGGGTGGGGTATTGGGAGAATACCAATATTATTTTAAGAGCAAATACAGTTAATATCAATAGATGAGAAAAGCTGACTCTAACACAAAATAATATTGCAGTTTTGATAAGAGTAAAATCATACTCAGATGAATTTTAATGTTCAAATTATTCAAATTCATTAATATATTTTAGGGAATGCCTTTTGTGTTAAAACCAACATTTTTGCCATAAAACAAAAAGCTTAATTTTTTAATGTGCTATTTTTGTGAAGATAAGGAAAGCAGTTTATTGCAGGTGTCCTCATCAGCAAAGAAGGCATGCAACTGTTTGTAGACCCTGTATAAATCAAGATTTAACCAGCATTAGTAAGCAGCATTCCTCACACTCCCTTTATACAAAAATTACTTCCTTACTTCAATTGTTCATATGTCTCTTAAATTACTCTTCAAGATAAACTTTTCTAATGGCATTGTTATTGAGAAATTCATAGATTAATATGAAAGCTCATAGGTCTTTTACAATGGACTCACATCTAACATTTGCAGGGCCTATGAAGACTTCATATCTTATAACTTAATACTTACAAAATTGAATCACGCTAACAAATTATTAAATAAAACATATCTTCTGCCTTGAAAAATATAACTTCATTATGACAAAATTTAAAATATAATGATATAATTGCAAGCATCAAATTTATCAAAGATGATTATATAATATTTAATTATTGTGATTCATGTATGGGCTGATGATAATCATGTCAAAGCAAAAATTGCCCTGGACAAAGTTAAACAGACAAGGAAGACTTCATTCAAAGCTATTGTAATGGGGAAGAGAGAACAGTACCGAGTCTGTACTCAACTCCAGTGAAACAAGGGGTGGAGAGTATTAAAGAGCTGGTGTGTGTATGTGTGTGTGTGTGTGTGTGTGTGTGTGGGTGTGGGTGTGGGTGTGGGTGTGGTGGTGGTGGTGTGGGACGGGGATCAGAGGCCATCTACGTTTGTTAATTATCCTCACTCAAAGGAAAAGCAAACTTTCACATACTTCATGACAGGAGGTAGCTTTACAGTTTAACACCAAAGGAAGATGGGTTCCTATCCTCCCATAGAGACTGGAAGATAAAGACTCTATCTTGATATTTACATTTCAAGGAGATGTCTCCCAGGTCTTTGAGGAAGATGGCCTGGGTTGCAGTGTTGGCAAGAGGATTTTTTTTTTTGACATCTTTATTGGAGTATAATTGCTTTTCAATGGTGTGTTAGTTTCTGCTTTATAACAAAGTGAATCAGCTATACATATACATATATCCCCATATCTCCTCCCTCTTGCATCTCCCTCCCACCCTCCTCATCCCATCCCTCTAGTCATACAGAGTGAAGTAAGTCAGAAAGAGAAAAACAAATACCGTATGCCAACACATATATATGGAATCTAAAAAGAAACAAACAAACAAAGGCTCTGTAGAACCTAGAGGCAGGACAGGAATAAAGAAGCAAGAGGGTTTTTAAAGAGATTTACCTCTCTAAAGAACAGAGAAAGAATTCACAATTACATGTTTCTAAAGGGAGGAGGAGAGATTTCTGTTGTTATGCCATTTGGATCCTGTAGTCCCTAGCATGAGAGGGAGGTCAGGACCCTATAGTCGGGAAGAAGCCTGCCTAAACCACAATCAAAAATAATAATCTAGGGCTTCCCTGGTGGCGCAGTGGTTGAGAGCCTGCCTGCCGATGCAGGGGACACGGGTTCGTGCCCCGGTCCGGGAAGATCCCACATGCCGCGGAGCGGCTGGGCCCGTGAGCCATGGCCGCTGAGCCTGCGCATCTGGAGCCTGTGCTCCACAACGGGAGAGGCCACAACAGTGAGAGGGCCGCGAACCACACACACACACACACACAAAAAAAAAATAATAATAATCTAAAAATAAAATATTCTTAAGCTTTTAAGAATGTTCTTAAACTTTTTTTTCCAAAATGATGTATTAATATTAAAAGGCAAAATAGAAGTTATAATTGAATATACATTTTAAAATCAAAATTATTAAAATTGAATATTTAAAATTGAATTTATGAAAGTGCATTTATAAATCTTACTAAATATTTTAATAGAAATAAAACTACTCACAACTCAACTCTAATGCTCATTGTCCATTAAATGACTATCAGAATCATGTTTCTTGAATGCTTTATCTAGATCAATCTATTTTGTATACAATTTTCAGTATCACACAATTTGTAAAGGATAAAATATTTCTCAGCCACTTGTACAAATGATTCTGAGTTCCTCCAGACCAACAACCTGGAACACAAAAGGAAGCAGGAAAGTGAACATTAAGGTCAACTGAGAAGTGACACTTTCCTTGTTTTGTTTTGTTTTGTTTTGGAAGAATCTGTTTCATTCCTACTGAGAGAAAAAGAAAAGATAATAGATTCATCTTTTCTCTTACCTAAGTGCTTCTGTTTTTCAAACTCTCCACAGTCACAAGCGGTGTCCAGTTTCAGGCTCAGTAGCAACACAGCCCACACACTTTCCTGCATTAGGACCATATTTTTAGCTTAGAGGATGTAGATCTTCATTTCTCCTGGTAGATGATGTTGCTAATGAGAAGGGTCGTTAATGGTTTTAGTACATCATGTCCTAAAGCTGAGCACTGAATTCAAGTGTCATCCATGTGTGTGGTCCACAACATGGGTCCCTTTTACCTGAGTCTATGTAGAGATCCAAGACTGAAATCTATGGGTTATAGAATCATTATTACGGCATACTTAAATTTTAATTAGAATTGTAAACCATTTACCTGAATCTTGTTCAAATGCTTATCTTGTTTTAATAATAGGAATGTATTTAACACCTGTTTTTGTCTCTTTGAAATATGTGGGATAGCTGATTTGGTATCTTCAACTACCTAAATGTTGCTAATTAAAGGTACTAATCCATTTATATTTGGCTTATACTTTTCCTGAAGCAATACAGCACTTTTTAAATTATACAATTAAGATAATTTCATGTTCTGATAACGGATACATTTAATAATTCAAATCTATCAGCTAATTATGACTTTGTGAGTTCTGTGTTCTTGATAAGAATAGTAATATTTCTTAAAACAGTGTTGTCATTTGTCACACACTAAAAGTATTAGTGATGGGCTCACGTAAGAGAAGGGATCCAATTCAGAGAGAAAAATTCAACTTTTTTATTGTAATTTAAAAAGTAATGTTTATATCACCATGAAGCACATAGTTACTGTGTATAGAATATTTTAACAGAATAATATTACTGAGGGTTGTAAATATCTCCCATCAGGATAAAGTGATGTGTTTGGCTTGAGTGGAAAACCATAATTTTAATTTTTAAAGTGTATGATATAAATTCATTGTGAATACTTGAGTTATACATTGGAATATTCTAAGCATGGTTGTAATTTGTAAAAGGACATTCAAGAAGATGAACAGTAGGGGCTAACTAGCCTGATCAAGCTAGTTACATCTGAGAAGATTGCAGCCAATTTGAGAACACTCAAATTTTACAAGAAGGTGAGATAGTTAGCAAAAAATACCTTCTTACAGGGGCTTCCCTGGTGGCGCAGTGGTTGAGAGTCCGCCTGCCGATGCAGGGGACACGGGTTCATGACCCGGTCCAGGAAGATCCCACATGCCGCAGAGCGGCTGGGCCCAGTGAGCCATGGCTGCGAAGCCTGCGCATCCAGAGCCTGTGCTCCACAACGGGAGAGGCCACAACAGTGAGAGGTCCGCGTACCGCAAAAAAAGAAAAAAAAAGAAAAACCTTCTTACAAACAAAAATATACTTTAAAGCTCAATTTGAAGCTCAAACAGGATACCTAATTATTGGTAGTTATTGCTACAATTATGATTACAGTGATTTTATAGAAGCTGACTTGTTTAAAAATTTAAATTTTAAGCCAAAGTTTAAAACTAAACATTAATTATATATTTTAATCATTGCATGTTTATATTCTTATCACTACAAGTTTATTTATTGACTATCTAACATTTCTAATTTACTTTATAAGGTGGGCTGAATGTTCTGCCAAGATGGATAGGGCTCAGTGATACTTTGCAAGAATATGGACTTTGGTTATCAGAAGCATAAATCAATTGTGATATTTGTTGGTATTGCTTTCTGTTAATAACTTTTAAACTTTTTTTCTTTTTACACTTACACTAAATTTAGATATATTTCAATAAGGTGGGAGTGGAGTGGGAAGCCCTGAGGCAAGCTGAGTAGGACAGTCCTCAGGAGTGAATTGGTCCTTTGTTTCTGGGTTAAATTTTCAGGGAAGAATGGTTATGGTTTGAATCTAAGTAATCGTTGTTACTGTTTCAATCCTGAGATTTTCTTAATTCCATAATAGTTATCAGTGTTTTTCATTTTTTAATTGTTGAGATTGATGGTTCTAAAATATATAATCTAGTCATCTTTCTTTGATTAAAAATATAAGTGCTGAGATTAATACAATAGAGTACCAATATATTATTATTTATTTTAATTAGTATTTCCTTCTGAAATCTTATCATCAGCTCCTAAATTAAGTATAATTTTAAAGTTTATCTTTCAAACAACCATTAACCAGGCATTTACTTTGTGAGGCTCAACACCCTGAGTTGTCAAAATGAATAATATGTCTTCCTGCCCTAAAAGAGTGCATAGACTTCAGGAGGAAAGCAAGCACTAATTTTATAAAACACATGACATCTACCATTTATTCTGCTCTGAATTAATAAAAGCATGAAATATCCCACACTTTTTTAATGTTTAAATCAGATGTGTCCATTAGGTGAATCAGAAAAGTTAAGTGCTGGCAGTCTGAGATCAAGAATAAAGAAACATTTTCTTGGTTGACTACAGCAAATTGTGATATTTTACTTATTTGTTTAGAATAAATATCTACTATGATTACATTACAATTCATTATATGATTATGATATATAATCATACACACTGAATTATATTCTATTTATGTAGATACATTCTATATAGAATTCAATCATATAGAATATTATTATATTACAGCACATAATAGAATCTTACATACAAAAAAGAATGTAAAAGCTAATACAAGTACATTTAACTTTCTTTTTGAGAAAAAGTTTTTTTCTGTCTCTGTGGGTCTTTTCATTTTTTTAAGGAGGTTTTCAGTGACCTGCAGCTCTCAGACACTTAAGTTTTATGTCAGTCATCTGTGTAGTTACAAAGAGTGGCTAGAGGAACTCAATAATTATATGAATTCAGAAGAAGGAATGGCTTTTAAAATATGGATTCTTATATGCACATATGGAGGACCATACTATTCTTCTAAGATAGTATATGAATTGAATTATTTGGATTTCAAAGTCTCTGAATATCACCATTCCATACTCAAAACTTCTGTCCTCATATGATGTAGTTATTACCCTGGTGTTTTTTTTTGTTACCAAACATATTTATCATGTATTTAATAAAAACCAAAATTCTTAGCTCTATCATATTAAAATAGCTAAATCATATCCATGTATATGATTAAGAGACTGTAGAACCATTGACTATGATTTACTACTAAAGGTAATAATATACAAACCATCTCCCCTGCTGAAGATTAAACTGCCGGTTACTTGCTTTCTTAGGCGCACTTGCAGTCAAGATGCTGGATGTGACCTGGGCCCCAGCAATTATTGCATGATTGCAGTTGGACATACACAAAGCAGTGAATATGAGGAAGCTATCCTGTGAGTGTTGTGATTGGGAATTTCCACATCCAGGTGGCAGTGCTGGCAGTGGTTTCAGCATCCCCAGCATCCAGAGTTGATGATGTCTGAGGTGCACTTTGGAGTGCCTGTTCGCAAGGATATTGGCAAAGAGGTGTTTATGTAACGTTAGGTGATAGAACTTGTGATGTTATTCCTGACTATGTAGTCTTCAAACTTGATCTAGACACGTACCAAAGTTTGTGTGAGCTACCAAGTTATCTTTTATTCAATTCCCTTTCTGTTTAAATTAGACAAAGATGATATCTGATGCTTGCGATTAAGAATCCTGAATGATATAGGAAACAAGTCAGTTAAAATACTTAAAATACTATGTGTCCTGAAGATAAAGATACTGTGTGTCCTCCTCCTCCTCCTTTCTTTATCCTTCAAAACACTTTTTTACCCTTAATCAATAAATAACTGTTATACACTTAGTATATATATATATATATACTAAGTTCTATTCTCTATAGTAGAGCTTACAAGTTTTGGAGTATCTTGAGTCTCCGGCTCACTGTATTTTTTTTTAATTAGATTCTAATGGCCTATTCACAGCTGGAAAGTATTCATTCATGTGACTCCCTCAATGAGCCAATTTTTTTGTCAAGTCAGAATTTTTATGAGAACAAATTTGTAAAATTCTTCCCATATCTGTTTATTTCATTATCACCATATAAAGGTTTATCATATCACATATATATGCATATGTTATTATCACACACATATGTATATGTTTATGTTATATATATGTATATAGAGTTTTCATAAGCATAATAAAGGAAAGGCATTATTTAGATATTTTTCAGTTAAGTATTTTGAAGGGCAAATTGTCCAGGCAATGTTTTACTCTACATAGTTCCCTTTCTTTCTCTCCCTGAGGCCATGGGTGTTTTATTAAAAGTCCCTAAAGCTATTCTTTTAGTTTGAAGGTTTTGCCCCACAATCTGTGTTGAAACACCAAATGCTCTTTTTTATTTGTCTCCAGTCTTAATTCCTGGGCTCGATAATTACATTTTCAATCTTTGCCCCTTGGTTTCATCTCTCTGTCTCTCTCTGTCTCTGTCTCTTTCTCCTTCTACATGGAAGCTTGGTGGTAAGATTTGCCTGCACAAAATTGTGGTTTCTCTCCAAGATGCTACCTTTTCCTTGCTCCCCACATCTTCAGGAAATGCAACCTATGAGTAGTACCCAGCTCTGCCTGACCTTGGTGCAGCCTCTCTGCATGCTGCACCCAGCCCGGAACCGCTCTCCACAGGCTCCAGCCTGTCTGGGAGAGGAGGTAATCTGACAAGAGTAACTTAATAGTCAGAGGCAGCCTGCACACCAAGTGCATAGTTGCCAGAACAGCAGAAATGCTAAGTTTACCGTAAGGGATGGGCAGCTTTTTAAAAGTGTCTAGCTGCAGGGAATTAAAGCTTCCAGATGGCAGAATTGCTGCTCATCTGCAGCCAGACGCCCCACCCTGCAATTCTCCAAGACACAGTCCCATTCTTAGCAATTCTAGGCTTAAACTCAAGAGGCAATCTTCTCCCCTTTTCCACCCTTTCTTCTTCCCACTCTTAGATATGTAGGGCATTCTTATTTTTTCTGTTCAGATTGTAGGTACAGAGTAAAACTGATTTTAAAATAGTATGTCTAGTTTAGTTTGGAAAATAAAGAAACAGATTCAGAAGACATAGAAAGGTTTATTCTCTCATCCACACTTGTGCCAAATAGGGCAAATAATTATACCTGCCTAGGCTTCAGGACATTTCTTCTGAAAAATTCATTGTCTACAATGTTTTATGAAAGCAAGAGTTATGGTGCTTTGATTTTAAAAAAGCCTATTGTAAAAAAAAGGCTTTAAAATCCTAATCCAAAATGTAATAGTGTCCTACTATCTCCCCATCTGGAGATCAGACTCCCGGCAACCTGAAGCACAGGCACAGCTCCAGACTCAACAATAGATCACAAAAGTTCTCGGGAGTAAATATAGAATTCACATGCATTTTACTTCTTTCATGGGGACCCGCTGCAACTATCAGCAGACTTAGAAAGCTGTTCATAAGGAGATTTTATTACTAAACCAAACCAGATAAATATTAAAGAGAGTTCAGCAGTGTATAATTTAAAAAAAATTATAACAGTCAGTTGTTTCAGTACCATTTATTGGGTAGATCATCCTCTGCCCACTGATTTTAAAATCACCTCTGTCATATTATAAAGTTTCTATAAATGAGTGTGACTCTTTCTTGGTTCCCTATTCTGAACAACTGGTTTATTCTCTATGTTAATTCTACAATAACATTGTTTTAATTACTAAACTTATAGTATGTCTTGAAATTTGACAGAGAAAGTTTCATATTTTAATCTTCAAAATGGTCTTGCTTGTTCTTGGCCATTTATTTTTACATGAAATTTGGGATGGGCTTCTTAAATTCCATTAAAAGGAAAACACATTTGTGGTTTTTATACATATTTCCTAAAATGTTTATAGATTTTGTAAGAAAATCAACATCTTTATTTTTTCACTTATTACATGCTTTTTAAAATGTTTTGTATATTTCTTAATAAAAACTCGAAGCATGTTTAGATAGATTTCTCAGACCCTATACTTTTAATTCTATTTTAATAATATATTTTCAGTTACTGATGTATAAAAATATTACCAACATTTTTTTAACGTTGTTCTTCTGTCTAGTTCACTTGCTCATCTTATACTAACTTACTTTAGGTGTTCTACTGTATTTTATATGTACTTGTATATATTAGCATTCACATTACATAAAAATTGGAATTTTTCTCCTTTTCAGTCTATATCTCATTTTTATTTTTTATTGTCTTATTGCACTGCTCAAGATGGTATGTAATAGAAATGGTGAACTAGGGAATCCACTTCTGAAATGTCTGGTTTCTTTTGTTTTGTTTTGTTTTGGTTGCACCACACAGCATTTTGTTCCCCAACCAGGGATCAAGCCCTGTGTCCCCTGCAGTGGAATTGCAGGGCCCTAACCACTGGACAGCCAGGGAATTCCCTAGGGCATACATTTCTCACTACTAATTTTAATGACAATTATTCTATGGTATCTCTATTACTAATTTGGTTACTAGATTAGTTGGATAACCTTAATTATGTTAATGAAGTTCCTTTCCGTTCACAGATTGCTAAGAATCTGTTTTTTTTTTAATATCATGAACGAGTATTGAATTATAGTAAGTGTTTTTCTGCATCTATTGAGATAATCCTTTCTTTTAAATCTATTAATTTGGTGGACTACATTGTCAGATTTTTTAAGTTGAGCTATCCTTCTATGCCATGATACAATATTTGTTTCTACTTTTCTGACTCCATTTACTGAACTATTATGCAAGATGTCTGTATCTGGTTAGTGAATGGAATTGAGATTGTCTATTTATCTATGTATCTATCTATTGTAAAAAATTAGTAAACAGAAATCTCAATTAAATAGGGTTCGGAGATCAGAGGTGGAGCGCTCATGCCCTGTGATGAGAGCAGAGCCCAATAGGAAGAAGAAAGACTCCTCTTCTTTACTGACAGGGACTCAGCCAATGAACAGCCATGGATTCTTTGTTTACTATAGCCGTGCCAACTTCCTTTCATCCATACAAAAGCATTCTCTTTCCGTTGCCAGGTGAGGGCTTGCATGTGGCTTGCCATAGTTGCAGACCCTGAATTGCAGTTCTCCATGGATCCTGAATAAAGCCATCTTTGCTGGAGAAATATCTGGCAGCCCATATGTTTCAAGTCATTATTTTGGTGGCCTGTACAGAGAACAGAGAAGACTCTCTATGGCTCCACCGCTGATGAGCAAACAAGTGCAGGACCCACAATTAAGCTCATTGTTGCTCACTGCTTTTCTCATCAACCATGGAGTTTGAAGGTGCATCTTTCTCCTGATCCAAGCTCATGCCCTCTTTGCATTTGAAGCTCTCCAGGCTTTATTCTGGACCTATTTAAAGGTTTTGTCTTTCTGGTTGAGGCCTTGTTCTGTATGCAAGTACTCGTTTGACCTCTCTGTCTGATTTTGAAATCAGACTATTTCACTGAAGCTAGCTAGCCTTTGACCCATTCTTTTGGAAACAGGGTTGGGTTGCTTCTCTGAAATGGTGCCAAGTTTTTTAGCCTTTGGCCTATTCCTTTGGAAGGACTATTCTCTCTAGAAACTGGCTAAAAATTCTTTGGCCTGGCTTCTCTGGAACCAATCTGTTTCCTTTGAATTGGCTGGGATTGGCTTACAAGCTGTCTAAATTGAGCCATTTGTGTTGTAAGCTATTCAATCTATTTGCAAATCGTTCTTTAGAGGAAAAAAATTCTAAGAAATGGGATACCGGTTATCTAAGTATTTTGAGAGTGGCCCCCATACAGGAACTTTGGCCAATTTTATATTTAAAAGTCTTGGTCCTTTCCCATGCACATTTCTAACTAAATGGACCAAACTGACCAAAGGAAATTTAGAATATCAGTGGCCATTATGGGGAAATTTTGAAATCCCCAAACTGAATTTCCTTGAAACCAAATTGGACTACAATAGCTCAAATATTTTCAGAACTGAGTGGAATGCTTACTTTGATTGGTATTTTGAGGTTTCCCCGTGATATCAGGAGTCTAAAATTGCCTTTCTGAAAAATAAGATTTTAAGATTAACTGAGACAAAACATGATTGAAGAAAGATAAAATGTCTCCCAAAGCATCTTCCTTGGCTTCTCTCTCTCAGACTCCAATTCTGGCACCATCTTCCTCCTTTCCTTCTATCTGCCCATGCCTCCCCTATACCCTCACAAATTCCCCCATATTAATTCTCTTGCTCAACTTCCCTTTTTCTCTGAAACACTGATCATTTGTCCCTATTGAATCAGTTACCACTTTTCTTATGGGCAAAATCTCCAACTGATGTTGACAAAATTCATAGCATACCTCCTATCAAATTTCAAATGGACTCCTCAAAACTTCTTCCCAGAATTAATCAATACCCTATAAATAAAGAATCCCTTCAAGACCATAAGAGAAGACTACAAGGCTCAAAGCCTCATTTTCCTTTGTCTAGTCCCTGTAACACTCCCATATTACTGGTGAGAAAACTTAAGGCTGAGGGTGGAGGTTGCCCAGCACCTCTGAGCAAGAAACAACTTTGTTATTCCTCCTCACCCTGCTGTGTCTAAGCTTCATACCTCACTAACATCCAATCCCACTGGAAGTAAATTCTTTACTGTAATTGATTTACGCAGTGCATTCTTTAGTATTCTGGTTGACGAAGCTAGATGATAGCTTTATGCCTTCACTTGAGAAGAGAAACAATTCACCTGGATAGTAATGCCTCAGGGTTATACTAATAGTCCTTGTTACTTCTTGCAAATCCCGCAGGCTGATCTGGATGATATAACGTTTCCTAGAAGTTCTACTTTGTTGTGATATGTGGGTGATTTGTTTTTTTGCTTTCCTTCTCAAATCTAGTCCCCCGAAGACAGCATCTGCTTGCTAAAATTTTATCCTTAAAATGACATAAGGTCACCAAAGAAAAATTGCAGTTTCCCCAAACCCAGGTTGATATTTAGGGCATCTGATATCAGAACAAGGCCTACACCTAGATCCAGATAGATTTTATGGTGTCTTAGGTTCCCCAAAACCCTAAACTAAGTGCCAACTGTGAGGTTTTTCTCAAGCTACTTGGTTATTGCCTAAACTGGATTCCAAATGTCTCTCTTATGGTCAAAACTCTATATGTTTTACTCAACAATAACAACCCTGATCCAATTTTATGGGAAGAACCAGATGACATAATCTTCAAGGCCTTAAAGGAAAGTTTTATGAACCCCCTGCTCTTGGGAATCCCACTTATCAGAGTCTTCTTTTTGTATACAAAAAGGTAGGAAATGCCTTTGTGACAGTCACCCCAAAACACAGGGACTATAATTAACCCATAGGGTGTTATAGCCAGCATCTGGACCCTGTGGCATGGGGATACCCACCTTGACTAAGAGCCATTAAAGACACAGCCATTTTAGACAGTGCTGTTTTGACCGAAGCCACTGGAAAATTCATTATGGTATCCCCTTTAACTCTTTGTGTACTTCATGCAGTATATGCTCCTCTGAATTCTCACCACAGTCAACATTTCTCAGTCAGCCAACTCACCTCCTATGGAGTCCTTTTGTTTACTGGACCTCACATAACTCTTTTACCTTGTAATAACCTTGACCCAGTTACTCTTCTTCCCTCTGTCACTGACCGAAGTCCCTCACAACTACATAATACTGATGAATCACCTCCTGAGTCCTCATAGTAATCTACAGGAAATTCCATTGGGTAATGTTGACTTCTCATGGTTCACTGATGGTTTCTATTTAAAAGGTGACAATGGCAATATTGTCCTGAGTATGCTATTACAATTCCTTTTGCTATTGTGGAGGCAACATCTTTACCTATTGCTACTTCAGTCCAACAAGTTGAATTATACACTCTTACACAGGCTTGTGCTTTAGCCAAGAACAAAACTGCCAATATTTATGCTGATAGTAGATATACTTTCAGAGTCATTCATGATTTTGGATTGTTGTAGAAGCAGCATGGCTTCCTTACTTCCAGGGGAAATGAAATTAAAAATGGTCCCATGTTTAGGAATTATTCTGTGCAATATTTTTACCTGTCCTTTAGCTATTATTGATTCTGTGGCATTTTAAACTTGACTCTCTGGAAGCTAAAAGAAGTCACCTTGCTGATATTTCTGCAAGGAATGCTGTCTTTAAAGGGACCAACAACAGCCAGACTTCTATTATAGTCCAAAGGGATATTTCCCCAAATGATATTTTAGAAAAGCTGGCTAGAGAGGCTTAACAACAGGCCTCAGGAAAGGAAAAACAAGCTTGGAAATTCAACAAATGTTATTTTGGTAAAAAGAGAAAGTTCTGATTTGGACCAAATAACAATCTAGTTTTACTGGAGACTCTAAAATTTCCATTCCTCACCCACCACTGTACATGCATTAGACCATCAGTCTACTGACAAAATGACAGCATTGATGAATTAATATGGGTGGGCAAAAAAGTGGCTACCTCACCTTTTCCTCTTGTCTGAAGTACAACCCAGAGAAGCCTGTTTGTCCTGCTCCTGGACATTTTAAACTGCATAGTGGACCATTAGAGATCTGGCAAATGGATTGCATACAACTTTCTCTGTCTCATAAATATAAATATATTTTAGTCATGGTCTGTATGCTCTCACACTGGACTGACTATGCTTACTAGACTCAATCCTCTGGTTTAGTCAAACACATTAATGCCATTATTAGGACTCAGTTGGCAAAATGTGTAGAGGCCCTCCTAATACCTTGGCCAAAAGCATTGTGGTCGATCCTGCTCAATCTCAGTTCCACCTATTTTGGAACTCACAAATGCTCACCCTTTGAGATAGTCACAGGAGGCCCAATGTACTGCTTCTTCTGACCCACAACTGATCAAAGGACAGATACTCCGATTTGGCAAAGGCCTAATTGCCCCTATTAAAAATAACCATGTTTTGATAGGGCAATCTTTTCACAGTGTACACTCAGGAGATGAAGACCTTAAGAACCATACCTTACAACCTAGAGATATTGTCTGTTGGAAAAGATACCTCCAGAAGAACTCTCTTCAACCTCACTGGAAAGGCTCTTGTCAAGTGCTGCTAACCTGCTTTTGTACCACCAAACTCCAAGGAATAGACTCTTGGATTGACATGACACATCTAAGGAAAGTGCAAAGCACTTACTGGACCTGCACATCACCTGATGAAATCTGAGATTAAAGATATTTCAGAATTGAATCAGGTGGCATTTGTTGAGACAGCTTTCCCAAGATATCTAAACCAAGCCTGCTGGAAGTTTGTCACCAAATATCTGATGATGGTATAATGCTTCAGATGATCTCCAATGTTTATGATCTTGAAAACATATGGATTTTAGATAAAAAGTTCCTAAGACCTTACTTCTCCTTGTTACTTGAATGTGACTTTAGTACATTTCCAATCTGTTGCTTTCCCTCCAATGTGAGACACTAAACCCAGGAAAGGTCTTTCTTGACATTGAAGGACAAAAAGCCACTGAATCTAGAAAACTTGACTCTTCATCAGCAATGCTTTTAGGGAAAGATCTTGATCAAGACGGATGGGGAAATGTAAAAAAATTAAGTAACAGAAACTTCAGTTAACTAGAATTGGGAGACCAGAGTGGGTAGCTCCCACATCCTGTGATGACAGCAGAGCCCAACAGGAGAAAAAGACATATCTTCTTTCCTGGCAAGGAGGTAGTCAATGAAAAACCATGTACTCTTTGTTTACTATAGCCCTTCCACTTCTTTTTCCTCTCTATAAAAGTGTCCTCCTTCCCTTGCCCTGTGGGGACTTGCACGTGACTTGTCATAGTTTGCAAATCCTGAATTGCAATTCTCTGCTGATCCCGAATAAATCCATCTTCGCTGGAGAAATATCTGGCAGTCTATTTGTTTCAGGTCAAAACGTTTATCCATCTATCTATCTATCTATCTATCATCTATCTATCTATCTAATCTAGCTCTAGACAAATCAACTAAGACAATCAGGGAAAAAACTGTAGTTTGAGAAAGTTAGATTTATTGACCCATAGCAACAAGAGAAAACACACTCAAAACTCACCATGGGACATCTTACCAAAAACTGAAAAAAGATGGAGTAATTGTGAGATTAGAAGAAAGAATGGAGTTTAGGTAAAATTCAAATGAAGTGTTTGGACAGACTCAAATCAAAGTAGGTTGCATGTAAAGGGGTTAATATCTGCTCTGGACAGCAAAGGGAACCCAGGTTTCTGTTTCTTTAAAAACTACAAAGTTATGATAAATATAGAAAAGTGTGTTTAGAAACTCCTTATCTGACACTCTCCATCTGGATTGGAAATCAAGGCTGCTTTTCTGTGTCAAAGCCAATTAGATCCTCCAGGCAAGAGAAGGATGTTACATTTCTACTGATGTAATTTCAAACAACAGTTTCTGATAGTCTTTAATTTTGAAGTTAGAGAAAAAAGTTTTGCTGTGAATAGAAAATAGTCACTCAGGAAGGGTCTGCTGTAATACTTTAAAGTTGAAGAGGGACCATGGGAAAAAAAGTTGTTTCTTGTTAACTTGGCAGCTGGCTTTATCTGTATCTGTCATCCCAGCCTGATGAATGGAAGAGCAGATTTTTGCTTTCTCAGTCAGAGCTAATTCTCTCTTTCTCCCTCTCTTTCTCATATATAAATGAGCTAAACATATGTAGTTTATATGTTTATATATATATATATATTTATATATATATATATATTTATATTTATATATGTATGCATACATATATTTACACATCAATATACACATATGTTGGTAACACTGCATTTATATTATAAACTAATAATAATTTATAAATACACACACTTACACAAGCATACATAATTTTCAATTTTTACTAACCCAGACTATTTTAGTACCAAAGTTTTAACTTCCTGAAAAAATTAAGTTGTATATATGTCCCAATTTAGAAAGGTGCAGTCATCCAAATCATTAATAAGCTGCCTTATTTCTTGTTATTATTTTGTTATTCAATACAGTATTCTAATTTTAATAATATAAAAATGTATGGAGGATAATATAATAAAGTAAAACACTTTAACAGATATTGTCATTTTGCCAAATATGCCTCAGATTTGTTTTTCTTTAAGAAACGGACTATTACAGACATAATATCTCCTAATCTTATTCTCCCTAGTGTTAGCAACTGAATTTTAGTTATACATAAATGTGCACATATACACATGTATGAAGCTGTGTGTGTATACGTAATTAAATTGAAGAAAAGTCACTAAAAACCAAGAAGAATGTATATATATATAAATCCACAGTTGTACTTTTTAATTTTCTATTGACTTTTTCTTTTTCATGATAAATAATTAGTAGTTTTCATGTTCATTGTTACTTCTTCTGCTTTTACCTATTATTGTTTTATAACATCTAGAGTTTCTTGTTTTTGTTTGATTCATTTGTTTTGTTTTGCTTTAGATGTTATGTTTTCCTTTTTCTGTTTTAGGATCCTATCCATGCTTACTTCAAGTTTACTTTTCATTGATACAGCATATTAATTCTGTCAAAATTATGTTTCTATTTTTGATTTTAGATTTATTCATGGGTTTCTTTAAAATATTCATGAATTTTAATTTTCATGTTCATCATGGATGGACATTTATTTTCCTGTCCTTTTTGCTTTGTCTTTCTGCATTCACCTTTATTCACCTAGTAGTTTTGTGTTTGCTTATTTTTGGTCTCTGTGGAGTCTCCATGTTTGAAATAGATTTAATATCTTTTGTTGTCTCCCATTTCTTAGGGTAATGGTGATATTAAAAATAAGTCATATCCAATGAGGAAGGCTGTCAGTGAGTTGGCCAAATCCTGAATTTAATGCTACATTTTCATTGTTCTCCTCTCCCATGTATGGAGCTGCATATAAGTCATTGCTCAAAGAGTCATGAGTAAGAAATTTTCTTTAAATGTGTTCTTGAATGGGGGAACCCCACCCCAGTTTCTGGATTCAGGATTAAATCAAAGATATTCTTGTTTTTAAATATAGCTCTGTGCTTATAATTTGCTTTTAACTCTTTATAACACATTGCTATGTGTTTGCAGTAGTGAGTAAGGGAGAAATTTCCCAAACGTAATCTACTAACACCATCAGGAATGGAAGAATATTTACCTTATTTTCATATTTGAGGTGAAAGTCCTTGTAATTACTTCACCATTTTATGTATATTACATCTCTTCTATATTACCAGTGGTGATATTTGTTGAATGAATTAATGAAAATTAATGAATGAATATTTCTTGGCTTGGTAGAGCAATTTTAATATAAAAATACATCATTAGTAATGTATTATAATGAATTATAATTCAGATATTTTATATATATATATATATATAATTCATATCTTATTTAATAAGTGAAATTATTTGTGCTTTAGATTCTTTTTATCTTACTTGGATGATTTCGTTTTGAAAATGACTCAATTCTCCATTATGTGAGATGAATATGTCAATAAAAATAAGGTAATATTTTCTTAAGAATATAACAGTTTGGAAAGTGAAGTTGACCTAAAGATACAAAGAAAATTATTTTTCTACTGGAAAAACTAGGTAGATTTTAAACTACTTCTTAAAACAAGCAATTATTTTAGGTCCTGTAAAGGAAATTCTTTAGAGAAATAATTTTTAGTACTTGAAAATGATTTGAGAAAGCATTTTAAAGTAAATATATATTTCTCTTAATGTCATTTAAAATTTATATTTTCCAAAGCAAAACCTTAATTTGAAACAAGACACACAGAAAAATACTACTTAACATTTAAAAATGAAATCATCCAAGAATGAAATCATTTGGATGTAAATGGAATTGTTATCAAATTAATTTTACAGCATTGTTCAATTTAATTTTTACTCTATTCATCTATCTTTAAAAATATTATATATCATAATCCTTATAAGAAAACAATTATATTATAGTGTCATTCAAATATTCCTGTGCTATTTTCTGACACTTCAGTTTCACAGATATAATCCTTACCTATTTAAAAGCAGTAACATTCTTCCCTTCCTCGGCATTTTTTTTCTTTTTTGTATTTTTCCTTGTTGTTTAGTCCCAGCATGGGCTGCTTCATGATTGATGAAACCCAGCATGCTGTTACAACCATTCAGAGAACAAACTATGTCTTCATTTATACCTTATTAACTTAAATGTCAGGGTTTATTGGCAAGTTGTAATTGCTAAAACACAATCTGATCAACCACTTGGGGAAAAAACGACTGAAAATTTACTCAGAAATCTCTCGGTATGTAAGTATTAGTGACATTAGTTATGAAAGTTATCTCGTCCAGAATACAGGCTTTACCATCTTATAAATCCAGTGGCAAATTTCACAGTCACTTGGATTATTGTACTTAAGAATAAACACAAATCTGAACAAACACAAATGACACTTGTCTAGTTAGAAATAATGTTTGACACAATGAATGCTATTTTATTTCCAGATATAAACTGTATAGATTAAAGTAAACTTAACAGTTATTATCTCCAAACTTATTCTTATGCTTTTATTTTACCAAGCTGTGTCTGCAACTCTCCATCTCTGGAAATTCTATGTTCTATATTCTAGTAATACAGACCATATATAGTTCTACCAGGATGTCATATACTTTCCTTCCATGTCTTTTTTCAGGATATTCTAAATTTTGGGAATGGTCTTCTTTTAACTGCAAAGTAACTAAATTCCTACCTATCTCTCAAGGATGAGTTTAGAAGGTAAGTGCTACTTTGAAGACCACCTCGGATTTAGAGACCGATTTTTTTCTCTTCTTCTTTTGCAGATGATTTCATATCTACATCAATGACAATAATTTAATTTAAACCACATTCAAACCAAATTAACATGCTTTTGTGCTATTCCACTCCACTAATCATACAAATATATATATATATATATATATATATATATATATATATATATATATATATATATATATAATCTACCTTCAAAGAATTTATAGATGGACAGTGAAACAAGCAAAAAATTATTTGATGTTCTGTACGTTAAGTGCAACAATAAGCAGGATAAGTGTCTGTGGTCTGCTGAAGAATGACAGGGAGTTAGTATTGCAGAAGATTAATGTCCTAACCAAGGAATTGCATGAGATAAAGCTGGAAAGGCAGAATGAGGCCATGCTATGAAGGACCATATTGTGAATATGAATTATGAATTCGTATTCATCACATGAATTGTAAGATATAGTAAAGAGTTTGGCATATTTCACTTTAGGTATTAGATGATTACAGAAGGATTTAGAGCAAGGAAGAGTTATAAGTTACTAAAGGGAAAAAGAGATGGGGGATAAATGGCTGCTTTTACAATAACTGTGGAGGAAAATGAGTAGGAATTGATCTTAAACTTGAAGTATGAAATAGCAGAAAATAAAATGAAAGAAATGAAAGAACAAAAAGGGGGGGAGTAGTTCAAAATATTTAGGAGGTAGAAATAAAAACAACCACTGACTGATTGTATACGGAGGAGAAATAAAAAACTCAATGCCACTTCTAGATATTCTACCCCTCTTTGTGAGGTTACCATAATGTAGAGATTTGTTCTGTTATACTATCTTGTCCCCCTACTTATACCTATTTCCCACCAGTTACCCAGTCTCTCTTACTCATTAAACTTTAGCCCTGACTTATGTTTTTCCTTTCCACTATAAGTTCTGCTATTTTTCTAGGTTGTCCTTAAGGATGCACATCTAGCACCTGGCCTCCCAGGTCGGTAACCTCCTCAATTCCAACGCAGTACTCTATGACTAACCTAAGTCTCTACTCTAGATTCTAACTCAAGGCTTGACTCTTAAAATTATTATTGATAACATTCTGTCCTTACAACTTACTTGTTCATAAATATCCCACTTTGATGTCAACAACCATCAATCTGGAATATCCCCCACTTAGCTGAATAATTCTTAAGCATCTTTCAGACCCCAAGGTCACTTATGGACCTGTTCCATTACATTCAGTGTAAATCACACTCTACAACCATCTTTTATTTTCTGTTTTAGATCTCATCATATCTAGTTATTATATATTTATTTTGAGGGTATATTTTTACTATGTATTCTCTGCAATAAAGTTTAAGTTCAATTTTTAAAATGATTCTATTTTTACTATAAACAAGCAGTCAAGTTTCTGTCCCAGGCAGATAAGTTGCTATTGTTAACAACTGACAAAAATAGCAGAAAGAACAGATTTGACTTGGAGATGGGAAAGGAAAAATAACCATTATTTGAGGTACTTCATTCTTGATAACATTTTCAAGTATGCATCTCTTTGTAAGGGATATAAGGCTGCTCATCATCCCATAATCAAGACTCTGGAGCCAGCATGCCCGAGTTCAAATCCTAGCTTCTCCATGGATCACTTGGTTAAATGGGGCAAATTACTCAACTCTTTGATACCTCCTTTGTAAAACAGGCATAATAATAGAGATTAGTGTTTAGCTTTTGTGTGAATTAAATGAGCTAAGTGCTGAGAAGATTGCCTGTCAAAATGAGCGCTTGAAAAATTTTAGTTGTGATTTCTATTACCTTTGTTATAATGAATGTTATTTCTAATTGTACTTACTTACATGAGTAACTTACTCTTGTAAGTTACATGTTACACGAGTAACATGTAACTTTAGAATTGTTGAGAAAATTAAATGAAATTATACCTGCAAATAACTTACATACTGCCAGACCCTATTATAATTATTGTTGTTATTAACATATTATTACTCACCTGCTAATAGTTACACTGGTTCACCAGGGACACATTATTATTACTTTCTTTGTGAGGTAAAAGTTACAAATTTTTCCACATATATTTGGAAATATTTATATTTAAGGTCTTAAGGTAATTAAAATAGTTTGTTTATTTAGTTCACCTATGTTTATTCTCTTGTCACTTGACTTACACAAATAATCAGTATATAAAATGCTAAATAAATAAAAACTAAAATGAAAACATCTTCCTACCAAAGATAAGTTCAAGGTGAATATTTGCTAAATAACATATGAATGTGTGTGTGTGCATGTGTGTGTATGTGTGTACTTGGTTGAGACTAGAAATAGTTTTGATAGAGACACACATTAACGTTAGATAAAATGTAATGCAATTGTATATAATTGAATAAAGCATCAAATTAAATAAAGCTATTTAATCAAGAAGTCAGTGGATAAAATGCAATTGCCCAAAAATAATAATTTGGATATTCTAGGTCTTTTCCTTTTTACATACATTTTATATTTGGCTTATAATTATCTACCAAAGTCAGACAGAATCATGATTGTGACTGCATTAAATTTAATAGGTCGATTTGGGCTTCATTGATGTGTTTACAATGTTTAGATTTCCACTCCAGGAATATGTTGTATCCCAGTTTATGCATATCCTCTTTAATATCTCTCATTATTATTTTGTTCTTTTAGTTCAAAAGACTTGCACATCTTTTGTTGAATTTGTTTTTGAGGATTTTAAGGTTTTTTTTTTTTTGTGGTACTATACATTAATTTTCAAATAAATCCATTGTGGCCAGAGAATTTACTCTATATGATTGCAATCCTTTTAAGTTTATTTAGATTTTTCTATGGCCCAATATATGGTCAATATTAGTGAATGTACCATGTGCCCATGGAAAAACAACATTTGTATTCAGCAGTTACTATGTGTTTTGTTCTACACATATCAATTAATTTAAGATGGGTGACAAGTTTATTCAGTTTTTCCATGTTTTTATACTTTTTCCTAGTTTTTCTATCAATTGCTGAAAGAAGGATATTGGAATCTTCAGTTCTGATTGTGGAATATTCTGTTTATCTTATTCACTTTTTCAATTCTTGCTTCACACTTTGTGAAGCTCTGTTATTTTTGTGCCTACATGTCTACTATGATTAGTTATCTTCCTATGAATTGAAATGTTCCTTTTTTGTCTCTGTTAATACATTTTGTCTTGAAGTCCACTTTATCCCATATTTATATATCCATTCTTATCCACTAAGGTTTACTGTTTCCATAGTATATCTTAACTCTTAATTTTTGGGTGTTTATATGTGTTTATGTATACTTAATTACAACTCTTGCAGACAAACTCTGTCTTTTAAACAGAAATTTTAATTTATTAATTCTTAGTGTAATTGATATGTTTAGAATAGGCTTTACATTTTACTATTTGTCTTCTTTTTTCTGTCTCCTTACCTTTCCTGTTTTTTGTAATATCTTCCTTTTGCCTATTTAGAGGTTAAATGGATAATTTTTGGAATTTATTTTTACTTATTCATTGACTTTTTAGCTATATCTCTTTTCTTCATTTTTAAGTGGTTGCTTTAAGAAATACAACATGCACACACTGTTCATGGAATAATTAGAGTTAATATCACAGTCCTTAAAAAAATAGAAACTTTGCAACTATATGGGTCTATTTATGACTTGCCCAACATTTATGATCTAAGTGTCAAAAATATATTATACCAACACACAATAAAGTTTCCTAAGATATCTAAACTTACCAAATAACATGCAGTATGCTCAGTTAAGTTTCAATTCCAGATACACAACAAATAATTTTCAGTGTAAATATGTCCCATCCTACATTTGGAATATATTTATACTTAAACAAATTGTCTATCTAAAATTCAAGTGTAAATGGGAGTTTCACATTTTAACTGTTAATCCTATAAATTCCACAATAAAGTATTATAATTTTTGACTTAGTCTTATTTATTTTAAAGAAGCTGAGAGAAAAAAAATAGACCTTTATATTTATCAAGATCACACCCACTGCTTTTCATTCCTACCTGAATATCCAAGTTTCCATTGGTATCATTTCTCAACAGGCTGCAGAGTCTTTTTCATTCTTCGAATCTGTAGATATTAAGTTTTACCAGTTGCTTTTAGTAAATATCTTCAATTTTTCCTCCCTGTGAAAATGATGTGACTTGTATGAAAAAATAAGTTAAATAATTTGCCCTAAGCCCTGTGCTATAGACTGAATATTGTGTCCCCCACCCCAAATTAATGTTGACATTTTAATCCCTGATGTGATAGCATTAGGAGGTGTGGCAGTTGATAGATGACTAGATCATGAGGGCAGGGCCCTTGTAAATGGGATCAGTGCCCTAATAAAAGAGATCCTGGAAATCTCCCTTGCCCCCTCCACCATGAGAGGATTATTCTATCAGATACAAAAAAAGTTGCTATTTCTTGCAGTTTATATAAACTAACAAACTGACACACAAAACCAAAAACCTATCTTGAATGAATATTTTCACTTCTGTTAAAACTTCATTTTTCTTCTCCCTTTTTAGAGCAAGAATCTTAAAGGATTTTCTATATTCAATATCTCCTATTATTCTGGGTTTTTTCACTTAAACCACTCAATCAGGCCTTTGCCTCCACTACTCCTACTGTAAATTCCTTTTAATGTTCCTACTAACGTCTATATTGGTCAATCCAATGATCAAGTTTCAATTTTCACCTGACTTAAACTATCAAGAACTTTTGACACAACTGATCTCTCTAACTTCTTAGAAATAAAGTAGATGTGGCTGAAGGTACCCAGGTAAATTCTGTGCAATACATAAAGTAGAAGCTTTAATAGGCAGAATCAGACTTTTGCATCCTCAAACAAATCCTCCCATGAATAATTTAATGATATAATTTAAAGAAATATGAAGATGATCCATATATAATGTGGTGTTTTCAGTTTTATGTAAATTGAGAGAAGCTTGATAATATGAGAAAAAGAAATGTACCCAGGGAATATGAGAATATAAGTCCTACAAGGCATATCTACCACAAGTTGTGGTCCATTTACCCACAATAAATATAGTGGGGTACAAAAATTATCTCATATTTATTTAAGTTACTCAACATATGTATTTTTCCAAAGATTCTATTATAATTATAGATTATGTGAGAAAAAAGGGGTCTATGTTCTAAACTAGATATACCTTCAAAATAAGATAGACTGATATGGTTTAAGTAGGTTAGCCAGACTTACATTCTTAAGTTATTTTCAGGAGTATTATTGTAATATATAAATAATTTTAAATATTGCTACTTTTGTGCACACACAAATTCTTTCCTTACACATGGTTAAAATACACACAGTGGAATAATCTCTTGGAAATATTTCATTATGCACATTCAGAAAAGAATTATAGAACAATTTCTTTCATTTCTATGGTTTTCAAATTGATTTTTGTTTATAGTCATTTCTATAAATGTCAATAAGTCCTCTAGTATACACAGTTTCACATTTACATTATCACACTCAATTGTACTGAATTCACAAAAATAAAATATAAGCATTATACTTTTATGTAACACACTGTTTGCTAAATATCATTACAAGTTGAATATATACACATATGGTAGAGAGAGAGGGATATTTCTAAATACAAAAAGAACAGATTTGCCCTGCTATTGCTTTGAGCCATTTAAAATATCCTGACTTTAGTTTATATAACTAATGCTATTTATGATTCATAAAAGGAGATTTTCATAGGAAATTAAAGGTGTAAGGCCACACTCTAAAGATGTTAAAATGTGTGCAAAGAATGCTTGTTTCATTTTCAACAGCATAAGTGTGAAATATTCTTTCTTTCCCCTGAGTTTATCGTATAGTTATGAAATATTTATGACAGATGCAAAAATAAAAATGAGAAGGCTGCAAAGGATGGAAAATTAAGGGTGTTGAAATAAACTTGATTGATTCTAAAGCAGAAGCAGAAACATACTAAACACTATCACAAACTCTTGTCTTAGAGATAGAAATTATTGGAATCCAAATGAAATAGTAGATATTTCCTGGCTATAATATTAGTTTGTTTAAAGAATATTAATAGAGAAATAAGAATCAGTGTTCAAACCTTGATATTATCTTTAACCTTATTTTGGAGTGATGATCAGAGAATCTTCAGAAATGACAAAGTTACTTCACACACACATACAAAATAGCGCTTGCATACAAAAAGCAACACACACACACACACACACACATACACACACCCTTAACTAACCTCAAAGATTTGATTTCTGTTGAGTAGGGCTAGTGATCTTTACTGTATATGACCTTTTGTGTCCCTTCCTTAAGTTTCTCTAACCCATTAGATAAAAGTAACCAGAGCAATATATTTTTTAGGTCAAGGTAAGGAAAGTGTTCTCATAAAGCTGGACAGAGGTAAATGATCTCTTTTGGGAATTAGTGAGTTTTCTCATGTATATTCTAGCATGACCCCAACTACTACCTGACTTGAAAATGTAGAAGGATTACAAGTGTAATGAGTACAAAATGACACAATTCACACATAAAAAAAGAAATGGAGCTTTATATCTCTATAACTGAATTTAGTTTAGCTTAATGGTTTTCTTCTTATGTTTGGGAATAACAATGTTCTAAACTAATGGTAAACATTGTGTGGGATTTTTCTCCTTTCTTTTTTTTTCTACACTTCTGCTCAATGAAGACCTAGTTTGCAGTGCTTCAAGTATTATTGTAGTATCCAGTGAAATAGGGCATGTGATTCATTATGGTCCTCTGTCTCCTAGAAGACTTTGCAAATATACATAATCCTTTCTGCTCTTTGGTCATCAGGAAACTTTTGTGCTATATGTGCATTTCTAATGCTCCCAGTAAACTTTTTTGCTTTTCTGTTTCCACATCTACTCGGCTTTCTCTGCATCATTCTTTTTCCAAACATGATGTCTCTCCAGATTGACTAGCTCACAGGTAGCCATTTTTTTAATTTCCCTCAGAAGCATAGGAACTATTCAGATGTACTATTGTACACCATTCTGAGAGCCCAAGCTTGGTGTGTCTGTTTTCCAGCTCATGTATCTAGTTGTCTTATTATCTCACTGAATTTCTATTTAACTTGGCATCTCATGCACCTGTTTTTCAATTGCTCTGGCATCAGGCTAGGTGTTTAAAGTTCTCTAACAGGCTTGCAGTCTCCCAGAATTTTTCTTAGGAAGATAAAGGAATATTTCTTAAACATTCAAGGATCGCTAAGCTTATTCATGTTTCAAATTTCCCTCTTTCCCCCTACCACTTAGGATTTCGCCTAGTATAAGAATGGACCATTGTCCTCTCTGGGACACTGTCCTATATCAAGCTTTATTAATTTCTTAGTCTTCTTTCAATTCTTAGGCTCTTCAGACCTTGGCCCAGAAATTAACTTTATGTCTTCTCTGTGTGATGCAGAAATTAGTTCTTACATATTTATGCATACTTTCTAATTTACTTCTATGTCATATATTCTATGACCTTAAATTGAATAGTGGCCCCAAAGATATATACAAATCTTAATCCCTGGGACATGTAAATGCTACCTTATTTGGAAAAAAATCTTTGCAGATAAATTTAAGTTAAGGATATTGAGATAAGGTGATCATTCAGGTAGGTCCTAAATGCCATCACAAGTATCCTTATAAGAAGAAGGCAGAGGAAGATTAGACAGACACACACAGAGGAGAAGACAGTGTGAGGATGGAGGCAGAGAATGGAGTTAGCCAGGGGTCCCCAACCCCCGGACCAAGGACCAGTACTTGTCCTCGGCCTCTTAGGAACTGGGTTGCACAGCAGGAGGTGAGTGACGGGCGAGTGAGAGAAGCTTCATCTCTCGTTCCCCATTGCTCCCCATCTCTCGCATTACGTCCTGAACCATCCTCCCCACCATCCGTGGAAAAATTTGTCTTCCACAAAACCAGTTCCTGGTGCCAAAATGGTTGGGGACCGCTGGAGTGAGCCACTAATGCCAAAGATTGCCAGTGACCACAAGAAACTGTAAGAGGCAATGAACAGATTTTCCCCTAGAACCTCTGGAGGAAGCATGGCCCTAACAAAACCTTGAGTTCAGACTTCTGGCTTCCAAAGCTGCAACAGGATAAATTTCTATTGTTTTAAGCCATGTTGTTTGTGATAGTTTGTTTCAGCATTTGCAGGGAACTAATACAGACTGACTTTACTAAGGATTAGCTTTTGATAGCTAAAGATAGTTGAAGAAAACGTTTTAAGATAAATGTGCTTGTGTATGTATACCTCAGAATGCTCAGGTTCTGCATTAATAAGAACATGGCTTCAAAAAACATGGTTACTGTTATGAATTTGGAGATCTATTCAGAAACTCTCTTTACTTTAGGCTGTGTTGTAGGCAAAATAATAGCTTCTCAAATATGTTCCTGTTCTAATCCCCAGAACCTGTAAATATGCTGTTTTATGACAAAGGGGAATGGCAGGTGAAATTAAGGTTGCTCACTAATCAGCTGACTTTAAAATAGTGAGATAATCCTGGGTTATCCCAATTAGTTTAATGTAACCACAAGGGTCTTGAAAAGTAGAAAAGGGAGGCAGAAGAGTCAGTGTCAGAGTGATATATATGAGAAAGACTCGACTATACATTGCTGGCTTAAAAGATGGAAAGGGGTCACAAGCCAAGAAATGTAGGCAGCATTTAGAAGCTGGAAAAGACAAGAAAACAGATCTCATAGAGCCTCCAGAAAGAATTGATTTTAGCCAAGATCCATTTTCGACTTTTGACCTCCAGTGGGATGTCCCAAATATTCATAAATTTGAGCTAAGCTACCCAATTTGTGGTAATATGTTACAGCAGCAGTAGAAAACTAATACAAAGATTTGCCAAGGATTACATTTGATACAGATAGCTAAAGATAACCTTTTAAGATAAACATGTGTATGTATATCTTAAAATGTTAAACTTCACAAAGAACTTGGTTTCACAGATTATGGTTTCTGTCATAAATTTGGAGATGTATTCAGAAACTCAGTTGACCACTGCTTTAGCTTATTTCTTCCCAAGCTCAAAGGCAGTGTTCATAGTAATGTGTCACTGCCATTCAAATCAGAGAGAAGTTTATTTGGTACAAGGAATCACTAGGAATAGATCATTCACTAAATTTCTACCAACTTCTTCCAGTCTTCCTATTCTCAAAAAAACCCACAATTATTTCTCGTCCAGTTATCCTTGTCTTCTCTTTATCTAAGAAAGTAACAATGATGTCGCATTTCTAGAATGCTGTATAGAGTCCTTATTTTCTACCATGGTGTGATGAGATAAACACTTACTCCCAGGAGGCTCTTTTTATTGGCTACTTTGAAGTGATCAACTATGTCTCCTGGAAGATTCTTCTTTCTTTGAGTCTAGTGCATGTGAGCTGAGGTCCTCTTAAAGGGAAACTGATAGGATTAAATAATCTTTTGTAAGAGCTTAATGCAATTTGGTCTGCTTTCCAAACTCAAATCTTCTGCCATTAGTCCATGTGTATCAATTGTCTAATATTGATCACCAGGAGGACTAGAAAAAGACTCGAAGGAGGATGGAAGAAAAAAAAATTCTTGTGGGTCAGCTTGACTCTATTCACTGGTTTCTTTCTGGCTTTCTAAGACTTACCAGCCTTCTTAGCTTTGATATTGAAAACCGGCTATTGTTTTCCTGGGTAACATTTTCTTTTTACTTTATTTTATTTTATTTTTAAATTTTTATTGGAGTATACTTGATTTACAATATTGTGTTAATTTCAGGTATACAGCAAAGTGAATCAGTTATAAATATACACATATCCAGTCTTTTCTTAGTTTCTTTCCCCATATAGGCTATTACAGAGTACTGAGTAGAGTTCTCTGTGTTATACAGTAGGTTCTTATTACTTATCTATTTTATATATAGTAGTGTGTATATGTCAGTCCCAGTAACATTTTCTTGACATTGTTCATTTTCCATTAAGCAAAAGTAAAGGGTCATTGTACTTTTTTTAAACAGCAAGGAAATAATTCTCCTTCAAATGTTAGGACTCCTAACTTCACTAAGAATCATTAAATCTTTTACCACAGACACAGAAGAGGCTTAGTTCTCTCAGAAAATTTAAAGCTGTTGAATTTCTCAGCAAACTACCTCAAATCTACCCTTTCATAATTTTCCTTCTTTTAAAAATTGTGATTAGATTGTTAGTAGAAAATTAATATCTTAATTTAGAAAAACAATAAATATTAGTAATCAAGAATAAGAGGTGGGCACACCATGACTGTACAACCAAAGACAATCTCCAGCCAGACCACTTTGATTACACACAAACCAAAAATATCTGGCATTATAAGCACATATTCTATTGAAAATTTAAGTTTTTATTTAGGAGAAATATGTAAACTCCATTTCATGTTAAAATAAATTTATACCTTTGTCATAAAGACCAAGAATACCAGAGTTGTGAGATTACTATAACAGAAATAGAGAAATAAAACTTTATTTTTCATGATAATCCAATTAGTTGTGATTTCTATGAAAACTAATAATATGGTGTACATTCCTAAAAATATTTTAAATTAATTTATAAAAGAATATGCTTATATAATTTTGAAATGTCTTTATTTCATTATTTTACATTTAAGAAAAAGTGATAAATACTGCAATGTGCCAATGAGACTTGGCCTATCTTGATAACACAGTTCACATCAGTAATGCACCAGTAAGGAAATAACTTCAAATTATAAAGGGTAAATTTGAAAACCTGGAGAAATGGAAATAGTAAGAAGCCTCTACAGTGAACATAGAAAATAAGGATTTGGAATAGTGATGGCAACTCAATAAACAAATATATATCTTTTGGTGCTCTAATATTTCAAGAATATCTTAGAAGATTATGACTTTTTTATAGACTATATACAAAGCATTACATTTTAAAACATTTTGAAAAAAGAACATAATTTCTGCTTTTATTTTGGTGGGGGAGAATTGAAGAAATAGGAGTTGTATATGAGATTAATCTCTGAAATTTTACTGAATCTCTCCACCACTTTCACTTTGGCGAGGTTAAAGAAGCAAGACATAGTGGACAGTACCCAGCATTCTGCCCATCAATAGAGAGAGACTGTGAGTAATAAAATTATTCACAAAGGATTCTTCAGGTGCCTTTAGACACCCTCACCCAGAGTGGAGCCCATTATTTGTGAAGATTGAAATATTGTAAATTGTGAAACCAAGTTCAATAAATATCAGCTAGTAATATTCAATTAGTAATCAGTTAATCTAGTGATTTTTTCATTTCATTTCTTCTTTAACTTTTTCTATTATACTCACTGTAATTTCCTTCATTTATTTCTACCCAAGATGACTGACTGACCACTAAACTGATTATATAAACAAACATATCCTAAGGCCATTGTTTGCATTAATATGAAATAAATATTACATTACTTCTCTTCTACTGTAAAATATCAGAGCATCTCGTGATGCATCCAAAACTACATAGCCTTTGTGATCTAAATGTTTTCCAAATAAAAATGGGACAACTTTCTATTTAGTATTTCATGACTGACAAAGTAAATATACATGTTACTGGGTTAAATACCCTTGCTTGCATACTCCTCATGTCTGTATTGGGTTGCTTAGAGCATACTAAAAGTGACAGGTAGTGGAATGAAGCTCATCCCTAAATTGCCTGCAGCCTAAAGGCAGCACATGACCACGCTTTTTAGTGTAAACATATTAATTGGTTGGGAGGCCTACTCTAGTCTGCTTTTTGTTTGTTTGTTTGTTTGTTTTGCGGTACGCGGGCCTCGCACTGCTGTGGCCTCTCCCATTGTGAAGCACAGGCTCTGGATGCGCAGGCTCAGCGGCCATGGCTCACGGGCCCAGCCGCTCCACAGCATGTGGGATCTTCCTGGACCGGGGCACGAACCCGTGTCCCCTGAATCGGCAGGCGGACTCTCAACCACTGTGCCACCAGGGAAGACCCTAGTCTTCTTTTAATGCTTATACAAAGCTGACAGCTTTCAATTCATGCCAAATAAACAGAAGAAACATATGAAGAGTTATAGTAAAAGGACGAAAAATAAGGGAGATAAACAGAGTTTATCTGATTTCTCATCTGTCAAATTTTCATCCTTCTTTTACTTCTATCCCCCTCTCTATGGTGACTAAAAGAAACATCTTTTAAAAGTTACTACCAGTAAAACACCACTGTGTTAATAGTGGCTGCTATATCTGCTTTGCAATGGGAGTTCTTCCAGAGGCACTTTTCTTTAGTTACTGACGTTAGGAGCTTCTTTAGACAGTATAGATAAATCTATACTGGATAGGAGGCGGTGGGATTGGCAGTTGTGACTGAAAAAATAAAATAGTAAAGATTAAACACTGGTGATAAATACAGAAGGCAACTGTAACAGTATTAATGTTATGATTTTCTTATAACTTACACATTTAAGAACTGTAGCACAAGATCCCAAAGAACAACCTCATATTTAATACATATAGCAGTTGGTTATCTCTAATACCATTTTATTCAGTGTACAAAATGACTAAATAGGCTTCAACATAGCAAAAGCATGTGGAGATACCAGCTTAGCCAAAGCATCCCAATCATAGGGACTCCATTAAGGCCCTGCTGAAACAAATCTGATTTTAATTTAAAATCCACAGGAAAGGGTGCTCTTTGCTATTCAACTGCTGTTTTTGCCTCAACACCAAGGAGTGGGGTTTTTTATCACCCACCTGCTCTTCCACAAAACTGTCTTCACTGAAATGGATATCTTGTCTTTATTTTTATGGTTTTTAACAATCAAAGTCTGTGATCCAGAACTGCTGCAGAGATATCACTGAGAAAGAAAAGCAGTAAATCCTTCTGAATATTTTGAATCAGCTTAAGCAAGATAAGCACGATAGGTAGGTTTATGTAGAAATCATTACTTAACACTTTATGTGTTGAATGTGAGCAGAATGGGTGGACAAGGCCATGGATGCTCCAGGCTTTGTGTTAAGTATTTTTGAATGAGTGAATGCAATTGCTAGTGGAATGCTCTCTCTTTTAATTGTTTTCTACTCTTCATCACACAAACCATTTTTGAGGTAGATAGCAAAATCATAGCTTTTCTCTAAACAAAAATTTTTATTTCAAAAACTTCTATACTATTTCTTGAGTTAGGATAGACTAAAGAAGACTAAATGCTATGTTTCCATGAGCTGAATCAAGGTAGTATTTAAAGCATTACTTCAACAGTATTGTCCTTGGTTATATTGTATTTATATATTTGGGTCACTAAAGTCATTTCAGATGACAAAAAGTTGGAAAATTAGGGGCAACTGTGTTCTATTGGAAAATACTCTGAACCAGGAATCCATTCTAGTTCTATCACTTATAAGTTGTACTCTGTATACCTACACAGAATCCTCTCTGTTTAGTTCTCAAACTGCAATGCCATATTAGATATTTTAAGCATATACATCACATCCTAAAATACTATGAGTTTTAAAGTATTTTCCCCAAAGAAATTTTCAAACTGCCTTAGTAACTTTATCTTTCCTGTGTATTTTAGATTCCACAGACATTTTTTCCTGATGTATGTTCAATATATATTTTTGAATGAATTAAATCTTATTCTTACTAAGGCCTTTGGGAGAATACAAAGTTGGATAAAAATTAATCCCAGCACTCAATAACATTTTAAAATAAAACTGGAGTTTACTAAAAGAAGTTCCATTTAAGAATATCAATGAGTGAAGCCAGAAGGGTCAAGTAAGGGAAACTTAGTGAATGTGAACATGTGGAAAATTACCTCTGAATTCCTGAAAATATTATAGAGCCTGAGGAGATATGTATTTTCATTTAGTAGTAAGAAGAAAAAAAATCCTTTGTTTTTGTTTTTGTTGTTTGTTTTTGTTTATTGTGCATTTATCATCCACATGCTAACAGTTTATATATAGATATTTTTATTTATCTTCATAAAATTTCACGGGAGGAATGAAAATGTAGAGCAATAAAAAGAGAAAACATCATTTCTTTTTAGATTAGCTCAAAGTTTCTCATTAAATAGCCTCAATATTGATGGCCAAGCTCCTGCTCCATCCCTAAATCTGATTTAATTTTTCTGACACTGAATATTAGCACTTTAAAAATATCTTCCAGGGACTTCCCTGGTGGCACAGTGGTTAAGAATCCACCTGCCAATGCAGAGGACACGGGTTCCAGCCCTGGTCCAGGAAGATCCCACATACTTCAGAGTAACTAAGCCCGTGCACCACAACTACTGAGCCTGCGTGCCACAACTACTGAAGCCCCCGTGCCTAGAGCCCGTGCTCCGCAACAAGAGAAGCCACGGCAATGAGAAGCCCACGCACTGCAACAAAGAGTAGCCCCTGTTCACCGCAACTAGAGAAAGCCCGCGCGCAGCAATGAAGACCCAAAGCAGCAAAAAAATTTAAAAAATAAAAATCTTACAGGGCTTCCAGCGTAATCCGGTGTTAAGAAGTGCCGTAGTCCATGGTACACTTGTTGTTTCTTTAACTATTAAAAAATGAGGACTACCCCGGTCCGGGAAGATCCCACATGCCACGGAACGGCTGGGCCCATGACCCATGGCCGCTGAGCCTGCACGTCCGGAGCCTGTGCTCCGCAATGGGAGAGGCCACGACAGTGAGAGGCCTGCGTACCACAAAAAAATAAATAAATAAATAAATAAATAAAAAATTAGGACTATTCTAAAACAATGGTAAGAGGAAAATAGTAATTTTATTCCTAAAGAAGATTTATATCTGACTTACAACTAAAAATCTTAATGTTGTAAAAGCTAAAAAGCTCTTTAGATTCACAATTTTTCATAAGAGAAATCTGAGATGCACAGTCTAATTAAAATTTTCACCAGCATTTATGGAGGGCTCACCTTGAGCTGGGAGCTGTTCTAGGAACTTTGTATATTAATGATATAATATTCACAATCAATCTATGAGACTATCCGTTACACAAATGAAGAAACTGAGGAAGAAACACAATATAAAGGTTATGTAGCTTGCTCACATTCGTATGCGCATTCAATAGCAGATCTAGAATTCCTTTTGAGACTTTCCAGCTCCAGAACCCACTCTCTGAGTTATGGAGGTTTTTTCATAGGCCTATGATTCTCCTGACTCCTTTCCTAATTTTATTTCCACTGCATGGAGCTGTATCTTTCTCTAGAAGACGAAGAGGACCATTTTCCTCTAACCTCCTGTTGAACTACTGACATAGGTCACTAAACTTGGGCCATGCCAGTTGAGAGCAATGTCTGTCAGGAAGATCACCTGGATTTTAAATACTGCTCTTGCAATTATTAGCTGTGTATGTCGGGAAGTATTGTCTCCTCCTTCATAAAGGAACTTGGCATATGAAGAGAGGACCTCTGTTTGGGACACTATTTTGATCGGATGTGTCATTTTTTTTTGTGACAATGATGAAAGCCTGAAGACAAAAACAAAAAACAAACAAAAACAACAAAAACAAAACTAGTTTAACCAAAATCTCCCCCTAATTTCCCAATGACCAAAATGAAATCTCATGACCACCTTTAATGGCAAGAGGGGAAAATGAGCTTGGTGCACCTTAATCTTTTTTTTTTTTTCTAACATCTTTATTGGAGTATAGCTGCTTTACAATGGTGTGTTAATTTCTGCTTTATAACAAAGTGAATCAGCTATACATATACATATATCCCCATATTCCCTCCCTCTTGTGTCTCCCTCCCACCCTCCCTATCCCACCCCTCTAGGTGGTCACTAAGCACCAAGCTGATCTCCCTGTGCTATGCAGCTGCTTCCCATTAGCTGTCTATTTTGTAGTTGGTAGTGTATATATGTCCATGCCACTCTCTCACTTCGACCAAGCTTTGCACTCCCCGTGTCCTCAAGTCCATTCTCTACGTCTGTGTCTTTATTCCTGTCTTGCCCTAGGCTTAATCTTTTAATCATGTATTGAACAGTTGCCATGTACCAGACACCACAGTATGAGGTTGGAAATGTTACTTCTCTTAGTCCACATAGCAGCCAAGCAAAGAAGGCACCATTATTCTTGTTTCACTTTGTCCCTGTGAATGATTAAAAAACAAAGACATTTTATCATTTTGCAATCTAAAATTAGTCTGCTGTTTCTACCTACAAATACCCCCTCCAAACTGCCAAATTACATGTTCTCATTTTCAGTGTAAAACATATGGTCACTATTTGTATGTATTAGCTACCTTATATGATACAGGAGGTGACTGCTCATTTATGGCTTTTATAAGTGGCATGGGACTTTAGCTCTAACTAGCTGTAATGTCTTAACTGGAATATACCTTACTTGGAGAGAGAGAGAGAGAGAGAGAGAGAGAGAGAGAAATAGACAGAGAAAAGGTAAGAAGGGAAAGAGAGAGAAGAAGAGCGAGAGGAAAGGGTTGGGAGAGAGAGAGATTAGACTGGGAAACAAAAACAATCGATTGATTCAATTAAACTTTTGTCTAATTTTGCTTAGAGTGAAACTTGAATAAAGCCATCAACAATGAAATCCATTAAAAGCAGTCTGGATTACCCTAGTAAATATTTTTAAACACAGGAAATAGTGGGGAACATATAAAATTGATATAATATTCAGAGTTCAGTAATTACAAATTGATTTGTCCTTTGAGATTAAAGCTCAGTTTTCATCTATCTTTCAGATTACTGTATCTAAAATAAAAACATCTTAATTTTATGGCATTTAACAGACAAATTTCAATTATCATTAATACTTCGATGAACCAAACTTTAAGAAATTAACCTTAGTTTAAGAGTAATATCTTAATATCTTAATGTAACTATGTTTCAATTTCCAAAAAGATAAAAGAAATTCAGAACTTAGATTTTTATTGTCAAAAGAAAACTTTATATTTGTCATCATCTAGATATCGGTTAAAATGAACAAAATATGTATGAAGTGATTAATATATGTAGCATATTATTAACATATACACATGATAAGAAGCCCACTGTTTAAACTTTATATTGTACAAAGTAAAATTTTATATCTAAATATTAGCACTAGTGTTTCTAAGTATTTAGAGTATTCCATGAGTCCTGTTCTTTTTTCTTTCACAAATCAGACTTACTTATTTATTGAATGGCTTAATGTACATAATTGCCAAGGTCACTATGTACAGACAAATGAGTTGGAACTTTATATCTTGGTCTCTTCTTCCTTTGATGGAGTCTTGATTTCCTCCTTCTAGGCCTGGAGTGGTTCTGCACAGCTTTGCACCTTCTGTGGTTTTAGACCTGTGAGCTTCAGGCTGGTCAGCCAAAGTTTTCTTGCAAGCCTCCTCTGCCTTCAGTCTGGGGACGAGTTCCATGGAACCTGCCTGTTTCTGAACAGACTCCTCTTCACTTTCAGGTTGTGGCTGTGATACACGTGGTGGTTAGTCTTCTTAGATTCATGCATTCTGAGCAGCAAGTGCAGAATTCTCATCCTCCTCATGCAGGTAAATTTCTTGAGCATTCCAGCATTGGAATGCTTACCTATGCCCACATGCCCGCCATTCTCATGGAGCAAGTTGAAAGCCATTATATTCCTGACATTGAGCTAATTTACATTTCTGACCCTACATTCTTGACACTAAACTAAGTATTGATTTTCTTCTTTCCTTCCATCAGTCCATATGATCCTAAGGCACTGATATCTCTAAACATCTACAATTCCTTCACCCCTTATTTCCTTGTTTATCACTTAAGAAAAAGGAAACTTCAACCATTTGATTTCAAATTTTTATTTCTATAACTTACAATGCTTTATCATCCAAACAGAAGAGCTTGTGCTCTCTAAAGGACAGAAGAAAATAGTGGTGTATAGTCATACCAGGGTGAAAAAGATTGAAATTTGTAAAGGTAGTGCAATTTGAGGAAGAGAGATGACAGCAATGAGCAAATGAAGGCTGGGCATTTTCTACCCAAAATGCTATATTTTATATATTTGAAATGATCTAGGAGTGTTAAAATTGATGTAGCAATTGTATACCATGGTAACTGTGATAGGTAATTTTATGTGTCAACCTGACTGGGCTAAGGGTTGCACTGGTAGTTGGTAAAACATTATTTCCGGGTATGTCTGTGAGGGTGCTTCAAGAACAGATCAGCATCTGAATTGGTAAATTGAGTAAAGCAGATGGCCCTCCCCAACATGTGTGCATATCATCCAGTCCACTGAGGGCTAGGATAGAACAAAAAAGCAGAAGAGGGGTGAATTTCCTTTCTGTCTCTCTGATTGATACAAGACCTCTACCTTGTCCTGCTGTTGGACATCAGTGCTCCTGGTTCTCAGCTTTTGGACTCAGATCGGGACTTAACACCATCAGACCCCCAATTCTTGGACCCTTGGACTCAGACTGCATTATACTACTGCCTTTCCTGGTCCTCCAGCTTGCATGCGGCAGATCATGGGACTCGTTGCCCTCCATAACCATGTGAGCCAATTCCTATAATAAATGTTGTCATATATATATATATATATAATATATATATATTATATATATATATATCATATATATATGTCATATATATATATATATCATATATATTATATATATATATCCGGTTGGTTTTGTTATTCTTGAGAACTCTGACTAATACAGTATCCACTTCCTAAAAGGAGATTATGGGATCAAATGAGCAGGTAGTTCTTAGTATCAAAGTAACATGAAAACTCTCACTACCTTGTATGACATTTAATAGGAATTTAGTTTGATGTTATCAAATAAACTCAAGTTATTTCACCTTCAAAATATAAATAAGTGGGCTGATTATTTTGATGGTAATAATAGCCATTGGGCACTTCCCTGATAAGGCTCCTTAATTAGGAGGAAACTGAAGCATGCTTACTAGTAGGACACTTCACCATTTCCTTATTTACAACAAAAAATCTCCCTGTTTTTCAAATAACTCATCACAAAATAGTATCTACACATTTTGTATTTCTTTTAAATCCACATGAATTATGTCCACCAAATAAATTATATCTACTAGGATTTAAATTCATTGCAAAGTATTTGCAAAACTTTGTTCTCTGAAAGGAGTTTGCTGCTAAATACATTTAGTGAAGTTTTGTTGTCTTCAACTATTTTGAGAAACTTTTAACATAGTAACTTGAAAATAATTATTTACACAGAATTTTTCACTTACATAAATATTATTGCTGCTGATTATAAAAATAATATACATTCATGGAAGAAAAATGGAAATACAGAAATCACAACATATATAAAAATTAAATAAAAAATGTATCATATCCACTAAGCACAAAAGCTGAAAAACTGTTACATTTCTGATAAAAAGAGATAGGAGAATATCATTGTGACCTTGAGTTAGGCAAAAATTTCTTGTGGTAGGATACAAAAAGCACAAACAATAAAATACAAAAAAAAAGATGAATTAGATATCATCAATATTTAGAACTTCTGCCTTGCAAAGGATATCATAAGGAAAACGGAAAGAAAAATACACTAATAGACTAAGAAAAATTCACAGTACACATATCTGAAAAAAGGACTTATTACATTTTAAAATATAAAGTCTTGGAAAATAAACACTATTAGGTGTGTTATTGTTCTTAGAAACAATAAGCTGGTGATGATAGAACATAAAGTTCTATCAAGTTCGTTTTAAAGTCTCATTTCTGTAAAGAAATTTAAGGAGCGAAGAAACTTTAAATGATTTCAGGAAATTAAAATCAAGAATATTCATTTGCTTTGTTAAAATTAAAGTTTGTAGCATTTCTTCTACTTTTCTGAACAGTAGGATGACATACCATAGAGGGAAAGAAATAAAACTGCCCTGTTGCAAGTAAATTCAATAGAAATTAAGATTTCCGGATTTATATTATTATAGAGCAGTATTTTATGCCTGGTAGGTAATATTCATCTTTCAAATATATTTTAAAAAGCAAAGTTTAGAATAATACATTTTACGGACAGTAAGGTGATGGTAGATAATTGAAGTGGTAAAAAGTATTATTAGGAAGATATTTCTTTATACAAACTGATTAACTTGTGAATGTACTGAATTGAAAAAATATATAATGAAAAAAATCAACTTATAACTCATGCTTAAAGTTAAAACTTTCTATGAACTTTTTTTATATTATGAGCTCAACTCTAAGGCAGGAAATAATTATTTTTGCATAACATTGCTTCTAAAGATTTATTTTTACATCTATATGAAGATTACACTTCTAATGCTCTTAGGTCATTTGAGAAATTGCTGTTGGAGATCATTATTTTGCTTTCCTTAGCACTACTTGTAAGGTAGATATATAGATTGCAGGTTTATATTCCCAAAGTACTTTCATGAAATGGCTCAAAAGTAATTTTTTTTACTATTTTAAGGTACAAGATATCAGCAGTTTTATATTATTAAATATACTTAAATAATTAAAATTCCCTGGGTAAAATCTTCATTGTAGCATAGAACTCTGAGCCTCTATCATGTTGCTAAATACTGTTTTTAAAAAGAATACTTTACTTCATAAAACATGTACAACATAATCACATGCTAAATATAAACTTTATCAGTTAGTTTCTACTGTGGTAAAATATAAATAACATGAAGATGATCATTTTCACTATTTTTAAGTATAGAGTTCTGTGGCATTAAGTACAGTCACAGGGTGATGTAACCATCCACCACTATCTATTTCCAAAACTGATTCATCAACAGAAACAGAGACTCTGTAACCATTAAGCAATAGCATTCCAATTCTGCTCCCAGCCCCTGATAACCTCTATTCTACTTGCTGTTTCTATGAATTTTCCTATTCTAGATACATCATATAAGTGGAATCATACAATATTTGTCCTTTTGTGTCTGGCTTATTTCATTTAGCATGATATTTTCAAAGTTTATCCATCTTGTAGCAAGTATCAGAACATCATTCCTGTTACAGCTGAATAATATTTCATTGCCTGTGTATATCACAGTTGTTCATGCATTCATCTATTGATGAACACTTGGATTGTTTCCACCTTTTGGCTATTGTGAATAATGCTGCTATGAATATTGGTATACAGGTATCAGTTCGAGTCCCTGTTTACAGTTCTTTTGAGTAGTTACCTAGAAGTGGAATTTTGATGGGTCATGCAATAATTCCACATTTAAATTTTTTGAGAAACTGCAAACTTTTCCAAAGCAGCTGCAACATTTTACATTCCCAATAGCGGCGCCCAACAGTTCCAATTTCTCCACATGTTTGTCAACACTTGTTATTTTCTATTTTCCTTTTTTGTAAAAATAATTAATAGTCATTGTAATGGGGGTTGTGTTATCTCATTGTGATTTTGATTCACATGTTCCTAATGTAATGACTAATTATGTTGACCATCTTTTCATGTGCTTATTGGCAATTTTTATTTCTTCTTAGGAGAAATATTTTTTTCAAACCTTTTGCCTATTTTCCCATTTGGCTGTTTGCTTTGTTGTTACTGTTGTTGTTTATAGCTTTAGGAGTTCTTTGTATATTCTGGTAATTAATCCATGATCAGATATATGATTTGCAACTATTTTCTCCCATTCTGAAAGTTGACATTTTGGTTTATTGATAATGTCCTCTGATACACAAAAGTTTTAAATTTTGATAAAGTCAAATTTTCTATTTTCACTTTTCTTGTGTGAATCCCAAAAGTCATTGGGATTTGCCCTATATTTTCTCCTACAAGTTTTACAGTTTTAGTTCTTTGATCCATTTGAGTTAATTTTTTACATGATGTAAGGGGAGGTCAAACTCCATTATTCTGCATGTGAATATCTAGTTTACCCGGAACCATTTGTTGAAAAGACTTTCATGTAGTAACTCTGGAAATCTGATTCTCCCACTCCTCACTCAGGGATTGCTGATTTCTGATTGAGTGCTGGTACTGTTCACCTGTGACTTTTCCAAACATATTTTTTTTTTTTGGCCACGCTGCTCTGCTTGCAGGACCTTAATTCCATGACCAGGGATTGAACCTGCACCTTTAACAGTGAAAGTGCAGAGTCCCAACCACTAGACCACCAGGGAAGTCCCTTCAAACTATTTTTGAAAAGTATGTATTATTTTTTGTGGAAGTCACCAAAATTTTGGTTTCATTACCTCTGTATTCAGCTAATAATCAAATATTTTCTTAAATGTCTGGCTCCAGAAAGGGCAACAAAAAAGTGCACAGGCTCTTTAAATCTCCCCTAAATATCAGTGGGGAAAGCTGCTTTGTCCTAGGGGGCACCAGCCAGCTGCTCCAATAACTTGAACCATTCACCCTGCAGATTAGGTGGGGCTGAGAAATGGGGATTGATGATGTGTTTAAGCAAACCACTCTCATGCCTAAGAACAACAGTCTTTCCCTTCATCCAGTATACCTCAGTTGTTATAAGTGTCCAGTCAGGCTTCAGAGTTTCAAAATAGTTTGGTTCAATCTCTCTTCTCATTTCACTGGTTGCTTTGTTGAAGAAACCTACCCTCAAACCTTCCTACTCCACCATTTTGCATGTCTTTATTCCTTTCTTATCAGTGGTTTTATGAAAAAAAATTTCCATCATTTTCAATGTTAATGGTAGGCGAAGGCTTAACTCACATAGTTTTGAATTAAATACAAAATACTAATTTTTTAAAATGTGAACATGACAAAAGTTTTCTGCATGACACATTTTTTCCTACCTAGACATTAATAAAATAATTATTGGAATCTTGCATTTTCTTCTTTTTGGCTTTTTAAATCTGTAAGATAAATTTTATCATGAAAAACTATAGTGTGGTTACTACAATACCAAAAGATATCATTGGTATGGTTATTATAACTGAATTGGAAACAGTTTCCCTACTCCTGACATGGCTTTTATTTAGACCTGTTAATATCTAGACTCATGTTTCTCTTCAGAACATATAAGTATTTCCCCTTATTTAGACATGTTAAACTGAGAGCTTCTGGATCTACTAAAAGCAAGAATTGTTAATTGTAATTCAAAAGTAACTGAATATCCCTGGGGATCAATAAGAAGTGTTTTAATAAAAATATTGATTATTACAGGGAAAGTGTTATGTACTAATTGTTTGTATAATGTTGTAAATTTGGCCAGTACAAAGGTGGACAACACCTGGCAACTGCAAGAGGTCAGTGGGAACTGGAGAGAGCTGGTCATTGCTTTCTCTATTGCTCTTGTTGAGCCTGATGTGGTTACAATGAGAAAGGAAGTTCCTCGGGATAGAGGAGAAATATATGCAGTGATTCACCATTCTACCACAAACTTTTCATCCTTCAGGTTGAGCACAGTCAGAGGAAGTTTGCATTTACATGGGAAATGGAATGCAATTCTCTTCAACTATGTTGTTGATCCTCTTACTTAGTGCCATAACTTATTAAGGAGAGGACTCGCTCTAATTAGTAATACATATGTTTTGATTAAGTATAATGATGCTAAAATGTTAAAATTACTCAACTGGATTTTATTTGCCTAAATAAATTGTAAATTCTTTAAGGTCTGTGGGTTTGGTAAATGTTTCTTTTGTATATACTTCAATGAATAATCCAATGTGTTCATAGATGCCTTGTCTGATTAATGTTTATAATATAAATTTAAAGAACATTTGATTTTGAACAACTTCAACTGCATTTACTCCTGTTCTTGATTTCTTTTTTACTTTTAAAATTTAAAAATATTTCTATTAAAATAATGAATTAAAACTACACTCATGAAACATTTATGGATAAAATAAAACCACATTTGGGATTAGTTATAAAACAAATCAGGAGGGAAGTAGAGAGATGTATAGATAAGACAACATTGTCGTTGATGGGTAAGTGAAGACATATTACAGGATTTTCTCAAGTTTTGTATGTATTTGAAATTTTCCAAAATAAAGGGTAGAAAGAAATTATAATCATACTAGATGAAAACTGCTTGTTTAGAAGTATTTCTAATTTTTTTCCAAAGTAACATATTTTTATCTTTTTATTATGTTACACTGGAAGGAAGTGTTTTAAAATTTATATTTAATGAAGATTAGAAGTCACTTTTTTGCTTCCTGGAATAGTTTTTATATTTTAATGCATATTGATTTGCATCACTGTTCTTTATGAATATACCTCTCTTATTTTTCAGCTAAGTTCATTTTATGCTATAAGGATGTGGCATTAGATATTAACAAAAATAACATGTCTGTCTGGTACTAAAAACTATTATGTATTCTTGGGTTACCAAAGTAAGGACATTAGCCAAATAGTTTTACTGAAACAGACATTAAAGCAATAAAAACAAATCTAAATTATTCTTTTATTATTTTTTCATTATTTTATTTTCCCCTCCCCACGAAATTAAAAGTGTAAAGAATGTATGTCTTTGGGCTTCCCTGGTGGCACAGTGGTTGAGAGTCCGCCTGCCGATGCAGGGGACACAGGTTTGTGCCCCAGTCTGGGAAGACCCCACATGCCGCAGAGCGGCTGGGCCCGTGAGCCATGGCCGCTGGGCCTGCACGTCCGGAGCCTGTGCTCCGCAACGGGAGAGGCCACAACAGTGAGAGGCCCACGTACCGCAAAAAAAAAAAAAAGAATGTATGTCTTTAAAGGATTTTGAAAGCCACATATATATGGATAATTTCCCTTTGCTTTGACTAAATGTTTAATTAGATATGATTTAATATTTAATTAAGATATGATAAATATATAGTTTTTTTCCCATTCAATAAACTTTACAAACATTCCCTAACTTATTTGATACAGGTTCTTATAAGTTTTTATGTTATCTTTTCCAAAGTTCATTATGTATCAGAGAATGACTCAGTTACTGTATTTTTGAAAGTACAATTCATCTACATGTTAACATTAATTTTTAATTACAAGTCTTTACAAATGAAAACAGGAGCTCCATACAAATTTTGTTCCTATTCCCTGAATCAATTTATCTTCCAATCACAAATCAATGGATATTTTTATGGCTATTCTAAATCTAAACCAAATTCTAGAAACAAAATAATGTTTCTAAACTGTTTCTGTAATATAGAGAAAAGCCTTCTAAGAACAAAATCATAGGAAGAAATCATAAAGGAAGAGATATCTTTGAATACATAAATATTAAGTATGTCAATTTTCAGAAAGCACAATTTGAAGTTACATAAAACTTGGGAAAATAATTGGTCATTAGCTTATATTCACTTTCACAAGCTGTTTACATCTACTGTTTTGTGAACTCCTTGGTGTCAGGAAACATATCTTTATAACACTCTATTAGTAGATGATGCTTTTTGTTTTTTCTGTGGCTATTGAATCAGTTTATATTCTGGGCTATTTTTGCAAGGACATTTGTACAGCACATAGCCTTGGAAGATAGAGATAATGTCACTCTTTAGGGCTGAGGACAAAACCATTTGCAAGCCTGGATGATAAAGATAATGTCTTCCTTCAGGCAAAGATTGCTCAGGGTTGCTAGCACACTGTTTAGAAAATTTGGAATTTCCTAATCTTGGTGTTTCTCGACTGTGACACAAACCTAATGAGGGTGCAGTACACATCAGGGTCAAGCCCCTTGTTGCAATTGTGGGTCAAGGGGAACCAGTGCAACCAACGGAGGATCACTTAGTAGTATAGTGTTTACTACTTTTGAAAATGATCTGCATATAACTGGACATGTTCAGTTCAATCCCGTGCTGTTCAAGGGTCACCTGTAAAATGATTACATCATAGGGTAACAACTGAGGCCTAAGAATGTTGAATCTTGCTTAGTTTACAGCCTTAGTAACTAACATAGTGTCTAAACACACTGGGAGTTAGAAACAAAAAAATAACAAAGCAAATCAACCACTACAACAAATGCTTCAAATGAGCAAATGAAGCCTAATCCAGATATTTTGTATCTATTTCAATTGTTTTCCTACTGCTCAACAAATGCTAGTTAGATTTAATACAATCGAATTCAATTATTTTAGTAAATTTAATACTCAGGAAATATCTGTCACCAATTCTTTGAACACATTAATTCAAACTGCATGTTGTTGGTGGGTTCTTGGTTCATTTTGTATGCAAAGAACTGCATAACTGGAACATTTTCTATTTAAAAAAACAGAACAAAAATAGTTGTCTGAAAATTTTCTTTTTATATAAAATGAACTAAATGCTAATCCTCTCATGCTTTAAATATTATCATATCAAAAATTAAATAAGTCATTTTGTATTTTTAACTCATGTTTTACACAGAAGTGTTTGTCTTTTTACATAATAGCAAAGTGAGTTCACTGCTAAAGATATATGCCTTTTACCACTTTGTCTTTTTTACTTTTGCAAGAAAATGAAATTGAATGGGAATTATATTCTTGTAATATGTGATTCAGAGTGGAAGTAAACTCTCCAAATGAATATGTCTGAGAAATAAATAGGCACGTCAGACTAGACACATGAAGAAAACAGTTTGGAATGGAAACTAGATATAATACTTAAATAATGTGATTTCATAAAAACCAGTGAAAAGGGCTTCCCTGGTGGCGCAGTGGTTGAGAGTCTGCCTGCCGATGCAGGTGACACGGGTTCGTGCTCCGGTCCGGGAAGGTCCCACATGCCGCGGAGTGGCTGGGCCTGTGAGCCATGACCGCTGAGCCTGCGCGTCCGGAACCTGTGCTCCACAATGGGAGAGGCCACAGCAGGAAGAGGCCTGCGTACCGAAAAATAAAAAAACACAAAAAACAAAAAACAATGAAAGGGTGAAACAGTAAGAAACATTTTGAATCATAAACACTTTCAAGAAACATTGAAAATACTGATTAGAATTACAAAGGAGGCTAGTAAAGGGAGAAATTAGGCCTGTTCAGAAAAATGAGTTTTTTCCTTGCAAATGAATTGGGTTATGCAAAGAGGTTGTTACTTCATATATTAGAAAACTAGTGAATGTTGTCTCTTTGCTACTTCTAAAGGGCCCCAGATAGCAAACCTTATAAGAAAAGAGATAACGATAAAGACCAGGAGAAAAAGGAGGAGGAAGAAAGAGAGGAGCAGGGAACCTCCTATCAGAACTTCGCCAGACCCCTTGGGAATGTAAAACAGCAGTCCTGGAATCTTACAGGAAATCAGAAGGTGCAGCTTCTTTTCCAAAGCAGAGCATGGAATTGTTTAGGGGAACAATTGCAAATGACATAAATGACTGAGGAGTATATAATAACATAATAAATATTTTAAAAATGTTATCAACAGATGAAGTCTAGAAAGTCAAAAGATGCAAGGCCTCTGCCAAGAATGAGGTCTGGTAAGAGCCTGTTGCCCCGTGCTGTTATGGCTGTTTTCTGCTTCTGAGTAAATCTAACCTAGTGTACTAGGATATACCTGCCTAGAAACTTGCTCTCCAAACACACATAGTGTAAAGAAGACCCAGCAAAATGTAAGGGGTATAATAATTAGAATCAATGCCATTGTGTCTTTGTAAATGTGCAAATCTTTTAGTAAATAAGTAGTATGTTAAATATAAATAAATCTAGATAAATAATATTATGTAAATGTCTCCAATAATTTTATTACACAGAGATAACTGTATTAAATTTGAAAGTCTCCTTTCTCCCTCTCCAACAATTTTATTCCAATTATATACCAAGCACTCGGTTGATCACTGAAGGTAAAATAACAGACATGGTAGTTTATGCCCTTAAGGAGTACATATTTTACCAGGGAGAGAGAGAAAAATTAAGTACAGGAACAAATTTTATAAAAGCTATAGTTTATAATGTGTTATGAAAAACTTTGATGTTGGTTAGGGATTATTAGGAATGCTGAGTAGAAAGGTACTTTAAATGGGATGGTATAGGAAAATTTCTCTGAGACAGTGACCTCTAAATTGAGCACTGAGGGACTGAAAAATATCCAGCCATGTGAGGCACCACCAGGCAGAGTGAACACTTGGGTAAATAGAAAGTTGGAGAGGTAGAAAGGGCACAAAATAAGACAGTGTCTATTAGACCAATCATTACTGATTGATGGATTGAGTGATCCTTCTAATTATTTAATATGTGTTTATTGAGTACCTATTATGTGCTAGGAACTATTCTAGGAACTGAGGAATATTCTCTATGAAGTTTACATTTTATGTGAGAGAAAGCAGGTAATAAATACAATAAATGAGAAAACTATTTAGTATATTGATAGGTGATAAATGCTTTGGAGAGAAATACAACAGCAGATGGGAATAGGGAATAGCCCCAGGGGGAATAGTTTGCAAATTCTATTGTGTGGCCAGAATCTGCACAGAATAGACTTGCTTATCCAACAGGTGACCATTTGACATCAGAGAGCCAAAAACTCCACCCTCAGATCATGTTAATGCTGCCATTTTCTGAACATGCATCACATGAAGAAGCATGTAACTCAGATATGTCTGCACAGAGCAGCAGTTGCCTCACATTTTTTCTGCCTCTAATCATCTTCCCTTACACATCTGACCACTCTATACTCTTCACCCATAAATATGCCAAGTCCCTAGCCTTCAGGGTGTGGATTTGAGATTTACTCTTCCATCTCTTCATTTCACCTTGTGAATAAAACTTTCCTCTCATGCAAACTGTGGTGTCTCAGTGTTTGGCTTACTGCATGTTGGGCAAACAAACCTTGTTTAGTAACAAGATCATGAAACCACTGCTGCTTTAAGAGATTAAAGATGCTGCCTTGGAACATAGTGGCAATAGAGATGGAGAGAAAGGAACAGATTTTTAAATGTATTTCAGAAGAAGAGACTACTAAACATGTGAAGGATTAGATGTAGGGTGTGGGATATAGAAAATACTGAAGGATGAGTCATGAATTTTTGGCTGGAAGAAATGAGTGTTTATCCAGGCTGTGACCAAAATAGGAGACGGAGAAGGCTAGCAAAGGAATAGGCTTTGTTCTGAGCGTAGTGTGGCAAGGAGCTAAAATCATGTTTTTCTTTAGCATTTACAGAATGATACATAAAAAAGTTAGTTGATCAGTCAACAAGATGCTGTCAACAACAATTTTTAAGCTCACATTTGTGTCAGACACTGTTATAGTCTCTAAGGATACAGGGGAACAAGTTAGAGAAGTTGATATCTCTGTGCCTCATTTTTCTCCTGTAAAACTAGGTTAAGAATGGTGTCTACTCCGTGGAGTTGTTGTGGTGATTATATAAATAAAAATACACATTTTCCCATAGTAATTGTGTTTCTTAAAACAAGACCACACAGGATAAAAATGAGTGTAAGTTACAGTTAGAACAAAACATTTGCTTTAAATTTAAATTTGATAGTTTCATAAATTTATGCAAATACTTAAAGACAATTCTTCCTGCGAAATAAAATGTTCCAGGAGTAGGGGGTTGGATAGGAAGAAACTGGGGTACCATAAAACATAGTTTTGAAAGTTAAAGTTGAAATCTATGATTTTTTACTTGGCAAGTAGTGCTTAATTGGCTTGGCTCAAACATTCTGTTTCCAACCTTAAATTTAATTTCCCCAAGTAAGTGCATTAAATCTTCCATATTGAGATATTAGAAAATAAAGGTAATCTACACTTCCAAGGAGAATCAAATTAATTTAGCCACCAAAACTCAGTAATGTTATTCCAGTCGGGTCAGATTCTATATTGAAAACTCTCAAATTTTCATGCATCAGTGACCAGAATAGACCACTCCCAGTTTCACTTCTCTGTTAAATGCAGGTAAATTAACCATTTTTCTTTAAAATGTCTGTATCCTCTCTTCCAGCTTTCATGATTTTTTGTTGTTGTTTTCCTAGTGAGCAATTTACTATTTTAAAGATGCTCCCTACTGCAATGTTGAAAACAAAATTTATGGCTTCAACTATTTTTATTTTTCAATAATGGGTTTATATATTTTCATTAAAAAAAGGAACTTTCTGTCTATTGCCTACCATTGAAATATAGAATATTGATTTAACAACTGTATAAGTCTACCAAGGATCATTCTTCTTGGCAACACTATTGGTTGAATTGGTAGGGTGTCTATAATGACTCACCATCTGTTTGTTGAGTGGGCTGAGGGTTTCTTTTTCAGCTCCCAAGTGGGCATTTTAGAAACATGATTTACTTTATACTTTTCTTGATCTATTGAACAATATTTTTCCCCTGGCCTCCTCTGTACTGTCCATGTTGTAGCTTTAAAACTATTTTCTTCAGAGAGGCTTTCTCTCTGATCACACTCTATCCAATAAATTCTCTTCCTACTATGTTGTATCCATATACTTTGTTTATTCTCTCAACAGCACTCATCACAATTTCTAATTATCTTTTTGTTTGCTTTTTTTTTTTTACCTACTCCAATTGATTATGTTTTACAAGGTTTTATTCACTTAAATGTTTATACTTATAGCCCAGGAAATCTTTTAGCTAGTTCCCTGACTGCCATCACCACAGTGCTGTGGGGATCATGTTCACAAAGGCTTCCACCAACTTCACACAAGTCCCTCATCTGGGGCCCATATCCATCACCTTCCTTTTTTTTTTATCACCTCCCTTTTTACTGTGAGTTTCTTCTAAAGCCCCTGTGAACAACATCCATGGTAAACCTTCTTAGTCTTCATGCATATGTGTCATTGTAAAAATACTGCCTGCCAGGCTTCCCTGGTGGTGCAGTGGTTGAGAGTCCGCCTACTGATGCAGGGGACACGGGTTCATGCCCCGGTCCAGGAAGATCGCACATGCCACGGAGCGGCTGAGTCCATGAGCCATGGCCACTGAGCCTGCGCGTCCGGAGCCTGTGCTCCACAACGGGGGAGGCCACAACAGTGTGAGGCTTGCGTACCACAAAAAAAAAAATAAAAATAAAAAATACTGCCTGTCATATCAATAAGCAGAGGATGTTACAGCCATCAAACCATCACATTACAGCTGCCCCTGACAGTGAGCTCTGAGAAAACTCAGGATGGAAATGGAATGCCCTCCATCAGACAGTCAGCCACTGTAGCCACCCCCAACAATGCACCCCGAGCAGACTCAAGATGAGAACGCACAGGATAGCTGAGGTGCACATCAAAGGAATGATTTCAGTGAGCCCAGACTCTTGCATCTTCCCATACATAGAAAAGTGCTAAATTCCTTAACTTGAGATATCTGGTTTTCATTAATTAACAGTAATCTCTTGATGTTCCGACTACCTGATCTTTGTTGCAAAAACTCATGTATCCTGGCTCCTTCCTTACCTCCTTGGAGCAGTTCCTCAGAGCTATCTGAGAGGCTGCATCCTGGGCTTAAGTCTTCAGTTTTGTCTGCCAAATAAAATGTAATTCTCAACTTTTAGATTGTCCATTTTGTTCAGTTGACATATGTAATCCCAAAGTGTGGTAAAGTTAATGCCTTTGAGATTCAGAATCAATGGGAAAATGGGAGCTGAGGGATAAATGCTTCTCCCTTTAATCTTCTGTATGGACAGTTCTGAAATGAATTTCATAAAGGGTCTCAGAAGTCCTAAAAAATTGAGCATCAGTTGCTACAATCAGTTTCCAATTTGATAATTCATCCTTATATTACCTTCTGTTCTTTTTTCACTTCCTCTGTCCCCCACTCCTGCTCCCTGCTATTGTATTCCCAAATAAATTAACCTTATGTAAGCTGCTGTCTCAGGGTCCACTTTCCAGGTTACCCTAAAGCAGGCTATTTTAATTTAAATTAATTAAAATGAACACAGTTAAAAAATTAATCAGTCCCACTAGCTGCATTTCTAATGCTCCATGGCCCCATGTGGCTAGTGACTACCATACTGGAAAGTGTAGGTATAGAACATTTCCATTAAAGCAGAGAAGTCTACTGGTTAATCCTAACTAGTCCACAGACTAGTGCACTCCGAAGACAAGTGAAGGCACATCTTTAGAAGTTAATCTACACTTCTTATCTAGAGAGAGGATCTCAATAGACTTGATGGTATTTATGAATGTGACAGAATTTTCTTCATTGATTCATTTCTCTTAGGTCATATAGTTTAATTTCCAGGTTTTACCAATGTCCATGATTTATCAAATGCCTATGTTAATTGTGAGATTTCTTGGAAGAAGATGTGAATAATTTATAAAAGCAACAATAGCACATAAAAAATGGTTACAGTTTTTTTTTTAATTAAAAGCAAATATACTGAGAAGAGGACCTTCAAGAGGCAGAGGCATAAGATGTGGAGATCGCCTTCCTCCCCACAAAGACATCAAAAATACATCTATGTGTGGAAAACTCCTTCAGAACACCTACTGAATGCTAGCAGAAGACCTCAGAATTCCCAAAGGCAAGAAACTCCCCACGTACTTGGGTAGGGCAAAAGAAAAAAGAAAAAACAAAGACAAAAGAATAGGGATGGGACCTACACCTCTGGGAGGGAGCTGTGAAGGAGGAAAGGTTTCCACACACTAAGAAGTCCCTTCACTGGTGGAGATAGGGGGTGGGTGGGGGGAAGCTTTGGATCCACAGAGGAGAGTGCAGCAACAGGGGTGCAGAGGGCAAAGCAGAGAGATTCCCACAGAGGATCAGAGCTGACCAGCACTCACCAGCCTCAGAGGCTTGTCTGCTCACCCACTGGGATGGATGGGGGCTAGAAGCTGAGGCTCCTGCTTTGGAGGTCAGATGCCAGGGAGAGGGGTTGGCTGCGTGAACACAGCATGAAGGGGGCTAGTGCACCACAGCTAGTCAGGAGGAGTCCGGGAAAAATTATGGACCTGCCTAAGAGGAAAGAGAACATTGTTTCAGGGTACGCAAGGAGAAGGGATTCAGAACACCACCTAAACGAGTTTCAGAGACGGTCGCAAGCCACGGCTTTCAGTGCAGACACCAGAGATGGGCAAGAGATGCTAAGGCTACTGCTGCAGCCACCAAGAATCCTGTGTGCAAGCATAGGTCACTATCCACACCTCCCATCCCGGGAGCCTGTGCAGCCCACCACTGCCAGGGTCCCGTGATCCAGGGACAACTTCCCTGGGAGAACACACAGTGCACCTCAGGCTGGTGCAATGTCATGTTGGCCTCTGCTGCCACAGGCTCACCCTGCATTCTGTACCCCTCCCCTCCCCCTGACCTGAGTGAGCCAGAGCCCCCTAATCAGCTGCTCCTTTAACCCCTTCCTGTCTGGGTGAAGAACAGACACCAAAGGGAGACCTACATGCAGGGTCAGGGCCAAATCCAAAGTTGAACCCCAGGAGCTGTGCGAAAAAAAGAAGAGAAAGGGAAATTTATCTGTGTAGCCTCAGAAGCAGAAGATTAAATCTTCACAATCTGATTGATGGACCCTGCATCTGTGGAATACCTGAATAGAAAATGAATCATCTAAAAATTGAGGCGATGGACTTTGGGAGCAACTGTAGACTTGGAGTTTGCCGTATGCGACTGACTAGTTTCTGATTTACTTGATTATCTTAGTTTAGTTTCTAGTGCTTGTTATCATTGGTGGGTTTATTTATTGGTTTGATGGCTCTCTTCTTTTTTTTAAATTACTTTTTAATTTTAATAATATTTTTTTTATTTTAATCATTTTTTTAAATTTTGTTTTATTTTTTCTTTCTTTTTTTTTTCTCCCTTTTCTTCTGAGCCGTGTGGCTGACAGGCTCTTGGTGCTCTGGCCTGGTGTCAGGCCTGAGCCTCTGAGGTGGGAGAACCAAGTTCAGGACATTGGACAACCAGAGACCTCCTGGCCCAACATAATATCAGTCAGGGAGAGCTCTCCCAGAGATCTCCATCTCAACGCTAAGACTCAGCTCCACTCAAGGACCAGCAAGCTCCAGTGCTGGACACCCCATGCCAAACAACTAGCAAGATAGGAACACAACATTACCCATTAGCAGATAGTCTGCCAAAAATCATACTAAGTTCACATACACCCCAAAACACAACACTGGATGCAGTCCTGCATCCATTTATATTGAAAATGTAAATGAAATGTAAAACAACACTTTTAGTGGAAAACATAAGAGATCTTCTTTGTGACCTTGGGATATGCAAAGATTGTTTAAAAAAAATACAAATTTTCTAACAAGAGAAAAAAGTTAAAATAAACTGTATTCAAATTAATTAACTTATATCTAACAAAAGATACCATTAAGAGAATAGAAATCTTCTAAGTAGGAAAAAATATTCATAATACATATACCCCTCAAAGGACTCTTCCAGAATATATCAAGAACTACAAATCAATAAAAATAAAGAGATAACCCAATAGAAAAAAAAAATGAACAAAATACTTGAACAGATGCTTCATGAAAGATTTCCAGATGGTCAATAAACACAAGAAACATTGTGAATTTCATCAATTATCAGAGACGTGCAAGTTAAAACTACAACATGATACTACTACATGCACTTCAGAGTAATAAAAAAAGGATACAAAATAATAAATGAGTCAAGCAGAACTATTATGTGCTGCTTGAGGGAGTATGAATTAGTACAAGCACTTCAGAAAAGTATCTGGCAATATCTGCTAAACATTAGTATGCATATGCCATATGAGCTAGCAATCAATTTCTAGGCTAATGCTCAACAGGTATGCCTGTGTATGTTCACCAAAAGACATTTATTAAATATCCATAACAGCACAATTTGTAATAACTTCAAACTACCACTAACCATGTACTATGGTTAGGAGAATGGATAAATAAATTGTGGTATATTGATAAAATGGAAAACTATGTAGGAATGAAGATAAATGATATATAACTACATGAGATAATGGGAATAGATCTCATAAACATAAAATCGAGTGAAAGAAGTCAAACTGAAGAGAATGAACTGTATGATTCCATTTACATAAAGTACCAAAGAGTCCAAACTAATCTACTGATTAAGAGTTATGAAAGTGAATATCTTTAGAGGAAGTGGCTTATTGGGTGGAAGGGGACATGAGACCTTCTAAGATGCAATTAATGTTTTGTTACTTAATTTGAATGTCGATTACACAGATGTCTTCATTTGGGGAAAATGCATTGGGCTCTACACTTATGTGTACTTTTCTGTATGTAGATTCACCTCAAGGAAGAGTTTTTTTTTTTAAATGGATGTTATTGAATGAGAATTTTTATCATATGCCAAATGGGTTTCTAATATAAACAAGCACAAAAATGCATGAAACCTAAAAATTTGAATTAAAAGTCTGTAACTAATTTTTTTTGGGGGGGGGCTGTGTTGGGTCTTCGTTGCTGCACATGGGCTTTTCTCTAGTTGCAGTAAGTGGGGGTTACTCTTTGTTGCAGTGTGCAGGTTTCTCATTGTGGTGCCTTATCTTGTTGTGGGGCAAGGGCTTTAGGTGTGCATGCTTCAGTAGTTGTGGCTTGCAGGCTCTAGAGTGCAGGCTCAGTAGTTGTGGCGCACGGGCTTAGTTGCTCTGCATCATGTGGGATCTTCCTGGACCAGGGTTCGAACCCATGTCCCCTGCATTGGCAGGTGGGTTCTTAACCACTGTGCCACCAGGGAAGACTTGTAAGTAATTATTTTAATGACTTATTTGCCAGCATATTTAAATGTGTGCCTTAGAGTAAAATCCATATAATTAGGTGAAGATTTTCTATAGTACCTGTATTGAATGTTTATTGAACATCTCATTTCTACAGTTGTCACAAGATAAACTTATGAAAATAGATGCTATTTTCATAGTAATTCTCACTATAATGCTGTAAGCATTTCTACCATGAAAAGTTTTATTCCTACAGTTTTATAAAATCCACTTGATACATCTTTTTTGGAATGTATCATATTTAATTTTTAAATATGGATGGACTAAAATATAATGGGGGCTTCCCTGGTGGCGCAGTGGTTGAGAGTCCGCCTGCCGATGCAGGGGACACGGGTTCGTGCCCCGGTCTGGGAAGATCCCACATGCCGCAGAGCGGCTAGGCCCGTGAGCCATGGCCGCTGAGCCTGTGCGTCCGGAGCCTGCGCTCCGCAAGGGGAGAGGCCACAACAGTGAGAGGCCCGCATAACGCAAAAAAAAAAAAAAAAAAAAAAAAAAAAATATATATATATATATAATGGGAAATACCACATTACTATTAGGAATTGCAATCATGACCTATTAAAAAGAAATATAGTGGACAACTTTAGTGAAATGTCATTCATGCTGAATGTATTTACGTTATGTTTTATGTCCTGTTTTCTTCTTTTCTGCTTGTAGTAAAGAAGTGCTGGAAAGTTACCTTTTCTTCTTTTTTGGAATCTTTGGTAGTGTTTGACCTCATGAAGTAGTCACTTAATCCCTATCACTTTGGGACAGGATGCACGAGGTGCTCTTTCAGTTTCATAGTAAGAAAAAGAAAACTCCCTGATCCCTGGTTAGATAAATAAGCTTGTAAAAACAATAATAGTTGCAAATTTGCACAATAAACAGCTAAACAAACATGTTTACACTTCTTTAATCTCAAACGACAACTTGGAGAACTACCCATTAGAGAGAATTAGAATTCAGAGTTGACATCTGAATGAATATCACATAAAAGATAAAAAAAAAAAAAAAAAAAAAAAAAACTCTTGCCTCTTCCTGGATCAGGTCAAGCAAGGCAGAACTATCTCAGAACCTTGACTATGGTAGTCAGACTATGGAAGATCAGTACTCAGTAGCATAACATTTTGAGAGCTGGATGTAAGAGCAACCATAGATTGATTAAAAACCATAGTTTTTATTGCTTGTATAGGGAAGTTGATTAGACACCTTTCAGAAGGCATAGATTATTTGGGAATGGATTATTGATTACAAATACTAGAAATTGGAAATGGGAGGTGATGTGGTGTCAAAGAGCATATTAGACTTTCTACTACTCTGGCCAATGGCTCCTGAGATTATTTTAATTTAATTTAAGAAGAAAGTAAAGGAGATTGAGAATGCTAACTTTGAATGTTGTGGAACATTTCACATTGCTTACTGGTTACCATACTTTTTGGTACCAAAAACAAAACAACAAAAAGAAGAACCAAGAAATTAAAAAAAAATTAAACAAACAAAAACTAAAAGAAACGTAAAGAGACATTGAAGAAAAACCTGCTAAGAATAAATACTATAAAGGTATATTTGAGGTTGAGTTTAAGTAACATGTAAAAAATAGAATGCTTCAATGAAAAAATACAAAAAAAAACCCAAAATAGTGAAACTATATGGCAGTTAAACACAAAGACAGTTAATTTTTTTTTCTTAGTACTGAGATATAGAATATTGCAACCAACTTGGGTCAGCTTCTCTGAAAAATAATATTGAGAGAAACAAAATATATCAGAATGAAAACATAAATGATAGCAGATAGGTATAATAGAGTCAAATGAAAAAAAAGGCCAAAAGAAGAGTTTTTTACTTAATTAGCATAAGTTAAAAGATGCTAAATTTAAAATGTTCTTATTCTAAAATGCTTACTTAGAATAATATAAAGTACAGCAACAGGTATTTTAGTTATATAAAAGACTTCTTAGAAATTATATACTAAAGTACACAACTTGAAGCAATTTAAGGTTTTGATTTTAAAACTTTTAAGAGTTATGATTAACTATCTTCAGTGGTTTGGTTTTTTAGTAATAATTTATTATTGTTAGCAATTGGACCCAATAATCTCCTTTTTCTAGTTTAATAATTGCTTTTTTTCCTATTGCCTTAGAACACTGTATAAACAATAGAAAAATTTGTTATTACATTCTTTTATTCAATACATTATTATGTATTTATTACATGTTAGGCACTGCTTTGGGCTATAGGAATGCACAAAGAATGTAATTATGATAAAAATAGTGGTTATTCCTAGATTTTGCATTCTCTCACTCTCTCTCACTCAATCTCTTTTTTTCCCTTCCTCTTTCATGTTGTTCAGGGCTCAGCACACTATGGGCCAAATCCTGCCTACCACCAGGTTTTTCATGGCCCATGAGGTAAGAATGGTTTTTGCATTTTTAAATGGTGAAAAAAATCAGAGTAATATTTTGAGATGTGAAAATTATGTGAAATTTAGACTTGAGTGTCTACAAATGAAGTTTTATTACAACAGTGGTACACCCATTTCTTTAAGCATTGTCTATGACTAATTTCACACTAAAAAGCAGAGGTAAGTAGTTGCAAAAGAATCTGTATGGCCTGAAAAACCTACACTATTTACTTTTCTTTTTCTTTACAGAAAATATTTGTCAATCCCTCATGCAGTACCCTATCATTCTATATCGCATAATCACAGTGTTCTAAGTCAGTCAAGAATAGGAGCACTGAGCCACAACCCATGCAGGAGGACAAACACCTCACTTAGCAATGGTCTTCAAGGGATGCACAAGACAATCCCTTCTGTTGTGGAAAGAAAATATCCACACTTTTTCTAAAGTTTTAAACATTTTCTTTACAATGTACAAAAACTACACTACATATATAATTTACAAATAAATATATATTTATATCTTAAACATGTATATTATATGTACATTTGTAGTACATGTTATATATGTGTGTATATATATGTGTACATATATATGTAATTATAAATAAATAGACATATAGATCTATTATGGAGATGAATAGTGGAATGAATAGTGGAAGGTTTGACTAAACTTCTAAAATGATAGTCATATGAAGCCAGATTTTGACTATAATAAAAAAAAGTTCTTTCTTTTTTAGTGGAACCATGATTCACACGTATTATGTTCTAACATCTTAAAAATAGGACAGGGAAAAGGGAAGCATAAAATGAATATGCATAAATTTATTTATAAAAATATAAAGTAAAAGCTACTATTCTCATATGTATGATGTTTTTTTCTTTCATCCAAAACTTCTATTTTAATAATGTTTAGTTCAAATCTAGTGATAAGTACAGGAAGGTTAATTATCTCTGTATACACCTGTTAATTATGTGAAAGCATTGTCCTTTCATGAGCATTTTAGTATTGTCGAACAAGCTCATAAATTGGAAGGTAAAATTTCATAGAACTTCATGTGTATTATAAGGAGACATCACTTTAAGGGGTGTCAATAGTGGTTCTGAAGTATTTGAGTCGACTTTTCAAGCCATAAGGGGTCCACATAAATAGTGAAAGCAGGGTAGGAGGGTATAATGTGATTATGCCACATGGTCTGGCTCTTTTCCCATAATAAAGGTATTTTCATTTTAGTTTTTAAAATATAATCCAAAAATGACCTTCTAGCTCTTCTAGATAGTAAATCACATTTCAGTTAAAAATCCAAAATGTTTCATGATTAGTTTATGATTTCTCACCTTATTTAGGCCCACACTTTTTCATTATGCTCCTCTATGCTGTTTAGACAATTTCCTTTTGTCTCACTCTGTTAGCCATATCATCCTCTAAATTAGTAATTTAATTGGATGAATTAATAACTAAAACCATTTGCTTTTCAAAAATAAAATCGTGTAAATTGCATTTTTTTTCAGTTCTTTGTAAGCTTTATGAGCTTTATAGTCAAATAGCTAACCATCATACATTTATAGCTTTTTGCACAGCTCTAAACTTTTTCACATCATGGTACACTTTAAAACATGATAGTATCTCCACGACACACTGGTAAACAGTTGAGTGTGCTTCTACCAGATGGGCAAGAGGGCTCCAGCTAACTCAGGTCTACATAACCACACTGAGGACTGTGAGGCATCAACCTTGGCTGTCTCAGACTGGGATCCCCAAAAGTAGACCCTGAGAAACAGGGCTGTAGGTAGTTTATTTGGGAAATGACATCAGGGAGTAGGAATGAGGGACAGGAGGAATCAAAAAGGAAGGAAAGATGCATTTCACCATATTGGCCATTATTATGAGCCATGGGAGCTCAGTCACAAAGGCTCTGGTACACAAAGAGGGACAGTGTAGTGTGTATGTATGTATGTATATGTATGTGTGTATGTATGTATTTGCTTCCACTCCCCATTGGTCAAGGGTGGCCCCATGAGCATTAGCAGCACATGTTTCTGTATTGCATACACCAATAAACCACACAGAGAGAGAGAATTCTCTGTAACAACAATAACAGTAACAAGAAAATGAAGTTTGAGGGAAAACCCTCCTGACTGGGAGAGTTAAGACATCATTTGGACACTTGTAACATATTCAAGCTATAGTCATTGTGGAAACCAGATAAGACACAGATGGGACCAAGTAGTTGAGTCAGCTCAAGCTGTTACAACCTTGAAAACTGCTTTCCCCTGTAATAAACTTCAGTAAGTTTTTGTGAAACCTTATTAGACACATAGTTAACCTTGTATGGTTTAAATTAGGCAGTAGACATCAGAGATCCCACCTATGTTTGGTCTGACAACATGCACAGCTAGATATTTAATGATCATAATTTAATATGGTGCTAGTATTTCTTCTCCCTTTCATGTTTTGATTTTGAGAAACTGTAATCTGTTGTGCATTAATCACAATGTCCACTGAGTTATTAGAACTTCGTTTCACATTTACAATTTTAATGGATACTAAAAATTTCCTCCCATTGCATGTAATCACTAGATGCTTTTAATTCCTGCAAAGTTGCAGAATCCAGTCACTTGTAGTCTACAAGTCTGCCTCTTGAGCTGCAGAGGGTTAAAGTCATTACTTGATTATTGGCTTCCCATTTTTATAACTTTTAAGTAATAACACTTATTTACTAATCCTTGCCTCTTGTCTCATTTTCATCAAACTAAAAATATATTTCTGATAGCATATATTTTAAAAAGAAAATGCAGTTTCCACTAAAGATTTACTCATTCAAAAGTTTCAAATACAGACTCGAGAGTAGATAATAAAAATATCTTAGATACATTAGAAAAATACTAATAAAGAAAAGAGCACTGAACCAGGAGGCAGTAGTAAAGTACTGATTTTCTTATATAGCTGGAGGCCTTGAATATGGCACGTGCCTCTGAACATCAATTCCTTCATCACAAAATTAAATAATTAAAACTGATGCTTTCTAAGGACTCACTTAATTCAAATAGTTTCTGGTTCATATATAGTAGCTCTTGATTACCTGTAAGTAACCAGAATTATTTGTTCTTTATTATCCTTTGGAACATGAAATTTACATGAATATATATATATATATATATATATATATATATATATATATACATATATAAATATATATATATACACATATATGTTTTATCTGATTGAATTCTTATATGTATTCATAATTACTGAGTTCTTACTAAAACTATAAGTCATAGAGTAGGAAAAGACTGAGCAAGCAATGTAGTTCAAATTCAAACTCAATGAAATAATTCTTTATATTCTTCATATCTTAATGACAGTTACCTAGAACTTGTTTTAATGCCTACAGAAATATGAAGACACTCCTAGTAACAAGAAACCTCACTAACACTCAAGAAAGCCCATTCAATTTTTGAATAGATTCAGCAATTCAATTAAATCAAATACTATATATTTATTGATCATTTCCAGAAATCCAGGTACCATTTCAGATACTTGTAGTATTCTTCCTTGTACCAAACTTAAAATCTGCTTCCCCGTATTTTTGTCCAACTGGATTACATGATTAATGAATGAAATTATTATGCCTGAAGACTGTGGTTATTTTTTTCAAATAAATTGAAATAGTGACCTACACATCTTTGTTAGAATCTTCATCGTTAATTTTCTATTCAGAGAAGTAATCTGATTCTTTCTAACTCTCTAGTAGCAAATTCAGCATAGAGGAAAAAATGACAAGAGTATAGACACAGTCTCTGTGTAGTTATCTTTTCCTGAACTTTCTCCATGTAGCTTTGACAGGTAATGTAAGTTTGCCCTATTACCTATGGGTGGTTAGACCACTTTTGCTTCATAAATTGTCAGCATGCTCTCTCCTCAAAGTTTTAAGGATGACCTTAAACAAAGACAAATGTCTTGTTAGAATACTAAATTTCTTCTTTAAAAGCCCTAGCCTTCAGATGAAATATCAAGATCTTTTTTCAAGAACATCTGGAACTCTGAAACAAAAATAAGTTAAGAATAGAACCAAGTTAGTGATTTCCTGACTTTAAGTATATACACATTGGAGTATACTTAAAATTCTCCAAGGTTTCTCTAATAATAATTAAAATTAATTATACTGAGTAAAACTATTTGTCAAACCTCAAAAATTTTTATGTAGTGGAAATACTTCAGTATCTCTCTTTTTTATTTACTCTCCTCAACCTTAAACTGCTCTGGAGACACCATCTTTGTGGCTACCCAGGACTTGTCACTGCTATTCTCCTTTGTATATCTGGACTGAAATTTATCTCTACTCAATTCAGGATTTCTTTTTTTTTAAGGGTTTTGTATTACTTTTAGTTATAATGATATGTGATAATTTGGATACAAAATATTAATGTAAATGTCTCCCCACCCCTGGACAGTATATGTGCAACTTATTGGTGAACCCAGGAGATAATGCTCTTAGTTATTTTATATAACACTCGAAAAAGCAATATGTCCACTAATAACTGGACATGTGAGTTATATAGAGGGAAAGGGTGGCATCATCACTTTCCTTTATGCAATATATCTTTATACAGGGTAGAGAAAGTTAGCAACACTCTTCAAATTATATTAACAATCACAAATTACAACATCAAGGGAGATGCATATTTAATAAAAAATCCATCAAATTGTTCTCTTATTATTTCAACTACTACTTAATGAATGCTACCATATATAAGGCACTTGGGATGTAGAACTGAAAAAATTTCCACTTTCAAGGAAATTTTTATTTAATTTAGTATAAACACCAGTCAGTACAGTTGTTAACCATAATATAAATTACTATTTCCTACCTTTTCTAAGTTGGTAGCATTCATAGAATTCATCTACACACTAAAACAAATAGCAAGTGTGAGGAGGATAGAGAGCTTCTGTAAATTTTCAGCATAACTCCAATCATGACAGTTATTCTTTGTTTATTACTTTGATTTTTTTGTTTGGGAAATTAATTTCAGAATGTGAATTGAATTTTCTTCTTTTGTTTGTTTTTTTCCCCTTGTCAGATTCACCTGTGGTCACTCTATACCTACAGGGTAATTTAAAAGCCCTCTACATCTTGGAAGACTTTGCTTCTGCATAAAAGTTAGAATGATGAGGATGAAAACATCAAATCCAGAAATGTAGTGATTAGACAAATAAATAAATTAAGAGAATTAGTATGTGACAGAATAGAAGATCATCTTCATAGTTAAATCAATATTTCAAAAGGTAAAGATGGTTTTATTAGAGAACTGGTTTTTCAATGCAACTGTTTGACAGATCCAGGTTATTTCCAATTGAAAAATTAGGTATCACACATAATTTTCCACATTGTATGAGAGTTCTAGGGCATTTGTAGACTTCAACAAAGTTTTAATTATGATTACTTTGATCCTTGTCATATACTTACATTTTTGTTTTTGTTGTTATTTTCTTCTGTTTATTTCAATTGAAAATACAAAAAGTTCTAGTAAAAAGAGGATTTTTTCCTTAGGAAGAAATAGATTGGTTTTATAGTAGTGTTTGCTCCAAAGTAATAAAATATCCTGAGAATTTTTTTGCCCAGCCTTAAATTGAAGCATATGGTATAGAGTGGGTCAGTAAGCTAAGGCTTGTCATCTGTTTTTGTAAATAAATTTTATTGGAACACAGACATGCCCATCCATTTACATACTCTCTGTGGCCAATTTTGCACTACAAAGACAAAGTTGGATAGGTGTGACAGAGACCATATTGTATGGTCTGTAAAATTTAAAATATTTACTATCTGTTCCTTTATAGAAAGTGTTTCTTGACCTTTTTAGTAGAGATAAAGAAATGTCTTTCCAGAGAATGGGAATAGAAACCAATGTGCAGAATGAGCACTACTCAGTAAGAGGAGGAAAGAAGAGTGGAATAAAAAGAAAAGCAGAGAGATCATAAAAGTACCACAGAAAATATGTATAAAAACTTTACACAAATATTGAGCCATTGTAAAGACCAATGAAATCTTGGTAGTGATAGTTACAATTGTACATTCTTCTCTTGTATATTGAAAATTAGAGCTATTATGAAGGCAATATGTAACAGATTGAGGCTGAGGCAAGATTTAGGTCAGATATCTAAATAATCTCTGTCTGTAATTTGCTCAGTCTTCAAAAACCACACTAGTATTAAGCATGAAGTGGAACTGAGGCGTTCAAAAAGAAATACCAAAACTTACAGCAATGTATTAGCTAGTAAGCATTAGACAGGAATTATCAGTAAAACTTGTACCCAGGATTCCTCTGGGTACTGCTGGACCGCTATACAGAGGAATTAAATTCTGGGAAAACAGTAGTCACAACAGCATCCTGCTAAGATTTCTAGCCCTGGAATGAAGCGGGTGGTATAACTTGGGAAGCAATTCAAGTATCAACAGTGATCGCTGATGCTTAAAGAATGCAAAGACTGACCAGACAGCAGTATGATAATGCCTGCAGGGAACTTCTTTATATTTTGAAGGGAAGTGGTGGAAAAGCATGGCATCAGCTTTCTGATCACCAGCTTCTGCAAAAAGCACATTAGTCAAATTTGTGGTACACTTCATAGAAGAGATGGACTGGAGGTCATTGCCAGAAGTGTGTATTATGATCAAGGAGTTCTTTAAGAATTTTTAAAACATCTGTTTTGATCTCATGGCATTTCCCCTCAATTCCCTCCATACCTGTATGCAGGTGTCTTGTCACTTAGGTTTTTTCCTTGTATGGAGCCTAATTTTCAGATAACGAAATTAATGACTTCATCTTTATATTTTGGTAAAGGAAAGGCACAGAAAAAGAAAAAAGAGGAAACAGGGTAATATCTTCATCACAGCAACAAGTTAGAAATATTTTAGAAGCTGACAAGTAGTATTTTTTCATGCAGCAAATCAGGGAAGGGCAATAGATCCTGAGGACAAGAAAGAAATTTAATACGCATTTGCCTCAATACCTACAGCATTTGTCTTAATACCTCCAGCCAGTTCACTCGAAATTATAATTCAAGAAATATATTATTTATGCTTAATTTGGTCAACTGTAACCTAGCTTTTGAGATTTATATTAATATTCAATTATTTTTGTTGTAGAGTCTTAGTTAAGAACTCTATCAAAGACAGTGGTTGAATCTAATATTCTTAAGATTACGTGTATCTATCAATTTGCCCATTATACTGGGGACAAGGCAAGTTATGACTGTACCTTGCCTTTGTCCTCAGCTATAGCAGAATGAGAGGAGAAATAAGAAAATAATATTGAGACTTTGTGGAAAGATAAATACCTTATATTCAGAGGTAAATGTTCTTAATCCTCTAATATTTATTGATCCATATTTTCATAGGACATAAGTATTCTCCAGTCACAAATAGGGTATTAGCTTCAGCAGAGAACTGAGAAACACTGAAACATTAAAGCTGTACTATGAAATAATACATTATTATCTCCAAAAAATAAATGCAGCTTCCCAAAGAGCCTAACAGAAAACCAGGGAGTAGGCACAGCACAGCATAATCTGGTTTACTTATATTTCTTTGGATTGATAGCATCAAAGATGTAAGCATTCCAGATCAATGTTTTGTTTTATATTTAAAAATAGTCATCAATAAACTGTTTTTTGTTTATCATGTAAATTTTGATATTTTAAATTTTTGATCCAATGTGACATAATGTAGAAGTACTTTTTATATTCAATTATTTTATAAACATCAAAATTGAGGATAAATTATTGCTTATTATATTATATCAAAAGCTGCCATTTATCTTCTAGCAATTCCCTTTTCTCTGCTGATTCTGATCACATGAAAGAACTTCCCAGTTTAAATACACATCTAAATTAATTGATATTCCTTGCTTCTAGATTATAACACCAGATTTTACTTCTTAGGATTCTAACTATTACAATATACGTTTAGATTTTCAGAACTGCTCCATAAAAGCATATTGCTTTTTCCTGATTACAACTAGGACAAATTACAACTAGTTGAGTGATGATTCTATATTCATGACTCAAATTAGGACAGCCTAACTTCTTTTGGAATGACAAGCTGAGAAGAAAAAATAATTGCTCAGGCATTACACATTTTAAATAAAATAAAACATTTATTTTTAAGGTCCAAGCATTAATGAATTTCTGAAATATATACACAAATATTATTTTCATAATTAAAAAAATTTATTTACCCACTAGGAATTATTTTCCATAGGACTTTAACCAATGCTAGCACATACGTAACCATAACCCGTTTGCTTCTTTATGAACTCACTTATTTGTGTGATTATCTCTTCTAATAACTGAGTAGCTTAAAGTCAGGTACCATGTGTTATTTATCTTTGAATTGTGCCTAGAATAATTGAAGCTACATAATGAGAATTCAAGTATTATTCCTGAAACAACAGGTAAGTAACTAAAGCAAACAGAACTGCAACTAGGTGAAGTTTCAAACTTTATAAAATCTCTTACCATGATGTAGATAAACTTGGTCAAAAGATATGTAAGAACAGCTTGGACATTTGAGTAGGTGGAGGAGTACATGGAGACTGCTTAGAACCAGCGAAAATGAAATAACAGGGTTACATTATAGATTATAATTCATGGTTTCCTCAAATTTTTTTCACTACAGTTAATATTGGTAAGGTTTTATACACACATACGGATTTTCAAAAACTTTAAAAAATCCTCTTTTGGGGGCTTCCCTCGTGGCACAGTGGTTGAGAGCCCGCCTGCCGATGCAGAGGACACGGGTTCGTGCCCCGGTCTGGGAGGATCCCACATGCTGCAGAGTGGCTGGGCCCGTGAGCCATGCCACTGAGCCTGCACGTCTGGAGCCTGTGCTCCGCAATGGGAGAAGCCACAACAGTGAGAGTCCCGCATACAGCAAAAAAAAAAAAAATCCTCTTTTGGCTAAACTAAACCTTAAATATTTCTAAAAATTATATTTTTGGTTACATCTGTGATGATTACAAATGAAATAACATATTTACTATTACATTGAAAACACTATCAGTTTAAACTCTCAATAATTTGGAATGTTTTCCTTGGTTATAGTGTGTAATAAGTGTTTATCATGTTGATAAGTGTTTAAATATTTAAAGTATCTTCTAAGTTAAACAGACAATGTCTACAGAAATGGTTTGGAAATTTGGGGGTAAGGAGTTGACTTAAAATTTTTTTTCAACCATAATTCTTCAGCAGTGGCAACAAAGTAATGATGGATATTATTTGCATACTTTGGGTTTTTGATCATTCTAATCTAAAAGTAGAAATGTTTCTTATAATATTGATGTTAGGAAGTCCAGGTTTTCATTAGAATATATTAGCATTTCAAGTAAAAGGGCAAGACTCTGATAAACAAGCATTAGGATGTACTCAAAGCATATTGGAGGCATATTGGTTGAAAGTTGAAAGTCTATGCAAGCATTTCTGCATAGTAGATAAAAGCATAAGTTCTGTAGATAAAATGCCAATTCTTAAAAGCATTTTTCAACAATTCTTAGCTCTATGAATTTAGTTCATTTAACCTCTAAGCCATACATTTTTTTGTCCTTAAATCTGGGAAATAATAATCTCACAAGATTGCTATAAGAATTAAGTGGAATATTTCTAAAAGATGTTATAGTTAACATATAGTATTTTCTTAAAAACTGTTGCTATTTTTGTAACTATTACATCTTCTATTCTCTGGCTGTTCTGCTCCATGCAAAAATGTCAATGTTTCTAACTCCAGTTACAAAAGCACTAATAAATATTCATTGGCTTAATTAAAATGAGAAAAAATAACTTCAGAATAAAAATATCTTAAAATAATAAAATCAATAAGAATAGAGAGTAGGAACTAGATAAATCAAGTGATTTTAATATTTTCTTGTACTGGATACATGACAAAGTAGAGGACGCAAGGAATTGGTTACACAGGTTTTGAAAGGCTAAATTTTATTTTTTTAAGTGGGGAAAAGCATAACCCAAATGTAACTGAGCATGCAACTATAGACACTATGACTGGGGAGAGAAGGAAAGAGGTGATGTGATCTGAATATAGTTGCTTAAATGAGGGCCCCCCACACTTCCCCAGGTTCTGGGAGTGCTGCTCTTTTGATGCCAAGTGGACATAACACTGTGGTTCTGGATGTGCCCATGGAAGCTAAGAGTTGAACCTGTCTGTCCTCAGATGCTTTGGAATGTCTACGCAGCTGGGGAAAAGAAATATGTATCTACTTGCCTCTTTTGTTTCAATCTCTCCCTAGTGCCTCACATTGGGAGAGCCTAATAAGAAACTAGGCAGTAATAGAGTTGGGAAAATGTAATTTCCCCATTCTCATCTCAAGCACAGAGCAGATTGGGAAAGAGTGATTTGGAACAGAAATAAAGAACTGATACATAGTTTCCTAACTCCATTATTTAAGGAGAAGGCAAAAATAATATATAGCCTTCAGTTTAACTAAGAGGAGAAAGTGAGAAAAAAAGAAACTTTAAAAAGTTTTATGTTAACAATAATAAAAGCAATAGGAATAGAGAGTAAGAGTTACAGGAGTTGAAGTGAACATCATGTTCCTTAAGCAAACACTTTCACAGGCACATGAGGAAATTAGCTAATTATGTGGGAAGTTTAAAAGGAAATCAAGGCATCAAATTGGCTTAGTTCAGAACTAAGGAACTTGAAAGACAAACAAGAATGATCCTGAGTCAGGAAATCAGGGCAAGTCACAAAGGCAGAACATAAAGAAATAGTACACGTGTACAGAGAAAGCTGTTGGAGAGCACCGCATATAAAAACTGCAATAGAGCTTGAGAGGCCCATTATCAGCAGTGAAAAGCATGGATCAGTGGTGTCAGGCACAGTGGTTGCCCAGGAAGTATGTTTCATCTCATGAAACAAATAGTAATACAGGCACATATATTTACTTAAAAATCATTGTATTTTTTATGAAATGGTAGCTATGTTCTTTTAACTATTGGTGGATTTCAATGAAGCGTGGAATTTCTATCTTGAAGAATGAGTTTGTAGAGTCAAGAAAACATATTAAAAAGCACAAGCCAAAACTTTTAGTAATGTTTATAATCAGTAATTTTTGGTGCCTTGCATCGCAGGATTCACGTGTAATCAGCAGGTGTTATTGCAAAATAATTAGCTATTAACTAGTTCCTTGGAGGGCAACAGAAGTTGCTTAAGATTACTCAAACTTAAAATGATAATTTTGGAAAATATAAAGTTTTCATTTTAATTTTGGGGAAGTATCCAGAAAAATGCAAGAAACCAAAGAACAGAGATATTATCGGTTAAATGAATAAACATTTGAGAGTAGAATTTTAATTTGATATATTTGTTTCTTAAATAAAGTGGTAAACCCAACAAATAAAAAATAGCTCTAGTGTGGTAGTTATGAGCTCACACATTTAAGCCAGACTGCTAGGGTTCAAATTTTAGTACCTGCCCTAACTACTTCTGTGAACTTGATTACTTAACACCTCGGTCTCTCAGTGTATCCAATCTAATATGCCCACTTTTCTGAGCCTTGTAATCCCTTCTGGAATCATTTACCTTTGTAATTCTGACATTTTATCCCTCTTAGAGTTGGCAATTGCTTTTTTTTCACGCTTCTAGGAGACTTCTCAGAAGCATATTCACAATTTCTGAGTTTCGGCCAGGGTCTTAAATCTTGTATCCTGGAAGAGTTCTCTTATATTGATATATTATTTCATAATTTATGCTCTGGCTTCCTTATTCCAGCGCCCTCAGAACCAGGAATATGTGTACTCTCCATGGCCCAATAGTACATGATGGTGAGGTCTTGCAGTCTCTTTTCTCTCGTCAGGCCCAGTTTGGGACTTAACCAGAGTTTATGACATAATGTTCTTGAAGGAAGATAAAGGCAGATTATGAAGAGGAGCCTGTTGCATTCAGGGGAGAGTTCTCTTCATTGTCCATTAATGGAGAGTAGGCTTAGATGATTAAGGGAATCCAAGGTTTCAAGTTTTGGAGGTATCTATCCAGATGTTCCCGTGCCATGATTCAAGATTCTTTTCTTCCCGACTAGGGCTCCGAATTTGGCAAAACAGAACTTCTTTGATTGGACATTTAACCATCTTTGGAACTTGGCTACTCTTAAAATAAATTCCTAGTCCTGATCCTCTTTTCTCTGCTTGCTAGCTGAAGAAGATAACTTCTTTATATGAGACTAAGGAGGCCCTCTGTCTTTCACAGTTCACTTTAAAAAAACATTTTACTGTTCACTCTCCATTTTTTGTTATCCTTTCACCAAATCTCAGTTGAGCTTATCAATAGCCACACAACTCTATGGTCCTTATTAGGTTAGCTACATATCCTCCCTGCCCCGTAATTCCCCAAATCTTGACACATTGCATGAGGTAGTACAATCCTTTCCTCCAGGTGTGCCATCTCAGTTTACCAACAGTGAAAACTCTAACAACTGTCTTTTTGTGACAGGAGATATCTGTGCTCTAATTATGTCATCCTCATGCCAGAGATATTCAGTGATTGGTGTCCAAATTTTTGCTGACCACTTCTGATACCAGGCTGAGTTTTATGGGAAGCAGATAGCTTTGAACTTTGTCCTGTAGTGTAATCCGAGATGGGGATGAAAGGATCAGGCCTTATAATACAATTTTTCATTTAGTCATTGGTCTAAGATGCCCTCAGAAGAGCAAAGCAGTGTTTTTCTGTTGAGGTACTTCCAAAAGAAATCTGACCACTGAGGGCAATCTTCCGGCTACAGTACAAGCAGCTGAAAAGTGCCGTCAGGGCAGTGACTCATCGTGTACACTACAAATAGTAATTAAAAAGTTCTTTGGGGCTTCCCTGGTGGCGCAGTGATTGAGAGTCCTCCTGCCGATGCAGGGGACACGGGTTCTTGCTCCAGTCCGGGAAGATCCCACATGCCGCGGAGTGGCTGGGCCCGTGAGCCATGGCCACTGGGCCTGCGCATCCGGAGCCTGTGCTCTGCAGTGGGAGAGGCTGCAACAGTGAGAGGCCCGCGTACCGCAAAAAAAAAAAAAAAAAAAAAAAAAAAAGTTCTTTGGATTTAACCTTATATGATCAATCAACTGAGTCTTTATTAAGATTATAAAGCACTATACAAATATTTTAAGCCTTGTAAATGAAAAGATAAAAGTATCATCAAGAGGGATTGGGATATGGAAGAGGAGGCAAAGCATGGGAAAACCTGTGAGATCTTGTACTCCTAAGTTCCATGATGCAGAGTCATGATATGACCTTATGAAGTTGTGCAATATGAAAGTTTGAAAATGAACATAATAAAATAACAATAAAATTATAAAAATTAAAGAAAGGGAGAAAGTTGAATGGAAGTTGTGCAAACAAGTGAAATTGTCATTTTTTTGGAATGGGGTTTTAGTGTATATATTGTCTTAAATGATAAGGCAAAATAGAGTCATCAGCGTGTTATTTAGGGTTATGGAAACAACCAACACACAAACTTAAAACAGAATTAGTTTTTGAAGTGTGACTGAAAGTGAAGATTTGTAGGACAGGACATCAATTATGTTCATACTTTCCATTTGCATCTATCTTGTGTTTTTAAAACAGTGTCCATCAATGGATGAATGGATAAATAAGATGTGGTATATATACACCACAACTTCATAATATTTACACACACACACACACACAGAGGAATATTATTCACCCATGAGAAAGAAGGAAATTTTGACCTTTGAGACAACAGGGATACACCTTGAAAGCATTATTCTAAGTGAAATTTGGAAGATAGAGAAAGACAAATACTCTATATTATCACTTATATGTGGAATATAAAAAAGCCAAACTCATAGAAACAGAGACTAGGTTGGTAGTTACTAGGGGCTGGAGGAAATGGGTAGATATTGATCAAAAAGCACAATCTTCCAGTTATAAGATGAATAAGTTCTGGGGATCTAATGTACAACATGGTAATTATAGCTAATACTAATATAGTGTTATGTACTTGAATGTTGTTAAAAGATAAAATCTTAAAGGCTCTCACTGCAAAAAAGAAATGATAATTATGTGATATGACAGAGGTTTTAGCTAAGTCTATATTGGTAATTATTTTGCAATATAGAGGAGTATTTAATCAACACATTGCACATCTTAAACTTACATGAAGTTATATGTCAATTATATCTCACACTGAAAAAATAAAACAATGTATTAATATATATATTAAAAATGAAGGAAAGCTATAAAAACATTGATGAAGGAAATTGAAGATGATACAAGGAAAAGGAAAGATATTCCACGTTTATGGATTGGAAGAATTAATATTGTTAAAATATCCATACCACTCAAAGAAATCTACAGATTTAATGTAATCCATTTCAAAATACCTATGACATCTTTCACAGAACTAGAACAAATAATCCAAAGTTTATATGGAACCACAAAAGATCCAAAATAGCCAAAACAATCCTGAGAAAAAAAGAATAAAGCTGGAAATATCATACTCCTTGACTTCAGACTATACTGCAAAGCTACAGTAATAAAAATAATATGATACTGGCACAAAAACAGACACATAGATCAATGGAACAAAAAGGAGAGACCAGAAATAAACCCCATGCACTTATGGGCAATTAAACTATGACAAAGAAGGCAAGAATACACAATGTTTTGCATCATTTACAATGTTGTCACAATCGTATTTTTAAACCAGTTTTACTCTGTAAAAAGTAAAGCTTCTCTTCTTTCGTCCCTAACTTACCATAAGTTAAAATATTAACAAATTTTATTTATTTAATTGATATTATAGAAAACATTAGCAATTATGCTTTTAGTGTAATATGTACTAAGCACCATGACTGAACTCTTTTGTTTAAGAGTAACATGGATCCCAAAAGATGTAAAGATTGTCCAAATATCTGTAACAGAAATAACAGAGGCAAAAATGCCTAAATTAAAAAATAAATATATATTAGTTTGAATGCTAATAATTTCATATTAGGCTATCTGAGGTTAATAACCAGATGTATGAAAACTCAAGTAAATAGTCAATACGTACCTCTTACTTTTCTCTGTTAATACTGATAAATTAACAGGAACGATTGTCACATGGTCTTTGGATCACCTTTTAGTTTACAATGACTTCCTGACCACTGCCCAGTCCTTAAAGATGCTGATCCCATCTATACTAGCTGATTAGAATATTTTCACATTTCAAATGTCTAACTAAGTTAATAACAAAAAGTGAATTAAAGAGAAAACTTTTTAAAACTTACATTGAGATTAGGAAAATGAACTATGTCTTTTTGCATGGAAACATTGTTCCCTGTATATTATTGAGTAAGTTACTAAACCCCAATGTACCTCAATATACCCAAAAAACTATAGGACTTTTTAGAGGATAAATGAATTAATGTTTAAAAAATCCTTCACTTATAATAATAAATGCTCATTAATTATTTATAATTGTCTAAAACATCACTGTTGTATGTGGCTATTTATTCACTTTATGTGTCATAAAGTCAAGTTATATAGATTTTACTCCTTATGAAAATATTTCCTCCATTTATATAATTCAAAATTATTTTTTCTTCTTGGCTGCATATTATTTCATTATATAAGTGTATCATAACTCACTGGAATATTGATGGATTTAGGGGTATTCATGTTGTTTCCTATTTACTTCTTCTCTGAGCACTGATGCTATGCATATTTTTACACATATATTACATTTATAGAATTTGCCCTATGAGAATGATTTTCAGAAATGGGAATGATGGCTCAGAGTCTCTCTATATATTTATTTTTTAGTAGAAGTCACCACTTTGCTCTTAAAATTGCTATAACTATTTATATTACCATAAGTTATATATGAGATAAATTATACCTGATTCTTCATCTATAATAGGTATCATCTCAATTTTTAAAATAGCCTGTCTTACGGGTATAAAAGGTTTGTCCAATGTTACTTTAATTTGCATTTTTGACTACTAACTAGAGTGTCTTTTCATAGGTTTATTCACCATTTGGGTTTATTCCTCTGTGAATTGCCTCTTCATATTATTTCCACATTTTCATATTGAGCTTTTTGTCCCTAATTTACCAAATTATTTTTCTCCTCTGTTTTGAGATTTTCTTTCCATTTGATATTTTAAGCCAAAAATTCTGATCTCAACAGTGATTACGTCTTCTTCAATTCATCTAGTAAATTGTTCATTTGGGAAATCGTATTTTTTTATATTTTCTACTTTTAAGTAAGTGTTTTCTATGTGCATATGTTGCATTCGAATCTAGTAATCTTCTTTTTGTCATTATACAAGTTGCTGCCTGTTGACACCAAGAGCTCTGTTTTTCTTGCCTTGTACTAATTTTGCTTTAACTGCTACTCCTATCTTGTTATCAAGAATCCTTAACTTTGTTGTTATTTTTATACTTTTTAATTTTTTTTGGGGGGGGGTTTCAGGTCTGGTTGATGCAACACCACCTAACTGTGGACAAATGACATGAAAAGTATTGTCCACCCATGTAGGGGCAGGGGTGCAGAAATAGGTAAGATGCCTCTTACCTACTAAGGCACTAGGAGAAGTGTGCATCTGGCTGGGGAGTGTCCAGCATACTTATTCATGTTTCCACTGTCCTCATTGTGTTGACATTTCATATACAAGTCAAAGGATCCCAGAGGCCCAAGATTTTTCTATATCCTAATGTTCATCCAGAGCTTTAACTTATCCCATAATGTCATGGGACAGCCACAGAGCACTGGATGAGTAGAGAAATTGTGAAGTTCAGAGTGAAAGGGAGGAAGTCAAATTCAGCTCTCAATCTTTCTAGAATTTTTCATGCCTGTATTTTCTTTCCATGATTAAATATTGAATTATTTAGAATAGCTCATAGTTACTTGAATATATTGACACTTTTAAAATATTTCATTCAAGATTGCTTTCAGCATAGAAATGCAAAGTGAGAATAATCAACTTTAAAATAGATTACTAGTGTAGTCAAAAATTGGTAAGTGCTATTTTGTCTCAAAGAAATGCAAATGAATTTTTAACCCTCTTCCTCTCTGTGTATCCCTGTTATTATATTCTAACTTGTCAATCATAAAGGCAAAATTTAAAAAGAAGAAATAAAGAAGTGGGATGAAAATAAACCTTGATATTCATCTTTTTGTATAACTTTTAACAAGTGAAACCCAACAGCATTGAAATTTTCCTTAAAGTATAGCTTGTCTTGGGAATTCACACAGTAGAGAAAATTATGTGGGTGATGTATTATACTGAGTTTTATTCTGACAATAGACTGATGAATGGCATAAGTGATCCATTCTCTCCAAATCTCAACAAATACTTATCTTTACAATACCTATTTTTCTTTTTTCAAGTTGGTATTCTACAAGTTTCTCAAAATTCAGAGCTGTCTAACGTCTTATAAGCAAATCTAGACATCATCTAATTTTACTCTTCCAGAACTCTTTTCAAAAAGAATGATGAAATGTTTACTTTCCCCTTTAAAAGATTTGGGGTAGAACAGATAAATGCATAATTATAATTCACCTTTCATCTATACCTACTTTTAGACTAGCAGTTTTCAAAGTATTAATCTATGTTTTAATATTGCATATTAATGGTATATTAGTAGATTAATGGGCAGTATTCTTATTGCAAATAATGCACTATATAATAGTTTCTTTTTATGCCTATGGATTGGTTGTCTTATGCTTTGTATAAATCACATATTATGGGTTCATTTTTTCCAAACACCAAAGGCTACTTATCTAAAAATTTACTGTGGGCTTCCCTGGTGGCGCAGTGGTTGGGAGTCCGCCTGCCGATGCAGGGGACACGGGTTCGTGCCCCGGTCTGGGAGGATCCCACATGCCGCAGAGCGGCTGGGCCCGTGAGCCATGGCTGCTGAGCCTGCGCATCCGGAGCCTGTGCTCTGCAAGGGGAGAGGCCACAACAGTGAGAGGCCCGCCTACCGCAAAAAAAAAAAAAAAAAAAAAAAAAAAAAAAAAAAAAAAAATTTACTGTAACTACATTAGTTTCAGGATAATTTCTACTATTAATAACACCATAAGAAAAATGTAGTGACCACTTTAGAAAATGGGATGCCATATAAAAAACTCTAATGAATTATGATATTGCACATTATAGCAGGACATAAAACTTGATACATCATTCTTTCTGCCTAAAATAAATAAATGAGGTGACTGTGAAAAAGCCAGTTAAAGAATTCATAAAGATATGCAAGTAGGAAAACTAAATAATACCAACAACATCCAATCATTCAATAATGCAATAATAGCACTAATATTTCATCTTTGCAACATTCCTGACAAGTAGTGGATTTGTAATCCAAAGACTTGAGTTTAGCTTTGCCAATAGTCTATGAAAAATTGATTTAAAAACCTTTATAAAATTATTTTACAGATCTTGGAATCTCATTCTTCTCGTGTGTTACATAGGAAAACAGGATTATAATAAAATAAATGATATATATGAAAGGGATTTTAAAATTGTAAGAAGTGTAATGCAGATGTACTTTATAAATGCAAGGTACTGCTATAACCAAGTCTTATGCACTTTAGCACATAAACAACAAAACACATAGTAAGTGTAAAGTCTGTGTTTCTCATAAGTTCCATATTTTAGAGACAGTTATTAAGCAGATTGTAAGACTGGGCCTATATTTTTCTTTTTTTTAAATGAGAATAAGAAGAAGAAAAAAATGAGAGGAAGATGAGATGGAAGAAGAGGAAGAAAAGTCAGAAGAAGAGGAGAAGGAAGAAGAAGGAAGGAAAGAAGGAAGACATGAAAAATAAAACAAATCAAAATTACAAAACCAAAAAACCTATCAGACTGGTACTTTACAGAACAGATTTATATACTGTTACATGAAAAATAAGTAATAAGAAAATGCTAAGTCATCACAGGGATGACAAAATTCAAACAGAAAGTATTTTAGTTTAATGGTTTTTAGTACAAATATTCATTGTTTTAAGAGTTTCACATTTTAGCATTCATGTTATATCAAAATGGAATCTGAATCTATCACTGTTTTGGCATCATGACGTGATTTGTGAGGAGAGTAGGGGGCTCATTCTCTAGCAAAACACTCAGGTGTTTTGTGTATTATCTCACTTAACACTTGTAATCCTTCTCTCAATTACATATGACTTCTATTTCACATAAGAAGAAACTGATGGGAATTCCCTAGCGGTCAGTGGTTAGGACTCTGCACTTTCACTGAAGAAGGAGTGGGTTATAATAACACATGTGATGTTTACAAAATATACCACCAAATACAAGATTGATTCTTTCTTAGATTTTTCAATGTCTTTTGTAAGAGTCGTTGTTAAGCTTCAGTTATATTTCTACAATCTGGTGATGGTTATCTGCCATAAATTTCATAGTGAAGAATTTGGTTAAAAATAAAGAGAAACTTTAAATCAAAAATATAATTGAATATATCTCTAAAATAAAGTGTCTATTTTATCAAAATTTTATCTTTTATGTGCTTCATGTACTTAAATAGAAATTTTTACTTTTTAAATTACTTTGCTCAGGTGTGATCTTCATGCAATAAAATGATGATTTTTGTGTACAAATTGAGGTGCTTTGACAAGTGCAAATGTCTGTATAACCACAGCTTCAAACAAGATAGCACATTTTCATCATCCTAAGTGTTCTGGTGTGTTCCTTAGCAGTCAAACTCACCTATTTCTAGTCCAACACAACCCAAATGTGTTTCACTGTGCATTAGTTTTGCCTGTTCTAGACTTTCCTCTAGGTGGAGTCATGGTCTCTTTTGCTCTGGCTTTTGCTCATCATAAAGTTTTGAGATCCACGTGTATTGTTACATGCTTCATAGCCTCTTTTATTTTTCGTGCCTAGAAGGTTTACATTTTATGAATATAGCACAGTATGTTTATCCATTCACCTATTGATAGGCATTTGGGTTGTTTCTATTTTCAGGCCATTATGAATACAAATGTTATGGATACTTGTATACAAATTTTTCTGTAGAGTTGTAGACATGTTATTACTTCTTTTAGGTAAGTGCTTAGGGGTTGAAAACCTAAGTGTATGTTTAACTTTATAAGAAACCATCAAACTATTTTCCAAAGTGATTTTACAAATTTATCTGTACACCAGCCATGTATGAGTTTTATTTGCTTAAAATTCTTCTCAATATTTTATATTATCGGTATTTTAAGCTTAGCCATGCCAGTGTATGTTTAGTGGCATCTCATTGTGCTTTTAACTTATATTTCTTGATAGCTAAGGATGTTGACCATCTTTTCATTGGCTTGTTGGTTATTCCATGTCTTCCTTTGTGAATTATCTGTTCAAAATTTGCCCATTTTTTTCTGAAATTGTTTTAATATTTTACTCTTTAATCTTTCCAAAACAATGTTTACAATTTATCAAGTTCCATAAAACAACTTGATATCCTGATTTGCATGTAATTTATGGAAAAGTTATTTGAAACTACTTGTATGCTTTCTATAATCCAGGCACTGTTCAAGGACTGTGGATGTTCCACTGAATAAAACTGATGCAATCCTTTATTTCTAGTAAGGGAAGAAATACATCAAGTAAAGATAGATAGGTAGATACACACATACATACATATGTATATAAATACATACATATACCAATAGTGATAATAATTCAGGACAAGTAGTGTTGTTGTGGATTTTATTTAAATAGTGTCATATGGATTTCATCTTTTAGACAGTGAAATTTAAACATATACCAGAATGAATTTGGGGGTTAAGATCTGTTGATAACTGGGGGGGAAAAGTACAGGCAGAGGAGACAGCAATGCCAAAGACTCTGAGATGGGTGCATTCTTTTTTCTTTTTTTTTTTTTTTTCCTTTAAGGTAAGGGCTTTTTTTTCTTATTATTATTAGTTTCTGCTTTATAACAAAGTGAATCAGTCATACATATACATCTGTTCCCACATCCCTTCCCTCATGCATCTCCCTCCCTCCCACCCGCCCCATCCCACCCCTCCAGGTGGTCACAAAGCACCGAGCTGATCTCCCTGTGCTCTGCAGCTGCTTCCCACTATCTATCTACCTCACGTTTGGTAGTGTATATATGTCCATGCCTCTCTTTCGCTTTGTCACAGCTTACCCTTCCCCCTCCCCATATCCTCAAGTCCATTCTCAAGTAGGTCTGTGTCTTTATTCCCGTTTTACCCCTAGATTCTTCATGACATTTTTTTTTAATTCCGTATATATGTGTTAGCATGCAGTATTTGTCTTTCTCTTTCTGACTTACTTCACTCTGTATGACAGACTCTAGGTCTATCCACCTCATTACAAATAGCTCAGTTCGTTTCTTTTTATGGCTGAGTAATATTCCATTGTATATATGTGCCACATCTTCTTTATCCATTCATCCGATGATGGACACTTAGGTTGTTTCCATCTCTGGGCTATTGTGAATAGAGTTGCAATGAACATTTTGGTACATGTCTCTTTTTGAATTATGGTTTTCTCAGGGTATATGCCTAGTAGTGGGATTGCGGGGTCATATGGTAGTTCTATTTTTAGTTTTTAAGGAACCTCCATACTGCTCTCCATAATGGCTGTACCAATTCACACTCCCACCTGCAGTGCAAGAGTGTTCTCTTTTCTCCACACCCTCTCCAGCATTTATTGTTTCTAGATTTCTTGATGATGACCATTCTGACTGGTGTGAGATGATATCTCATTGTAGTTTTGGTTTGCATTTCTCTTATGATTAATAATGTTGAGCATTCTTTCATGTGTTTGTTGGCAGTCTGTATATCTTCTTTGGAGAAATGCCTATTTAAGTCTTCTGCCCATTTTTGGATTAGGTTGTTTGTTTTTTGTTATTGAGCTGCATGAGCTGTTTATAAATGTTGGAGATTAATCCTTTGTCAGTTGCTTCATTTGCAAATATTTTCTCCCATTCTGAGGGTTGTCTTTTGGTCTTGTTTATGGTTTCCTTTGCTGTGCAAAAGCTTTGAAGTTTCATGAGGTCCCATTTGTTTATCTTTGTTTTTATTTCCATTTCTCTAGGAGGTGGGTCCAAAAGGATCTTGCTGTGATTTATGTCATAGAGTGTTCTGCCTATGTTTTCCTCTAAGAGTTTGATAATTTCTGGCCTTACATTTAGGTCTTTAATCCATTTTGAGCTTATTTTTGTGTATGGTGTTAGGGAATAATCTAATCTCATACTTTTACATGTCCCTATCCAGTTTTCCCAGCACCACTTATTGAAGAGACTGTCCTTTCTCCACTGTACATTCCTGCCTCCTTTATCAAAGATAAGTTGACCATATGTGCGTGGGTTTATCTCTGGACTTTCTATCCTGTTCCATTGATACATCTTTCTGTTTTGTGCCAGTACGACACTGTCTTGATTACTGCAGCTTTGTAGTATAGTCTGAAGTCAGGGAGCCTGATTCCTCCAGCTCCGTTTTTCGTTCTCAAGATTGCTTTGGCTATTCGGGGTCTTCTGTTTTTCCAAACAAATTGTGAAATTTTCTGTTCTAGTTCTGTGAAAAATGCCAGTGGTAGTTTGATAGGGATTGCATTGAATCTGTAGATTGCTTTGAGTAGTAGAGTCATTTTCACAATATTGATTCTTCCAATCCAGGAGCATGGTATATCTCTCCATCTATTTGTATCATCTTTAATTTCTTTCATCAGTGTCTTATAATTTTCTGCATACAGGTCTTTTGTCTCCTTAGGTAGGTTTATTCCTAGATATTATATTCTTTTTGTTGCAATGGTAAATGGGACTGTTTTCTTGATTTCATTTTCAGATTTTTCATCATTAGTGTATAGGAATGCCAGAGATTTCTGTGCATTAATTTTGTATCCTGCTAGTTTACCAAATTCATTGATTAGCTCTAGTAGTTTTCTGGTAGCATCTTTAGGATTCTCTATGTATAGTATCATGTCCTCTGAAAACAGTGACAGCTTTACTTCTTCTTTTCCAATTTGGATTCTTTTATTTCCTTTTCTTCTCTGATTGATGCGGCTAAAACTTCCAAAAGTAAGTTGAATAAGAGTGGTGAGAGTGGGCAGCCTTGTCTTGTTCCTGATCTTAGTGGAAATGGTTTCAGTTTTTCACCATTGAGGACGATGCTGGCTGTAGGTTTGTCATATATGGCCTTTATTATGTTGAGGAAAGTTCCCTCTATGCCTACTTTCTGCCGAGTTTTTATCATAAATGAGTGTTGAATTTTGACGAAAGCTTTCTCTGCATCTATTGGGATGATCATATGTTTTTTCTCCTTCAACTTGTTAATATGGTGTATCACATTGATTGATTTGCATATATTGAAGAATCCTTGCATTCCTGGAATAAACCCCACTTGATCATGGTGTGTGATCCTTTTAATGTGCTGTTGGATTCTGTTTGCTAGTATTTTGTTGAGGAATTTTGCATGTATGTTCATCAGTGATATTGGCCTGTAGTTTTCTTTCTTTGTGACATCCTTGCCTGGTTTTGGTATCAAGGTGATGGTGGCCTCGTAGAATGAGTTTGGGAGTGTTCCTTCCTCTGAAATTGTTTGGAAGAGTTTGAGAAGTTTGGGTGTTAGCTCTTCTCTAAATGTTTGATAGAATTCGCTTGTGAAGACATCTGGTCCTGGGCTTTTGTTTTTTGGAAGATTTTTAATTACAGTTTCAATTTCAGTGCTTGTGATTGGTTTATTCATATTTTCTATTTCTTCCTGTTTCAGTCTTGGCACGTTGTGCATTTCTAAGAAATTGTCCATTTCTTCCAGGTTGTCCATTTTATTGGCATAGAGTTTCTTTTAGTAATCTCTCATGATCTTTTGTATTTCTGCAGTGTCAGTTGTTACTTCTCCTTTTTCTTTTCTAATTCTATTGATTTGAGTCTTCTCCCTTTTTTTCCTGATGAGACTGGCTCATGGTTTGTCAATTTTGTTTAACTTCTCAAAGAACCAGCTTTTACTTTTATTGATCTTTGCTATCGTTTCCTTCATTTCTTTTTCATTTATTTCTGATCTGATCTTTATGATTTCTTTCCTTCTGCTAACTTTGAGTGTCTTTTGTTCTTCTTTCTCTAATTGCTTTAGGTGCAGGGTCACCTTGTTTACTCGAGATGTTTCCAGTTTCTTAAGGTGGGATTGTATTGCTATAAACTTCCCCTTTAGAATTGCTTTTGCTGCGTCCCATAGGTTTTGGGTCGTCTTGTCTCTATTGTCATTTGTTTCTAGGTATTTTTTTTTATTTCCTCTTTGATTTCTTCAGTGATCACTTCGTTATTGAGTAGTGTATTGTTTCGCCTCCATATGTTTGTATTTTTTACAGATCTTTTCCTGTAATTGATGTCTAGTCTCATTGCATTGTGGTTGGAAAATATACTTGATACAATTTCAATTTTCTTAAATTTACCAAGGCTTGATTTGTGACCCAGGATATGATCTATCTTGGAGAATGTTCCATGAGCACTTGAGAAAAATGTGTATTCTGTTGTTTTTGGATGGAATGTCCTATAAATATCAATTAAGTCCATCTTGTTTAATGTACCATTTAAAGCTTGTGTTTCCTTATTTATTTTCATTTTGGATGATCTGTCCATTGGTGAAAGTGGGGTGTTAAAGTCCCCTACTATGAGTGTGTTACTGTCGATATCCCCTTTTATGGCTGTTAGTATTTGCCTTATTTATTGAGGTGCTCCTATGTTGGGTGCATAAATATTTACAATTGTTATATCTTCTTGGATCGATCCCTTTATCATTATGCAGTGTCCTTCTTTGTCTCTTCTAATAGTCTTTATTTTAAAGTCTATTTTGTCTGATATAAGAATTGCTACTCCAGCTTTCTTTTGATTTCCATTTGCATGGAATATCTTTTTCCATCCCCTTACTTTCAATCTGTATGTGTCTCTAGGTCTGAAGTGGTTCTCTTGTAGACAGCATATATATGGGTCTTGTTTTTGTATCCATTCAGCCAATCTGTGTCTTTTGGTGGGAGCATTTAGTCCATTTACATTTAAGGTAATTATTGATATGTATGTTCCTATTCCCATTTCCTTAATTGCTTTGGGTTCGTTATTGTAGGTATATTCCTTCTGTTGTGTTTCTTGCCTAGAGAAGTTCCTTTAGCATTTGTTGTAAAGCTGGTTTGGTGGTGCTGAACTCTCTCAGCTTTTGCTTGTCTGTAAAGATTTTAATTTCTCCATCAAATCTGAATGAGATCCTTGCTGGGTAGAGTAATCTTGGTTGCAGTTTTCTCTCCTTCATCACTTTAATTATGTCCTGCCACTCCCTTCTGGCTTGTAGAGTTTCTGCTGAGAGATCAGCTATTAGCCTGATGGGGATTCCCTTGTGTGTTATTTGTTGTTTTTCCCTTGCTGCTTTTAATATGATTTCTTTGTGTTTAATTTTTGACAGTTTGATTAATATGTGTCTTGGCGTATTTCTCCTTGGATTTATTCTGTATGGGACTCTCTGTGCCTCCTTTAGTTGATTAACTATTTCCTTTCCCTTATTAGGGAAGTTTTCAACTATAATCTCTTCAAATATTTTCTCAGTCCCTTTCTTTTTCTCTTCTTCTTCTGGAACCCCTATAATTTGAATGTTGGTGCGTTAAGTTTTGTCCCAGAGTTCTCTGAGACTGTCCTCTTTCTTTTCATTCTTTTTCCTTTATTTTGTTCTGCATCAGTTATTTCCACTATTTTATCTTCCACCTCACTTATCCGTTTTCTGCCTCAGTTATTCTGCTATTGATCCCATATAGAGTATTTGTCATTTCATTTATTGTGTTTTTAATTGATGCTTGATTCATCTTTAGTTCTTTTAGGTCCTTGTTAACTCTTTTTTGCATTTTGTCTATTCTATTTCCAAGATTTTGGATCTTGGAAATAGAATCTTGGATCATCTTTACTCTCATTATTCTGAATTTTTTTCAGGTAGACTGCCTATTACCTCTTCATTTGTTAGGTCTGGTAGGTTTTTATCTTGCTCCTTCACCTCCTGTGTGTTTTTCTGTCTTCTCAGTTTGCTTATCTTACTGTGTTTGGGGTCTCCTTTTTGCAGGCTGCAGATTTGTCCTTCCTGTTGTTTTTGGTGTCTGTCCCGAGTGGCTTAGGTTGTTTCAGTAGATTGTGTAGGCTTCCTGGTGGGGGGCCTAGTGCCTGTGTTCTGGTGGTTGAGGCTCGATCTTGTCTTTCTGTTGGACAGGTCCACGTCTGGTGGTGTGTTTTGGGGTGGCTCTGGCCTTATTATGTTTTTAGGCAGCCTCTCTGCTAATGGGTGCTGTTGTGTTCCTGCCTTGCTAGTTGCTTGGCATAGGGTGACCAACACTGTAGCTTGCTGGTCATTGACTGAAGCTGGGTGCTGGTGTTGAGATGGAGATCTCTGGGAGATTTTCGCCGTTTGATATTATGTGGAGCTGGGAGGTCTCTTGTGGACCCGTGTCCTGAAGTTGGCTCTCCCACTTCAGAGGCAGAGCACTGACTCCTGGCTTCAGCACCAAGAGCCTTTCATCTACCCGGCTCAGAATAAAGGGGAGAAAAAGTAGAAAGAAAGAATTAGTAGAAGAAAGAAAGAGAGAGAGAAAGAAAGGAAGAAGGAAAGAAAGGAAGGAAGGAAGGAAGAAAGAAAGAAAGGAGGGAGGGAGGGAGGAAGGATGGAAAGAAAGAAAGAAAGAAAGAAAGGAGGGATGGAGGGAGGAATGAAAGAAAAAGCAAGAATGAATGGAAGAAGGGAGGGAGGGAGGGAGGGAGGAAGGAAAGAAAGAAAGAAAGAAAGACAGGAGGGAGGGAGGGGGGAACGAAAGAAAAGGAAAGAGTGAAAGGAAGAAGGGTGGGAGGGAGGGAGGAAGGAAAGCAAGACTGACAGGAGGGAGGGAAGGTGGGAGGAAGGAAAGAAAAAGAGTGAAAGGAAGAAGGGAGGGAGGAAGGAATGAAAGAGAGAAAGAAGTGAAGGAGGGGCGGAGAGAGGATGGGAGGAAGGGAAGGTAGGAAAAAAAAGAAAGAGCATGTAAAGTAAAATAGAATAAAGTATAAAGTATAGTAGCGTTATTAAAATTAAAAAGTAATTATTGAAAAAAAACGGACAGATAGAACCCTGGGACATATGGTGGAAGCAAAGCTATACAGAGAAAATCTCACACAGAAGGATACACATACACATTCACAACAAGAGAACAGGGGGGAAAATCGAAAATCTTGCTCTCAAAGTCCACCTCCTCAATTTGGGATAATTCATTGTAAAAAGAAGAAAAGGGCGAAAAGTCTGAAATCTTGCTCTCTAAGTCCACCTCCTTAATTTGGGTTAATTCGTTGTAAAAAGAGGAAAAGGGGGTAAAGTCTTAAATCTTGTCCTCAAAGTCCACTTCCTCAATTTGGGATGATTCGCTGTCCATTCATGCACTCCACAGGCTCAGGGCACATCAAGTGGACCGTGGAGCATTAATCTGCTGCCTCCGAGGCTGCACAGAGAGATTTCCCTGTCTCTTCTCTGCTCTCACAGCTCCCGGGTCTCAGCCTTGGACCTGGCCCCGCCTCTGCGTGTCGGTCACCAGAGGGCGTCCGTTCTTCGCTCAGACAGGACGGGTTTGAAGGAGCCGCTGATTCGGGGGCTCTGGCTCACTCAGGCAGAGGGGAGGGATGGGCGTGCAGTGTGGGGCGGGCCTGCGGCGGCAGAGGCCGGCGTGACATTGCACCGGCCCGAGGTGCTCCGTGCGCTTTCCCGGGAAAGCCATCCCTGGGTCTCGGGACCCCGGCAGTGGTGGGGTGCACAGGCTCCCCTGAAGGCGGGGTGGACAGTGGCCTGCGCTCGTACACAGGCCTTGTGGCGGCGGCAGCAGCAGCCCCAGCGTCCCACGCCCGTCTCCGGGGTCCGTGCCTATAGCCGCGGCTCGCGCCCATCTCTGGTGTTTGTTTAAGCAGCTCTCTTAATGCCCTCTCCTCGTGCACCAGGAAACAAAAGGGAAGAAAAAGTCTCTTGCCTCTTCGGCAGCTCCAGACTTTTTCCCCGGACTCCCTCCGGGCTAGCCGTGGTGCACTAACCCCTTCAGGCTCTCTTCCTGCCGCCAGCCCCAGTCCTCTCCCTGCGCTCTGACTGAAACCCGATACCCGAGCCTCAGCTCCCAGCCCCGCCCACCCGGGGGCTGAGCAGACAAGCCTCTCGGGCTGGTGTGTGCCTGAGGGCACCGATCCTCTGTGCCGGAATCTCTCCGCTTTGCCCTCCACACCCCAGTTTCTGTGCTCTCCTCTGCTACTCCGAAGCTTTCTCCCTCTGCCACCTGCAGTCTCCACCCGCGAAGGGGCTTCTAGTGTGTGGAAACCTTTCCTCCTTCACGGCTCCCTCCCACTGGTGCAGGTCCCATCCCTATCCTTTTGTCTCTGTTTATTCTTTTTTCTTTTGTCCTACCCAGGTATGTGGGGAGTTTCTTGCCTTTTGGGGGGTCTGAGGTCTTCTGTCAGCGTTCAGTAGGTGTTCTGTAGGAGTTGTTCCACATGTAGATGAATTTCTGATGTATCTGTGGGGAGGAAGTTGATCTCCGTGTCTTACTCTTCCGCCATCTTCCTCCGGGGTTCTGGGTGCATTCTTGATGTGTTCAAGAAATACTAAGGAGACAAATGTAGATGAATAGAAATAAGCAAGTGGAAGAGGGTAAGGAATGACAGAGAAACCAATATGGATGGGTTAAAAGATTTTTAAAGAAGCACACTGGGTTTCTGTGGAGCACAGGTTGATGTGGTCAAGGCAGACTAGATAAGAAGCTATTTCAATGATCCAGAGATCCATGATGAAGGTGATAAGAATCTTCAGGTTCTGATTATTTTGGAATATAGAAGCAGAGAGATTTCTAATGGTCAGATGTAAGATAATAAGAAAAAGAAGCATTTGTCATGACCTATAGAATATGCAACACCAAGAGTGAACCCTAATGTAAACTATGGAATTTGAGTGATAATGACATGTCAATGTAGGTTCATCAGTTGTAACAAATGTGCCACTCTGGTGCAGGTTGTTGATAGTGGAGGAGGTTGTGCATGTATGGGGAAGACAGGGTATATATGGAAAACTCTGTTCTTTCTACTCAATTTTGCTGTGAAACTAAAACTGCTCTAAACAATAAAGTGTATTAATTAAAAAGTAAATAATAGGTTAACATTTTTCTAAAGCAAAGGAGAATGGAGTTGTCATTTATGAAGATGGAGAAACTGGGAGGAAAATTTGTTACTATGTTGAAAATCATGAGTTTAATCCTGGACAAACTACATGTGATATGCCTGTTAGATTTACAAGTGAAAGTATTAAATAGGTACTTAGAAGTATGATTCAAAAGTTCAAGAGGGAGATCTAGCCTAGAAATAAAAATTTAGAAAATGTAAGTGTATTGATTGTTTTTAAATTTATAAGGATGTGAACACTTAAGGAGTGAGTGGAAATAGAAACTGCAATATTTCCAGTTCAGGAAGGTAAGGAGAAACCACTGAAAGTAGATGGAGAAGGAGATCCCAGTGAGGAAGGAGGAGAACCGAAAATGGTAAAATACAACAACTGATCTTTGGATTTGGCCACTAGAAAGTCACTGATATCATAGACGAGGGAATTTTTTTTTTTTTTTTTTTATGTAGTGGGAATGAAAGTTTAATGGTTTGGATTCAAGGAAGAATAAGAGAAAGGCTCTCTGGATTTCTACAGGAAAAACCGACTAAATCAGTTTATTTTAGCATATCCTCCAAATGCATGTATGTCAACAAGGAAAACTAATATAATCTACAATCAATATTATCATTCAGCATAAATTAAAGCCATAGACTGCAACAAACTTTAATTTAATGTGAAAAATGGAGAAATAAACTACTGAAACTGATGCCAGAAGCTCGGCCTCTCTGCACTGGTGCCAAATCAAATCGCAGAGACAGAGCTTTGGGTGAAGTCGAAAAGAATAGCTTTATTGCTTTGACAGGCAAAGGGGGACACAGAGAACTCCTACCCTGGAAAACTATGTGTCTCAACCTGTGAGGATTTGATGAGTTTTATGGCAATAGTTCAAGGGTGGGTTTGCTGACAAGATTAAGGTGTGTGCAGGGTCTCAGGTGGTCTGGTCACTTAATCTTGATGAGCTTCTCTGGTCTCTTTAATCTCCTTGGCTTCTCCTCCCTTGATTAGCAACTGTTTGAATCTGCCCTTTGGAACTGAGGGAAGGTAATGGAGGCTGGAGTCTTGAAGTCTTCCGTGCCCAGGAAATCCACAGGGTCCTTTTCGGTTTCAAAACCAGGAGAACTAGCTGTCATACAGAGCATAAACTTGGGAGAAAACCAGGCAGGAAACAGAAGACTCCTTTTCTAAGTAGAAAACATGTGAATATGTATTGTTTTTTTCCTGTGGCTCCTTGGAGACCCTTTTCAGTATATAATGGCTGGATGTGCACTACCTAGTCAAGGTTGTTACATAAATGTATGTATGCTCTTGCTGAGACTTGCTGATGAAATATTAGTCATTTCATATGGATGATATTAAGTATTAGCCATTGAAAACTGATTCCTTTTCATATTGCCCCAAATTAATGGTTTATTTCTGCAAACAAATTTTTAAAAAAATACATTTATTGAGTCTATCTTCTGGGAAAACAAATGGATGATTTAGCCTACATAAAATTTCATTTATGTTAGTCTCATATTTCTATGTAAAAATTATAATTTCCAATTATATAATTCATAATCCAAATTTAATCCTTTGAAAAAATTTCATAAGTATATATGTAATTTGAGAATTTGTTTCTAAATAAAATGTATATAATGTGGCAATTACTCCAGAGGAGATTAGCTTGTTGTTTCATTAACCTGCTTAAATACTGAGATTTTATTAATGCATAGCTTATAGTCAAACTCCCATGATGATATTCAATTTAAGAAATAAGGAAGATTAATAATATTATAAAAACTAAAACAATATATATACACGCTATAGGCAAAAAATTAGAATAGCTATTTCATCATATAGAAAAGGAAACCAGAGCTTTATAGCTCTTATTTAACTTACCTAGTCAAAATCGTACACTAAAAATATTCTTCATGGATATAAAACATTGGCAAAAACAATCCACACATTGCCAAAGAAATGAAATTTCAAAACAAGCAATTAGGAACTATGTGAGTTGGGGGCGGGGGGGAACACCTGAATTTGGAATTATAAGGCTCTACTGCCTTGATAGCAACCCATTCATTTCCTTAGTAAACTTGCACAGGTGTTGTCATAGTTAGGTTAAAGAATGTGTGCTAGAGTGCTTTAAAAAGTAGAAAGTCCTAATTATATATATCAGATACTACTAATTTTTTGCATAATAAATAATATACATGATTTTTATGCATCAAATACATCACAGGTCAGATATACAAGAAGATGCACATGACACAAAGATGCAGAGTGTAACATTTGCACATCCAGGTCTTATTAAATAAAAATTTTGAATATAACTATATTTCTTTATATTTTATACTATATTATATATTATTATAATATTTATATAGATATTAATGCAACTAACAATCTTATTGCTTAATTTTTTTTTGTCACAAATAGAATTAGCACTGAGATCATGTAAAACACAAATAGACCTCAGCCAGGGAGGACTGGCTTCCCCCAAAGAAACAATGCATTGTGGGGACTCCATCTCCAATTAGTTTTATTAATAAAGTTTATGCTCTTTCAGCATTTCAGTGATATTCCCACCCCCAAAATAGGTATGATAATAGAAGAGGCTTAGAGATGTGTTCTAAAGGTGAAATTTAGGTAGGTTGTGAATTATAGTACTGCAATATTGTTAAATTGGGGAAAAAAAAGGCAAATGTATTCCTAAAACTCTGCCCAAATTTATTGCTTTTGGGAGGGGAAGGTGACACAAACTTTACCTGTGGGATAAATTTTATATGAAAAAGAAGCAGATGACTTCAACACCAGTAGTTATTCCTTTTTAGCACATCACCATTTATATCACATGCTCTCTAATCCTTACCTACAAATCCCTTCCCTTGCAAAATCAAATCCCCTACAGATTCTCTCAAATACAGGTAGATTTCATTTGCCTGAGGATTAGTATTGATTTGATTTCGTAAGAACTCCTGCACTTCTGTCCCCCACGGAAAATGAATTATTTGTCTATCAGTGTGTTGGGGACTGCAGTTCCTTTTCTTTGAGACAAAGCTATTTATTTATTTTATTCTTAGAGACAAAAGGCATAAACGTATATGTTAACTCACCGATGCTCATTTCTCTTAGAGAATAATTTTTAAAATGTCAAGTGTAAAAGACTGACAAGAGGATTTTTATTTTGTTTTGTTTCTATTTTAATAGCGAAATCCTTAAAGAAGGTAAACATCATTCTGGGTCTGAAGAGAGAAATAGCTTGCTGCCTGAGGCAAGAACATGCAATGAAAAGGTTTCAGAAAAAGTAGTTTCAAAGTAAGTGATGTTCACAGATTTCAACAGTTTTTTTTTGTTTGTTTTTTTTGTTTTGTTTTGTTTTGTTTTTGCGGTACGCGGGCCTCTCACTGTTGTGGCCTCTTGCGTTGCGGAGCACAGGCTCAGGACGCGCAGGCTCAGTGGCCATGGCTCACGGGCCCAGCCGCTCCACGGCATGTGGAATCTTCCCGGATTGGGGCATGAACCCGTGTCCCCTGCATCTCCAGGAGCACTCTCAATCACTGCACCACCAGGAAAGCCCTCAACAGTTTTTTAAGAGTTGGTTTTACATTCACCTGAGAAGGAGCAAATACAAGTTACACGGATAGGTTCAAATCTGAAAGCTCATGATTTATGAGGTTATTTTTTTTAATAGAGTTGAATTCTTTATAAAAGAATTTCATTCCTAGAAGAGTCATTAGTCTAGGTATCAAGGTATATGAAACAGTATTCAAACTCTAACATGCATAAAAATAGCCCAGAAGTCTCATTTAAAAAAAAATGAGTTTCTTATTCTATTCTCAGAGATTCAGTAAATTAGAGATGGAGAAAAATAGCCCAGGTGACTCTGATACAGGTAGTCCATAGACACCTAAATGTTGAAAAGCACTAATAGTGAGCGTTGTTTAACAATGACCATATGGGAAAGCCACTCCTCTGGGATGGGCACTGAGAACATTCACTTGACAATTTTCTCTGCCACAAGCCTCATTAATAGTAATATTTCCTAGATGTAAATAATATCGTGTTGAAGCCTCACAACAAACATGTGATAGAGACATTATCTTTATCACCATTTTCAAGTTGAGAGAATTGAAACATGGACAGTTTAAGTAATATATTCTTAATCCATTCAATAAATAATAATAAAGTGCCTATTATGTGCCAGGCATTTTTCTTAATGGTTAGCAAACTGTGGTGAACTAACCAAATCAAATCCTTGTTCCTATGATGGAACAGAGTTGTAGAGAGAGAAAATCAAATATGAACAAAAATGCAAGAATTAGATGATTTCAGTGGTTTGCAGAAAATACCAAAGACATTATAATATAAATTAGATGTTCAGAGAAGGCCTAACTGAGAAGGTATTTTTGAGTGATACCTAAATAACAAGAAGGACACCGGCTGTGGAAAGAAGCTAGCAGATAAAACCAGACAGAGGAAACAGCAAGAATTTCTGTAAAAGGCTCAAGGCATTTATGTAAAAGGCTCAAGGCATTTATGTTAAAGGCTGCAGTTGTAATTCTTTGAGCTGGATTTTTTTTTCTCCTAATAGCTGACTATTTTATGTTTGTACTTTCCTCAAACAAGCATGTACACCTGGAGGTATATTACTTGAGTTTATAACAGACAAGGACTCTCATACTAATTGTCTAGTAACACAAAAAATATTTTCCCTTGAGGAGCTGAACAGAGTGCACCTTAATGAGATGAGAGTGAGGCTGCATAAGCCATCACTGTGTGTGGCCTTAGCAGTTACTCACTTGTTTGTGCAATGCTGTAAGTCAAGGAAGCATGAACAAAAGGAAGAAAAGTGAATGCTCTGAACATGGAAAAGCTGAACAGTTTCAATAACTAGGAAGTTCTCAGTAAACATATTTGGCTACAAAAGATTAGGGGATAAAAGATACTAACTAGAATTTTGAACTCAGGTCCTTTGACCAAATGCTCATCTGAGTGGCCTGTGGAAAAGTGGCCTAAAGAAAACCTTTATCTAAATATACATGGTTCCCGGAATCCATGGAACTCTTGATATATGAAGTATTATAATATCAAGTTATAAATTTTACTTAAAATAAAGATGTTGGTTGCCTCACTGTGTGACAAAAAATGATTTGTTCAAAAGTTTTTCAAATGTAAACACTAGTGGTTAATAACTAGCTCCTAATTAAGAGTAGGTTAAGTGTCCCTTTCTAAGATTTTTTTGTCCCTTATTTTATGCACTATCTAATACATAAAGCTAAAGCTAATTTCAAGGGAGGAAATATTTATTGTTACTTTGGAAAATTAAAAACAATGCAAAATTGATTTGGAGCATTATGGATTCTTAATGCTTCTACTTGAAGACTTAAGAAAATAAAAATGCTCTGTGATGTTAATAGCTTTTGATTTCTTCAGAAGTGGAATTCTTATAGCTAATCTAGAAGTTTTACCTGAACTAATAAATAATAGCTTAATATTCTCATTAAAAATGAAAATATTACAAGCATCATATTTTCAAAATAAAAAGTGATCTGAGTCCTGGGAAAATCCCACCATTTATCCTATTTAGAGACAGAAAAATAGGTGAGGTTGAGGAAAACATAGGAAGAACTATCTTTGACATAAATCACAGCAAGATCTTTTTTGATCCACCTCCTAGAGTGATGGAAATAAAAACAAAAATAAACAAACAGGACCTAATGAAACTTAAAAGCCTTTGCAAAGCAAAGGAAACTACAAACAAGATGAAAAGACAACCCTCAGAATGGGAGAAAATATTTGCAAACAAATCAACGGACAAACAATTAATCTCCAAAATACAGAAACAGCTCATGCAGCTCAATATTAAAGAAACAAACATCCCAATCCAAAAATGGGCAGAAGAACTAAATAGACATTTCTCCAAAGAAGACATACAGATGGCCAAGAAGCACATGAAAAGCTGCTCAACATCACTAATTATTAGATAAATGAAAATCAAAACTACGATGAGGTATCACCTCACACCAGTTAGAATGGGTATCATCAGAAAATCTACAAACAACAAATGCTGGAGATGGTGTGGAGAAAAGGGAATCCTCTTGCACTATTGGTGGGAATGTAAATTGATACAGCCACTATGGAGAACAGTATGGAGGTTCCTTAAAAAACTAAAAATAGAATTACCATATGACCCAGCAATCCCACTACTGGGTATGTACCCATAGAAAACCATAATTCAAAAAGACACATGCACCCCAATGTTCATTGCAGTACTATTTACAATAGCCAGGTCATGGAACCAACCTAAATGCCCATTGACAGATGAATGGATAAAGAAGATGTGGTACATATATACAATGGAATATTACTTAGCCATAAAAAGGAACAAAATTGAGTCATTTGTTGAGATGTGGATGGATCTAGAGGCTGTCATACAGAGTGAAAAGTATGTCAGAAAGAGAAAAACCAATATCGTATATTAATGCATATATGTGGAACCTAGAAAAATGGTACAGATGAATGGGTTTGCAGGGCAGAAATTGAGACACAGATGTAGAGAACAAAAGTATGGACACCAAGGGGGGAAAGTGGCTGGGGTTTGGGGATGGTGGTGTGCTGAACTGGGTAATTGGGATTGACATGTATACACTGAAGTGTATAAAATGGATGACTAATAAGACCCTGCTGTATAAAAAAATAAATAAAATAAAATTCAAAAATTCAAAAAAGAGGAAAAATAGATGAGGTATAAAAGTCAAAATCTTCAAAGTGTTTCAGGGTTTCTTGCTCTACCCACTTTACTTCAGGACTTCCATTATCCTAAACTGATGTCATTTAATCTTCTGCAGGCTCAGGGTTTAATCAGATTACTAGCAAGTAATGCCAAGGATCAGAACAGTTCAAAGCTCAGCTTCAAATCTGCCCTACTGCTTTTTAGGAATTTTACTTTTCATTTTTTGCCTTATTCTTCATAACTACTTCACTGGCTTATATTTCTGTAAAGACCACTGAGAACCTTTGCTATACAATTAGCAATTTCTTTAATTTGACTTTGTTTTGTGGTCTGGGATTCTGCCCCTGGAACCTGGTCCCCAAAGCAGCCTCCCCTACTTTTGCAACATCAATGCATCACACTCTGCTATTATCCAAGCTTCAGCATCCATTTGCCAATGTGCTGGGATCCTGCCCACTTTCAGATTTCCTGATACAGAGGTTAGGTTCTATTCTAGGTGACTTTCATCTGCTAAGAAAGTACTTCTTTGTATAGCACAGGGAATTCTACTTCACTTCGCTGTATAGTAGAAACTAACACAGCATTTTAAAACAACTATACCCCCATTAAAAAAAAAAAAAAGTACTTCTTAAATCTGACTAAATAGTGTGAGCTAGATAGGATTTAGAGTCCACCAATCAGATGCATTCATGTAAAACTTAAATTTAGAACTAAGTGGGGGGAGGGGCAAGACATGTGAATTTTAGTCAAGGTGATCGGGTTCTGAGGCCAACAGCTGTACTGACAGTTTACCAAATTGGAAGGGAGCACTAAGTAGTTCCATTGGTGGCTTGGCCCATTTATGCTATATGGCTTTGTGACAATTCTTGGAGGTTGAGCATATTGCCCATTTATCCATCTTTCCCAATGATTTTGTGAGCTCTTTAATATCTTATAATTAAAGTTTCCAAAAATTCTTGGTTCAAAGTGCCCTTGGTGTCCCAGTAAGTTTTGTTTTTTCCCAAAGTGATATTGGAATTTAAACTCGAATATCCATGTTCATAAGTATAATCTTTAACATATTTATTATGTTCCATTTATTAAATAGGTAAAAACAGCTTTATAGTAGTAGTTTCCACAGTATCCAATACATGTCAATGTGCTCAGCTCAAAAATTTAAACTATCACTTGGCATCTCTGTGAATTGGCTACCTTCACAGTAGCACCAGAGGGTGCTTTGGCCAGAGTTTTGGAACTGTGGCCCAATGGTAAATTACGTTCTGTTCATACTAGTGTAGAGTCTGTTTATTCAGCCTTTTCAATGTTTCTAAAAACTCTTTAGCATAAATTATTTGTTCAACCTAGTTAAAACAAATATCGTATATTAATGCATATATGTGGAATCTAGAAAAATGGTACAGATGAACTTATTTGCAGGGCAGGAATAGAGACGTAGACATAGAGAACGGACGTGTAGACACGGGGGTGAAGGGGAGGGTGGGATGAATTGGGAGATCAGGATTGACGTATATATAATACCATGTGTAAAATAGATAGCTAGTGGGAACATGCTATAAAGCACAGGAAGCTCAGCTTGGTGCTCTGTGATAACCTAGATGGGTGAAATGGGGATGGGGGGTAGGAGGGCGGTCTGAGAGGGGATATAGGTATACATATAGCTGATTCACTTCATTGTATAGCAGATAATAACAAAACATTGTAAAGCATACAAACACAAAGAAAACAAAAAACAGATTCTATATTTGCAACTGAATCCAGACTGATACAGGGTAATCCTGTCATCACATCTTTGAAATAGAAGAGAAAGGTGCATGTTGAGAACAGTAACTTTCCCAAACAGCTCCTAGGTGGCAGAACTGGGATTCTAAGTCAGGTAATTGTTCCTTCAGGACTAGATGCAGTAAACACAATTCTATTCTACCTCCAACTACGTGGGAGGAAAATGAGGCTCAGTGAAGTTCATTTGCAAAGTTGAAATCATCTTCACAGTAGTGGAGATGAGTCTTGAAGCCAGGTGTGTCTAATTATGAAATTTATCTTCTTATAATATTCTATCCTTACTATTAGCTATTTGGTAATATGGGGGCAATTTTTTTCCATTCTGTAGCTATTAACGTGCAAACATCCTCCCATGCCTACTGCTTCAAGGATATTGTACTTCAATTACATGACATATAATAGGTTTCAAGCACTGTTTCAACTCCATTTAGAGAAGAAGGGGATGTTGCTGGGTTTTCCATAATTGACATCAAAGTGACCACTCAGTTTTTTATGAAAAAGACATAGATTTCTGCCTTCACTTTACATATATAATACATGGACTAGAATAATTAGATTTCAGGTTTCTGCTAGGAATGTTCTTAGATATAAAACTCCACTTGTTTTGAACCAATAAAGATATGCAGTCTAAAGCATGAAAATTTGCCCATGTTTTGGGATTCTCTAAATTTTATTTCCAGATTCACAATTCTTTATAATTTTAAATCTAATTTATATTTTACTTGCTCAAAATTACTCTTCTAGCAACTTCTTGCAATGTGTTATTCCTAATGAATTCATTTGCATCTGTGCCACTGAAACTATGTTATAGGTTCCCAGTTTTCTTACTTGAGAGCACACTTTGATTCTAATAATTTTCTCTAAAATCCATGTTCAATGAAATTAAGAATTCTCTAGTTAAATATATAAATTACTAAGAGAAATATTGAAGTATTAGATATACCTCAAATGTTGAATTGATCCTCTTTATTCATGGATTCTGCGTTTGTGAATTTGCTTATTTGCTAAAATTTACCTTTAACCCCAAAGTCAATACTTGCATCATTTTCACAGACACGCACAGAGTGGTGAAAAATTTGAGTCCCCTATACACATATATCTAGCTGAGGTCAAACAAGGCAATGCTCTGCCTTCTTGTTTCAGCTCTCACAGTATAAACAAGTGTCCTCTTTGTGGTCTGCTTAATGCCATGGTTTCACCTTGTGCTTTCTGTTAGTGATTTTGCTATTTAAAACAGCCCCAAGTGTAATGCTGAAGTGCTATCTAGTGTTCCTAAGAGCAAGAAGGCAGTGACATGTCTTTACAGAGAAGCTTAGTTCAGGCAGAAGTTATAGTGGGGTTCGTAGTGAGTTCAATGTTAATGAATCAACAATATGTATCTAATAAAGTGGGTGACTTTAAAAAGAAAAAAACATAAAACAAGGTTATGCATTGATTGATTGACAAAACATTGTGACCAGAGGCTCACAGGGACATAAACCTGTGTTTCCCCTTGGAGCCATGATTTACTATTCACTAATCCGTTGTTAACAAAGACTTTATAGAACATAATTACCACAAATAATAAGAATCAATTGTATTAGAAAATAATTTCTTCACTATAAAGCAGAAATGCTCCTGCTGAAAATTATTGCACCATTAATGAGATTTTTCTGTATCTGACCAAATTGCTCCCACTGGGCACTGAAATTGAGATGCTATCAAATATCCATTTATTTTTTAAAATGAAAAAGATCATAGTAAAATATACACTAAAACTAAGCTGCATCACTAGTAATTTACAAAAATGTAGCTGTTACCTAATAATTATATATCTGTGGCCTCTTCTATATATGATATAAAATTCAATCAGACATGGCAGAAAGGTTATATGAATTTGAATCTACTCAGATACTCCATGACAAACAGAAAGTTAAGTTATTAAATTATTTGACAAATAATTTGTCAAACAAATGTATAGATCATTCATTTTAGAGTCATTATTTAAATTCTAAAATTGTAAGAATAATATAATGTAATTTTTAATACATACTTTGTTACAATTTATGTTCAGCTTAGCTTTGTGTTCATTTTGTGAAGCAAAATCTTTATCATTGTAGTTGTTGGAGACACATTTATGAGTTTACTAGTGTTCTTCAGAGAGACTGACCCAATAGGATACACAGGATTGGTTTCAGGACCCACCACAGGTACCAAAATCTGGGATACTCAAGTCCCTTATATAAAATGGCATAGACCAGTAGGCCCTCTGATCCAGGGGTTCCATATCCACAAACGTGATATATCTACTGATCTGTGGTTGGTTGAATCTGTGGATTTGGAATCCTTGGATACGGATGGCCGACTGTATATAAATAGGTAGATAGGTAGATAGATAGATAGATAAAGATAATATAAAGAATTTGCTCATGTAGTAATGGAGACTGACAAGTCCCAAGATCTTCAGTTGGCAAGATGAAGACACAGGAAAGCTGATGGTTTAGATCTAGTCTGAAGGCTGGCAGGCTCAAAACCCAGGAAAAGCCACTGTTTCAAGTTCAAAGACAGGAAAAAAAACATATTCCAGCACTAAAATAATCAGGCAGAAGGAGTTCCCTCTTATTCAGATGAGGGTCAGCCTTTTGTTCTATGCAGGCTTTCAACTGATTGGATTAGGCCCACCCACATTAGAGAGAGTCATTGGCTTTAGTCAGTCTTTTGACTTAAGTGTTAAACTCATTCAAAAACACCTTCACAGGAACCCCCAGAATAATGTTTGAACAAATACCTGGGCACACCATGGCCCAGTCAAACTGGCACATAAAATTAACCATCACAGTGATCAAGATACATTGAGTCACAAACTTAAAATAATTTATTTTATTTAATAGACATTTATATTGAAGATGCATTATTCTATGAAATTTATAAATGTTTTCTCAATTAAATTGCATAAACATCCCAAGTAGTAACACTTAAAGATGAAAAAACTGAAGCACAGTGAAGTTAACTAATTTCCCTAAAGTAACACAGCTGGCAAGCTCTAGAGCCAGATATCAAACCCATGCCATAATCCAGAAGCACTAAATTATCTTGCCTTTGCATCATTCTTTACAAATCCTCCCAAACTCCTAAACTCACTTTAACCTTACAATAAAACCCTGAGACAACTATTATTATCTCCATTTTTCAGATGGGAAAATTGAGTTTCAGAATAATTATTCAGTTTTAGAAAATTAGAAATATAGTTAAGCCAGGACTAAATTGCATCCTTTTCCCCAATCCCTGAATGATTCTCAATTGTAAAATGGAAGCATTGGATAAAAACAGTATTTGTTGAGCTATTATAGTATAGCCAACTTAAATGTTATATGCAATGTACTTAAAAATAATCATGTAGAATCAGAATTTCTAAAATAATTTTCTTCTGCCTGTTACTGAGTTATTGAGTTAATATATCATCAGGACATGACTGCTCTAATTATGTAACAGTGCTATTCATCATCACAAATACACTATCACACTGATAATTACTCAGTAAAGTCACAAGAGCTGGCAAGAACATCCATGGAACCAGGCGATGTGTGAGTTTGTGTTTTATTATTTAATTTACTTAATTCAGAACAAAGCAGGACAACATATTTGTGAAACCTCCAGAGAAAGTTTAAAATTTTCTGAATTAGCTTTCCTACTGTTGTTTCCATAATGCAAACACTTATTTGCAAACCTTGTATTTGTTTGCCAGCTTGATAGCAGTCATGAGAATATCTCCACACCATGACCTATTTGAATACCTCTGGTATACTTAAGTAGTGTCTAGTCCTCTTGGTATTCTAAATAAATGTGTTTCCATCCAGTAAATAGAAGTGGATTAAAAAAGAGCTTTAGGATTTCCCTAGTGGCACAGTGGATAAAGAATCTGCCTGCCAATGCAGGGGACATGGGTTTGATCCCTGGTCTGGGAAGATCCCACATGCCATGGAGCAACTGAGCCCATGTGCTGCAGCTAAGGAGCCCATGTGCTGCAACTAAGGAGCCCACCTGCCACAACTAAGACCCAGTGCAACCACATATATAAATACATTTTTTTAAAAAAGAGTTTTAAATGATCTTGATACTGTCAGTTATTTTTATTATGTGCAAATACATACGTATCAACTTGTAGGTAAGGTTATATATCCTATAAGATTGATTTTCTACATGAGTCTGGTACCATTGTGAGTAGCTACACCGTTCTTACAATTTCCATAGCTGACATCAGATGTGCTGAAATGATACATTTGTATAATAATAGGAACATATTTTGTTTGATTACCCTGATTTTCAAACATGAAATAACAAGCTCTGAAATCCTAGAGACTTCACCTGCACACCTGCTCTACTTTTGCTCCCATAACAAATGTGCTTCTTGCTGCAGGTTTCAGTAAAATCCCCCTCTAAATAATAAATCTAGGACTTCCCTGTTGGCGCAGTGGTTGGGGGTCTGCCTGCCAATGCAGGGGACACAGGTTGGATCCCTGGTCGGGGAAGATCCCACATGCTGCAGAGCAACTAAGGCAGTGCACCACAACTACTGAGCCTGAGCTCTAGAGCCCACGAGTCACAACTACTGAGCCCATGTGCCACAACTACTGAAGCCTGTGCACCTAGAGCCCATGCTCCACAACAAGAGAAGCCACCGCAGTGAGAATCCAGCGCACCACAACAAAGAGTACCCCCCGCTCACTGCAACTAGAGAAAGCCTGCACACAGCAACGAAGACCCAATACAGTCAAAAATAAATAAATTTTAAAACTCATTTAGTAATGAATCTACAAACTGACCCCACTGAGGGGCATAAGCATATGAACTATTTACTCTTATCCTATTTGTGGTCTTACCCTCTCTGCCACACAAATGTGAAAACTGTCTTTGACTCTTCCCTCCCCTTTGCGCCATCACTGGCTCAAATGACAATATAACCTATTGAGGATATCTTTAAAACCTTATCTTTGCCATACTTGTTGTGCATTTCTGGAAGACTGCAGCCACTAGACAAGACTCGGCCACTGGAAACGACACCAGGCTTGGAGTTAAGGCAAGTCCCTGGTAGCCTAGACCTTCTACTCACCAACCCCTCCCCCTCTTCCATCCAGGTGCTCACTGAATCTTGTTTTCTTCAAATGACATCCTGTCCACCATCAACTTCATAGGTTTTATGGCAATCAAATAGCAAAGATAAATAATATAGCCACTTTTCTAAACTGTAACATATTATACAATTCCAAGGGATTCTTTGGAAAGAATGTGAATGTACCGGACGTAGGTTTGACTTTAGCTCAAACAGAAATGGGTTAAATATTGAGTCTAAAACGAATGGGTACACTACTCTGCTGGGATTTCTATAAAAGTGAAGCCATGAATAGGCACCTTTTGCTTCTCCTAAATAGCCCCTGAGTAGTTAATCTGTCCCCAATTGAATCCATTCAACACACCCCTTCTAAGTGTGGGGCTGCCATAGGAAATGAGCCTTGCAGCCTTCCAACTACAGGGAGCATAATTAACCAAAGTCCCAACTTCTGCACTCTGAAATCCATCATAGCCAGGCTTCATGTAAGTTATTTCCCAGTGACTGGACATGGCAGGGATACTTGTGGCAGACGTGTTCCTGGAAAACAGAACTCCTCTGACTTTGACTCTGAGCCCGTGGGAGGACTTAGCTGAACATTCCTTAAATACTAACATAGTCTGCCTCCTTGCCTTGGGATCATATTTGCATTATGGCTGGCTAACAACTTTTTCAGCATCCTAGATATTCTTACCACTTACTCTCCCACATTGTTCCCTTACTAAAATACTTGTATATTTAATCCTGTCTTGGAATCTGGAACATCACCCCCAAAAAAAATATCACTTCTGGTTACCCTAATGGAAAAATCAGCAGGAGCAGAAGCAAAATCATAGCCATTTCTATTTCCATAAGTAGCCTAATCATTATCAATAAAATAATACAAAGTAGTCCCTGATACATAATAAACCCTCAAATATATGATGGTTATGATATAGACCTATCGGATGTAATACAATTCTTATTTTGTATAAAAGGGCTCAGAGATATGAAGTAAATAGTCATAGGCAACAGAGCTAATTGACAGCAAATCAGAAATTTAACTCTGGTCTGTCTGATTCAAAAGTGAAGCTTCTGAGAACTATGAGAGGTTGCCTCCTGGATGTCACCTGCCAGTGTGTCATGTAAACCAACTTAAAACATATTTCCATCTTTATGCACTGTTTCCCCAGCCCTGTTACTCTTCTGTCTTATTCTGCTTAAGATGTTGATAACATTGCCACACAATTCACAAATGCAAGAGTTCAATAAGGGGGTCAATAAATATGCGTTAATTAATGAATCAGAATATAGATAAGAGGCTAGTTGGCTTTCTAAAACTTACACTTATAGATATTAAAATCCTATTTATAAATACTCAGCTCAAAATGTTTCTGACAAGTTTTTTTTTTCCTTCAAAGTTTTTCAACATACAGTATCATCAAAAGCGTGGTGAATACCTGCACAGAATCCTTGGAAATAGTAGACAGAAAAGATGTAATTAATTTGACCAAAGTTCACAGTTAGAAATGTCTACAAATCTTCTGTTACTGGATTTAAATATAGCTTAAATTTAACCACAAGATTATATGCTCATACATGGCCATTCTTGTCATTTGGACTCTGCTATATTTCTAGTATATTTATTTCTGCGTGTGAGTACATTTTTTAAATAGAATTTAAAAACTATTAGATAAAGAAACATTTATGGAAACTTTCATTTACATCTTAATTAAATAGGTCAAATTAGAATAAGGACAAAATGTTGATAGTTTCCAACAGGATATTTATCCCTAGTTATAACTAAACATTGGTGCATTTTTCTGTGCAATACTTGAAATTGAAATATTTCTTAATTTTAATGATATCAGGAGGAAATTTACTGTAAGTACCACACCAATTCCTGAAGTGTATTTTTTACAGAGAAAACTAACGTGTTAATAAAAAAAAAAGTGTTATTTTCATCAATGTATGCCTTGTAGACTTCTGAATTCTCATTTTGTTTATTACTCTGGAAATCACTACTTGCCAGGTTATATTGCCATGGTGTGAGTGAATCAGTGAAGTACAAATGTATTCAAAGCTGTCATATTTAGCACAAGAAAACTTGGACCTCATTCAAATGACAATCTAATCCTACTGTTTACAAAGCCAGAGATGTGCTATTGAGTTCCAGTTTCATGGAATGAGAAGAAAGGTTAATGCATTTTCTCATCTTAAAGAAGGAATAACATGGTTCACTAAACATAATGTAGGTCTAGACTGAAACTCTAAACTTAAAGAGTTATCAATGAAATAACCTGAAATCATTGTATTACATTAATTTCATTCTTTCTACTAATTTTTATTGAACACAGATTGCGTGCAGGACACTTTTCTAGCTCTTTGGGGCTCAGCTTGCAAGAGGCGTAGAATCTAGTGTGGGAGATAAGACATATATACAAATAGTCGTATATATAATTTAAATTATAAACAGATCATTGGGAAAAGGTTCTGTTAAAATGGAAGCTTGAGTGGAAGGATCTAAATATATCTTTCCCAAAGTTAATGAAATACCATATTTGACCACAAAAAAGTTTCAAAATAAAATATGAGCTTAATTTAGCAATTGACAAGAATCTCCATCAATAGGTTACAATGAAGAAATGGAACTTACTGTTTACTTCCTAGACCAAATCTTTACTTTGTGGCACAATCATTTACCTCTGTTTTGTGCAAATGACTTTAGGATTCCAGAAAGAATATTGAAGGATAGCTGGGATGATGAATCACTTGAATGCTTATGTGAACACCATTGAGCCCATCTAGTTTATAATAAAATTATTTCAAGTACTATTTGCTAAATAACTTGTTTTTAATGAGTAGAATCTTCTTCATTTAAGCTGAGGTGTCACTTCTACAACAAATTTAAAATGCAGTTTTTCAGAAATTTTACTTTTAATTTAAAGTCCTAATCAATAAAATAAGAAATAGTAGATAAATAAGCCTGAATATTGGGAGATATTTATACCTACCAGCCACAAATAAATAATTCAAAAATTATTATAATTAATAAACACTATAGTGTTGAATAAAGGCAGTTGCTTTCCTACCAGTAATAATTATTTAATACTGGAGAATGTACTGAAAAAAAATGTTACTCATAAGTGCAATGGAAAGATAACATCTTAAAAAATTGAAAGGAATGTGTATAGCCAATGAATAAAAAACCTTCTAAATATGAACTGAAAGATTAAAAAAAAACTTACATAAATGAAAACAGATACTCACATAAGGAAAATACTATGAGGAAACAATATTATGAATTTGATATTTTAAAAATTAATATTTAGCTTCTTTGCTAAATATCAAGCACAAACAAAGGATTCCAGAGTATCTCTGAAGCCTCTCATTGAAGATGGAAGACTGAGCACTCATACATAGCAACCCTACATTTCAATTCTAGTGAATTGTAACAAAAGCTAGTCACCCAGTTTTAGTCTTGGGGAAAAAAAGAGAAGTGTCAACATCTCCATCTACATAGTCCATGGGAGGAGCCTCATTGCATAAGTTTGTTCTCTAAGCATATCCTTAATGAATTAACCTCATTTCTTCCAGAACCAACTTCTTCCCTCATAATTTGTTGACTCTGAATTACTTTTCACCAGGCCTTCATGAAAGGATAAACTTTCTGACAGGCAGACTCTAAGATAGCCTCCAGTGATCTTCTTTTCCTGATACTCACACCATACCTTTGAGTGTGGGTTAACCTAGTGGCTTGCTCCTAATGAATAGAATGCAGCCAATGTGATGGGATGTTACTTCCATGTTTAGACAAATAAGATTGTGACTTTCATCTCACTAGTGGTCTCTCTCTCTTGCTGGATTTGGTGAGGCAAGCTGCCACACTGGAGGGACCCACACGGCAAGGAACTGAGGGTGGCCTCCAGCCAACATTCGTCAAAGAGCTGAGGCTCTCAGTCCAACAACATACAAGGAACTGAATGCTGCCAACAACTACTTGAGATTAGAATCAGATTCTTCCCCAGTTGAGCTTCCACGTGGGTCTGAACCATGGTTGACACCTTGAATGAAGCCTTGTGAGATACTCTGAAAATCCAGCCCAGAAACCTAAGTCACAGAAACTTAGAGCTAATAAATGTGTTTTATTTTAAGCCTCTATGTCTATGATAATTTTTTTTGGAGAGCAATAGATAACTAATACATTCTCTTATGTCACTGTAACAAGACTTCTCCTGTAGTATAATTTAGTATCTCTGACAATCTGAAAATTGAAAATTTCTCTTCCACTCATGGCATGTTTTTCATCTCATCATGCAATTGTAGATTATATATTATTATAAAAAGTAAATAAATAAACATATAAATAGAGGGATTGTTTCAAGAAGTCTCTTAGGGGAGTACTGTGTCCAAGGAGAGAAACAAAGTGCATTTGATGTGATTCCTGGATTCCAGAATAGGCTTGCAAGAAAAAAAAAATGGAAAGAAAAGGAGAGGAGAGAAGAGAGAGTTATGAATGAAATGGTAATTTCCATACTAGATGTGTATATGTATGCTATTAACAAACATTGTATATATCAATATTGAAAATTGTTTTATGTGTCAAATAAGTGGGGTTTTTTGGTTATTAACTTATTTAATCTAGGTTAAATTGATTACATGGTATTTGCAGGGGATAATATATTTCTAAACTGTTTCTGTGATTATTTTAATGACACTTCTAGCAGTAAAACTTATCTCACCGAGATATGTTGACAGGAATGAAAAGAGAGATTTTAAAACAATGTCAGCAACTTCTAGATATTCATGTTTAACTTCCATATCAAAAGGTGCAAATGATGCTATGTTCTCAAGCTCCATTTTCAATCTTTTTAAAGTAGTAAATTCCAAGAATTTACCTTCTTAATTTATGTTTAAGTTGAAACCATCTCCTAATGAATGAGATGGATTCTAGGTCCATGAATTTCATGAGTAGGTGATTCTTTGATAGGGAACCAAGCTCAGAATATTAATTCATAAGGTGATCTGCAGTACATTCTACAAATGTTCAATATCAATACTTACCCAGCTTATAGATAGTTGTTGAAAATCATGGAAGTTGTCATAACAGTATGTAGAAAATCTGTTTTTCTAATATTATAAATTTTCTTTAGGTCTTCCCTCCATGCTTTGGAATATTAAGGGTATTAAAAAACAGTATAGATACCTTGATGTTCATTTCACATCTTTAAAAATTTGAGCTCAAACTGGTTTCCACTCTTGAAGAAACACAAAGAGCTCATTTTGTAGATCAAATATTCTTGTGAGAAACCTTTCCCATAATAGTCATCTTACCACAACACACAATAACACTTGCAGTTTGCAATCTTTAATTACACACATTCCCATGCATCATAAAACTGAGCTTTTGGTTCAGCCAACGTTTTTTTCATAGCAAGATAGTTTCAATGGAGAAACTACTGTGCTGACTTACAATCTGGCACAAGTTTCTTTATCTGGCTAGCTACTCCAGAATGTTTTTCAGTCATTACATCTGTGCCATCAGGACAAATTTGTAAAAACACTTAAAACTCCAAGCAACATTTGTTGTCTATGTAAGTTTTTATAATTGCATATGGATCAGTTAGTTCTATTTGTTGGCAATGAAACTGAAAAAAGAATACTTCCTTCATATCACTATCACATTTAATCTACTTCCACTAAGGGATTTGCCATGTTAGCAATATCTTTGTTTTGACAAGGTATGCATTTATCCTATGAGTTGGTCTTCCTTAACATTAGCCACTATATGAATATAGTAGAGTCACCAAATATTTCCAAAACAAAATCACTGATGAAGTTTAAAGTTTTCACTGTCTTAGAAATTGTATGAGTGTGTGTGTGTGTGTATATATATATATATATATATATATATATAGTGTCTTGGCAACTTGATGTGCCACTTACTAGAAGCCAGCAAAACACTTAACATTTATATGTGAAATATTGAACATTTGCTTATTTGCTTCCATGCTGTTTTTTAAAGTCAATGTTCTTTCAATGAATTATTTTTGGTTTTTATTTCATTTATGTTTTTTTATGTAAATGCCACTTGAGTTTTGATGAGTTTTTTGCTTCATTAGCCAGATCCTCAAAAGCACCAGTGGTTGTAACACTTCACTATCAATTATGTCTAGAAAATAGTACTTAGTAATGTGAGTTCATATTTCTGAATAAAACTAGTTAAAATATTTGGCCTTTAATTTTTTTGATGCATTTTATCATTGACATTTGTTCTAATGATGCTACTACATTCAACAAAGATGTGTTTTTTTTTCTTGACCAAAAAAAGGTAAGTGAAACTTATTTAATAATATGTAAATTGCAGTTAAAAAGAGAATGTAAAATTCACTTCCTCAGTTTAGCAAATAATGTTAAATTATAAAATAAAAATAAAATTTAAATCAATAACTTCTGCTGCTCAAAAGACACCATTAAGGAAACAAAAAGACAACGATTCAAATCTGACAGAGAACTTATTCACAACTCATTAATAAGAATACAAATGATCATAATTTAAAAATGGATGAAAGATGCAGAGAGTAAGTTTACAGAAGAAGAAATATGAATGAACATAGTCACCTAAAAATATGCTTAGCATTTTTAGTGTTCAAGGAAATTCAGATTATAACTATAATGAGATAGCAATACATATCTACTTGAAGGTTAAAATTAAAATGAGGGACAATATCAAGTGTTTAAGAGAATGTGGAGCAACAGGATCTCTCAAACGTTGCTGGTAGAAATGTAAATGATTCAGCCATTTTAGAAAAGAGCTTTGTAATTTCCCCACATACCTTTCCATATAAGCAAGAATTTCATCTCTAGGTAATTACCCAAGAGAAGTGAAAACATGTCCACACAAGGACCTATATTAACCCAAAATGGAAATATCCCAGATGTCTATCAATGGAGTGAATAAAAATGTTATGGGATATTTATAAAATGGAATATCACTTAGCAATATAAGGGACTATTGATACACACACAAATGTGAGTAAATCTCAAAAATATGTTCAGTGAAAAAATCTAGTCACAAAAGAATATATACTGCATGGTTTGATTTACAAGACATTCTAAAACAGGCAAAATAATACTTAATGAAATAAATCAAATAATGGCTGCCTGGGGCCAGGGATGATGGTGGAACTGATGGCAAAAAGATACAAGGGGGGGGCTTCCCTGGTGGCACAGTGGTTGAGAGTCCGCCTGCCAATGCAGGGGACACGGGTTCGTGCCCTGGTCCAGGAGGATCCCACGTGCAGCGGAGTGGCTGGGCCCGTGAGCCATGGCCGCTGAGCCTGCGCGTCCGGAGCCTGTGCTCCGCAACGGGAGAGGCCACAACAGTGAGAGGCTCACGTACCGCAAAAAAAAAAAAAGGAAAAAAGGATACAAGGGAACTTTGGGGGGTGATTGAAATTTCTCACGGATTATTTGGATATTTCCACAAAAGTATAAACTTCTCATATTTCATTTGTTTATACACTTAACTGGATGTATTTTGTTATAATTTATACTTATATAAAATTGATTTTAAACTAGTATGTGATTAATAAAAATTAAACTAATTAAATTACTAAAATTAATTTGATTAAAGTAATAAAAATTAATTTGATTTAAATGACTGTAAAAATGGAAAGTGTTAAAAGTAAAAGTAATTTTTTTTAGATGTCAATACAGCTTTAAATTATAGTTAACTAACCTTATAACATAGCAGGTTGTAATGTGCTCCTACTGCTTATGTGTGGTATGTATCTTGCATCATGTCCAACCCAGCACACTAATTCACTAGTGCATCAACACCCTGTCTGGTCTACAGCCTGCTCAGCAAGATGCATCCACTGATCACAAGCACAGATGTAACAACAATGCCAGATTGTTATAAAAGTTTTCAGTGCTTACCTTTAGGTGTTCTTGCAGACTGATAACAGTATCCAAAATATACTTGAATATCACTAGCTGGGAAAACAACAGTTATATTAATGTATAGTTAAACTTGTGCAAAATAACTAATAATAAATTAGAGAAAATGATTTAAATTATGTATCAATTTATGGACCAAATTCTCAACTAGTTAATTTCATATATTAATTAATTGTAGAATTTTAAAATATATTTGATATTAAAATACTCAAAAACACAAAACCTCTAAACAAATATACACCTTTTAATCAAAATATTTTCCTCCAGGGCTTCCCTGGTGGCGCAGTGGTTGAGAGTCCGCCTGCCGATGCAGGGGACACGGGTTCGTGCCCCGGTCTGGGAGGATCCCACATGCCGCGGAGCGGCTGGGCCCGTGAGCCATGGCTGTTGAGCCTGCGCGTCCGGAGCCTGTGCTCCGCAACGGGAGAGGCCACAACAGTGAGAGGCCCGCATACCACAAAAAAAAAAAATAAATAAATAAAATATTTTCCTCCAAAATTATATATTCTTTGTATAATAACCAAAGAAACCAAACCAAAAAAAAAAATATGAAACAAAAATATAATGATTAAAATGTAATGAGGAATTTCTCTATAGTGATTCCTTTGGCTTCAGCGAGTATGCCCAACTAGGCATGTTGGAATTCCATTTATTAATGTTAAAAATGTAGCAAGTCATTTTTTCAAGCTTCATTTTCATTTATAAAGGAAGATGATGATATTGGCTTCAAAAGTTATTTAGCAATAAAATTGTGTAATTTATGAAAAAGTGTTTTTGAAATGCTCTTGAAAAAATACAATAGTAAAAGTGATTAAGTTCTTAACCTGTATGTAGTACCACACAAAGCACTTAGGGATATACATCAAACTTAGAATATAAAAGAAAAGAACATATTCCTGGTCTCTGCCCTGCTTACTCTGACCCTAGGTACCCTCTCCTCCAACCCCATCTTTTTTTTTTTTTTGGTTTATCCTTGCCTTGAGAACTGATTAAATATTTACAAAGAGATCCCATAGCCTTGGCCATTCTTTCTGGTAGAAACTTAGATCAAGATCTTTAGTTTCAGGATCCAGTGTCCTAAACATGCTTGTCTGAATTCCGCTTGACCCCAGAAATCTTGGGTAAACTCTGAGCCCCAATGTAATATCCACATCACTTGTGCTTAACTCAGACCTTAGGACTGGAGCTGCGTCGTGTTCCTTATTTCCAGTGAATCTAATAGATATGTTAGCAGCCCCTTTAAAACTGAGACTCTGAATTCTAGCCTTTCTGGTTGTAGCAGGAATATTCGATGTAATTCTTGCTAATTTCTCTCCTAAGGCCTATGAAATACCCCATAGATGTCTACCAAAAAATACTAATATCTTTCCATTTCCAGACATATATCCTTAACCAAGATATAGAACCTTTCTAACTAATCAGTCTCAGAACTTCTTATTTCCCTCTCTTTTCTACCTGATTGATTCATGATTTTGGGACTTCCTTAACAAGTTCTCTGTCATTGCATAACTGCAGTAAGTCATTGTTATTTATTGAACACTGTTCTAAGAACTGGGTAAGTCATTCCTTCCCAGCCACCCACAGTTGGCTGACTTGTACCACGGGCTTCTTGGCTTTCTCCTCCCACAGCCTGTGTTGGCAGTTGGTCTAAAGTCTAGACTGAACAGTGACCAAGAGTGAAAGAGCATATGTCTGCTTATGGGAGAATTAGACACCATGTTTCTATAACAGCTTTGCATTTCATAAATTTTTGGAGTTTGGCAGGGGTTCATTTTTTAAAATTTCTTTACTTATATGTCAAAATTATTCATGATGTGACTACTGGATCAGTTTCAAGTGCCCCACAAAATGGGAATATTCTATAATGCTTTGATATCTTGTTTTATTTAACCTTCTATGTCTGAAAAATTGAATGAGAAATCAAAAACAGTTTAAAATATCAACCTAACATCTATTAATCTACTTGCATTTGCTAGTGAGACATTAAAACCATTTACTAGTAATGTTACACAAAATGTATATGTAATTTGTAGACAATGTCTCAGGAATAAAACCTTTTCTATATTCTACTTTTTTTATTTCAATATTTTTTATATTTATTTTTTGGGTAATTTTCAGGAAAAAATATATCCCTAGATCCTTTATCAGAAGTCAAAAGTTTAAATGCAATAGAAAATACAATATGCACACCTCATTTGAGCATTCTAAAATGTAAAGGTATTTGCTGAAATTTGACTTTTAATGCCAAAATACTTTTTGTTTTAAACTGATTATAGGTAGGATTGCCCAAGCAACATTAATGGTGATCTGAATTTTCTTTTCCTATTTTCATGTAAATTCAAAATCAGTATGCCCGTTTGAAATAATGAGTTCTGTAGTATTATCAGGAGTTTAATATACTTCCTGGAAAGTTATTGGAAGTCACTAAACCGTGTATGTTGTATGAGTAATTTTTGTCTTAGTTATGTCTTTCCAATTATTATGTCAACTCTCTTTATCAAAATTAATAATGAAAGTACTTTTTCAAGAAATTGTTAGTGAAAACCAGTAAGAGTAAGTCGGCCGCATGGTATTCATTTATTCTTCTTGCCTCATCTTAAGTCACTAGATCAATTTGAAACTACCAGAACTCAGCTGATCTAATTACACAGAGAGTCTTATCAGGCCAGCTGTAAAGAAAATGGGAGGAAGAGTGCTTAGCCAGAAAATGAAGAAGTGAAACCTGGAATGACAACACTATGCATTGGAATGAATTACTGAGTGGCAGTTGGGACTGAGCAATGGGACATGGAGTGAAGGTGCAAGTCAGTGTTATCAGTATTATGGAAGGATAGTAGCCCAAATTGACAGGCAAAATTTAAATCTCTGGGTAGCGTTTCTAGGTTAGATACATGCAAGATGTCAGAAGTTCACATAGACTGCTATAGAAATAAAGATAGAGACACTTACATAGAGTAGAAGCCATTTTTAGGTCTTTTATTAGAAACTGGGAAATAAGGGGAGAGATTACAAATGGGAATTTCTAAAAGACTGTGACGGGGAGATACAGGCAAACATATATTCAAGATAGCTTACCATAATTATTGCATAAATAAATGTTTAAGGAATTTGTGTAATGGGGTAGCAGAAGAAAGGGTATAATAGATAATGTGAATCCTGGCCAAATAAAGCTAGTGGAAATGAATTAAATATAAATTAAAATTTATTTAGTTATATATACACCAAATATTTACAAAAATATTTTTTAACCTACAGATAACTTGAAGCATAAAAGTGGTACAAGTATAATTTTTGCTAGAATAAATAGACTGTTTTTATAGAGTTTTTATAGAGTTTAGTAGAGTTTCCTTTTTTAAAATCAAATATTTAAACTAAGCCTATATAACCTATCTTTGTTATTGAATAAATGGTCTTCTGAAAGTTCTAAATGGACTGCTAGACAGTGTACGTTAGTGGCCAAAAATATTAATATGGGTATTTACTAGTACTTGATGTTTTCTCCATCAATGATATCTTGATGTCCTTGTTGCTATAAGTTTCAAAGCCAAGTCCATATGCACCAAAACCAAGCTGCTCACTAAGTATTCCCTTCTTTAAGTTGTCTCTCAGTGAGGGTGCATTCAGTTGCAAGTAACAAAATACATGGTTATGGTGAAAGGCCTGAAATTAACCTCCATATTATGTGTTGCTTTAATGGCCTAACCACCACAAGTTCTCCTCCATATTTTGCTCCTGCAGAGAAAGTCCCCTAGCCAAACAATCACCCTTACCAAATGGGCAAAATGCAGGTCCTGCTCACCCTTGAGTAACATTTAAGTACTCTGCTAATACTCAGAATATTCAAAATAGCCAATCACATATTCCTTGGGAACCAGGGGGCATTACACCCTCTTGATAATACAAAGTCTGCCTGCCTCTCTCAGGACTGTTTCCTAGTGTAACCCCCTCGTAACCCTGCATGACGCGAAGTATCGATCTACCCAGCCATGTATGTGACTAACAAATTGTTGTTGATCACGTATGGCCAGAGTGGGCTGTCAATATATTCGGCCATCCCCATAACCCTAGGGTAGGAATCTCTCCTGGACCAATGTGATTAAGAGGAGGTGATTAAAACAGTGACTAATAGTGGCTCAAACAATAAAGATTTAAAGACAGCCATTTCACATAACAAGACAGTAGTAGTCTTTTCATGGCTGTTGCAATGTTTCAACACAATGATTAACTACCTAAGTTCTTTCAAGCATTTTCAAGCATTAAGTTGACTATGGACCTGCTGACCCCCTTTTCCTTGTTTTTTTTTTTTTTTTTTTTTTTTGGTCTTTGCTGTCTTTAATACAAGAATTTTTGTATTCAGGCTTATTTCATCATTGTTGCTCCTGTCATCACCATGTTCTCACATAACTAACTATATTCATAGTAAAATGTAAATGGACTAGACAGGGAAGGATGATGTTCTTCTTGCATCTTTCTGTAACTCAGAAAGGAAAATTTGTCTTAGAATCCATTATAGTCTCCATCTTAAGGAGTGACAGTAAGTGACATTTTAGGACTATTAAGTAGGCAACAAATAGGATCAACTATAATTTAATTGCCTCAAATCTCATGTCTTTGTATAAATAGTATAAATTTGGCTAACCATGCAGAGAACGTATCTAAGTTTACTTTTCTGTTAAAAGATTTCCATGGAAAGACTTCCATGTTTCCAGAGTTAATTTGTGTTTCTTACATTAATTGTAATGAATTTATGTAGAATTGTCTTCTGAAAGTACAAAGATTATTTCAATTTTTGTTTTTATGGTTTTCAAAATAGATAAGGGTAAAAATATCCATTCACTGTGTTTAGTATCATGCTATTTTTCTATTCTGTATTAAAATTCAAATTGTTTTATAATCCACATTTCTTGCTTACTAGTAAAATATTAATTTTTGTTTAATGTTAAATAGTTTATATTTTTGCTTGATGTATTATGTTTTTAATTACTTGGTTATATACTAGGTTGGTGACCTGGAGAATATTAACTACAGGTGAGTACACATCTCCAAGCAATAGATGCATTTTAATATGTAGATGTATACACTGATTTCATTTATTCTTAGAAATTCATTATTCTTTTAAACAGAATTATGTTAGAAACAGATTAAATCACCACAGGTGTTACCAAATCAGCAACATTAAAAGTAATGGTTGCAGGGAGTGTGATCAGTTCATGGGCTTTCTTATGATTGGTTGGTGGTGAAGTAAAAGGGTGTTGTTTAGGGAATCTTAATCATCAACCTTCTGGTCCCAACTAGTCTGGGGTCTACATGCTTGTCAGCATATAGTCACTGTCCTCCAACTGAGTGGGGGGTCTTAGTTCCTGCAGAACAACTCAAAGATATGCATCAGATTGTTGTGTATATCCCTTGAGGGGTAACTAGGACTCTGTTTTTGCTGAAATTTTGTTTAAGCTATCATTACTTTTCTTGCTTGACTGCTTTTCCTTGTTTCTGCATTCCCTCACTTCCCTAATTAGTAACTGCTTGTGCCTGCTTTTTGGAACTTTGAGGAAGGCCGAGGAGACAAAAGCCTTTTTTTCTACAAACAAGAAATGAGGGACACAGCAGGGGTCTGTCACTGGGGAGGTCCCACAGGGCCCTGCTCAGTTTCACAGCTAAATCATAATTGACTATAGCTTTCATTTATGTGAAAGATATTATATGCTAGACAAGTAACTACGTTGTATTACTTAATAGAGTGAATAGGTCCATACATGCAAAGCTAAGAGAACTGAGCACTTACTAAATGCTAGCTAGCATGGAAATAGAGCATTTCATTTCATCAACACATAAATCCTATGAGTTAGGTTTAATTTTCCTGATTTTATAAACTAGGAAGCATAAACACAGAGAAGGTAAATGACATTTTCTATATTCAAACACTGGCAAATTAAAGTCAACATTCAAACTCAGGCTATTGTATTCTAAATGGTTTGATCTTTCCATTCAATTAAGGGAGAACCAATAGAATTCCTGATATTATGCAGAACCTCATCTGTTGGGAGATCAAATGGGCCTTGATCTGGCTTGTAAAATATATTAATTGAAAATTCTGGAGAAAAAAATAATTTTCAGCCTTAGCAGGAATAAAAATCCTCTTTGACTTTACTTTCTTCATGTGGAAAACGATGAAAGAGTCCTAACAAATATTTCTCCTCCAACCACTTTCTTCCCACTCCTATACCTCCTTCTCAATGGCCCCTAACTGACTTTTTTAAAGGAGGCTCTTTCCCAAGCCATATGGCCCTGCCCCAGAACCGTGGCTAATGGGACCATGATGAATAGCCTGATCAGCCATGCCAGTTGGAGTCACTCCCTAGAATTTGAAGCTGGATTGAATGTTTCTAGTGAGTCTCTATTAAGAGACTGTGAACTATGAACTAAAATCATGTAGAAGAAAGGCTGGGCCAGGTCCATAGAAATCCAGTCAGCTGAAACAGGACGGAGCAGATAAAGAAGAGAAACAGAAGAAAGAAACAGAGAATGATATCTTATAACCCTAGGTGAAGAAGAATGCTGAGAGGCAGAAAGAGACAGTAGGGACAGCAAGAACAAAACTAAGAGTGAGAAGAGAGCAACACCTTTGATTCCTTAGGACCTGCTAGTTCCTGGAGTCAGCCTTTCCAAAAGCCTCACTGTGATTTACAGCATTGTGTCTCATATTATTCATTCCAAGAATCTCCTTTTTGACTTTAGCCTAATTTGCTTTGTCCTCTTTCTTGGAGCTGAAGAAGCCCTGCATGAGGAAACAGAAATACAAATACAAACTGAATTCAGTTCTGAAAAAGTCAAAAGATTAATGAGTTTTATATTTTTGGAAATACTAATTTCATTCGTACTTACAAAAATGCATACTGCATTTTACCATAGATTACACTGGATATATTCTGCCCAATATGCTCATTTATATTTCCCAATTGACATGAGAAAACATCTATGTAGATTCAGCTTACTCACATGTAATCTGGTAATTATAACACCTTGATACAAAATCTGAAATAAATTACAAAAAGCAATTTCCACAATAATTGGAAAAAATAGTCATGCATATTTATTACTATGAGTTCTTCAAAGATTACTCTTTTCACATTTCCCCTCTCCTTGGAAACTATGAAATCTGAAGGATAAAAACAAAAACTGCAAGCATGCAAATGTGTAGTGGTGATATAAATACTCTCTTCTTTTATCCTAACATTTCATTTTCAATCTTTTTCCAGAGAAGCAATCAACTGACACATGTAATATTCCAATACATTTTACACACAGAAAAGTTAGCATATTTGGCACTCAACTGTGGCAGATTTTCACAGGCATCCAGATTTTTAAACCCATCCCTGAAGAATAATTTTCAGGAAACAGTCCACTCACATAAATTGTGTTAGTTTAATAGTATAAAGTAGGTATGGTGAGCAGACTTGGGTTTTGGAGATATTCTGGGGTTCATTTTAAGAAATCAACAGTTATTTGATTCTTTAATTCTGGACATATGTAGTGAAAAGTGTCGAAATGCAACCAAAAAAATGAAGACATCAGATCAGGTAATCATATTATAAATAAATTCCTTACTTTCTCTGCTGGAGATATTAGACCTCAAGAAATATAATAAAAATCAGTTATGTTTTGAGTGGAAATAAATCATGAATCAGTTTTATATGATAATACAATACTAAATAGAGCATTTATTCAAATTAGATGATGGAGAACATCTCCACTGATCAAAACTGCCTGTCTCTCCAGTATCAGTGTCTGCTGCTCTCAGTCTTAAACTTGACATTCTTGCTGCACAGAACAGCTCAGAGTTCTCTACACACACAGCATGCTGTTTGGGGACTCGACCTCTGCTCATATTGCCATCTTTCTCAGGACATTCTTACAGAAGTCTTTCTTTAATACATCCTACAACAATTCCCCAACATGTAGGTAATGTACTTTTCCTCTACTCTCCCATAATATTCCTTACCTAGTTTTGCTACATCAGGTAATATAATAATCCTTTTATTTCCCTATTTTGCCTGAATGTCTTTTAAGTCTTTAAAGATATGAGATATTTTCTGCCAAGTCTTGTAATTCCCTACAAATCCCTGGGTTTCTATCGATGCTTGTTGTGGTAGCACAGAAAAATTGCATTCCCACTTCTTTTCTGCATTGCTGGTATAGGTAACAACCTCCAGTCTGCTCCCAGATGGAGGAGATAGAAGAATGGCTTCTGTCTTGCAACCATCACCTAAAAGTAATCACACCACACTAGATATCATCTCCCTTCTTGAGATTTCTTTCCTTGTTATAAGTTTTCTAGGCTCAGCTAACAGGTACACACTGATTCTGGACTCTGACCTCTAAAATGCTACCCAGTGGCCTTCCCCCCAGGGCACCAAAGCAACCACCATAGTTGTTTCCCTCATGGTTAAATTTACTGGTGACTCCATGAGTATTTGAGGTTTTTAGTCATAAATATCGATGTTCCTTTCAATGTTAAGCTGTCATTCTGTCAGCAAAACTCATTCTTCTGTTTTTGTACTCTCACATTGGCAGGAAAAACAAAAAGGTGAGAGGTTCTACTACTTTCTTAGCCAGTACTGTAAGATAATGGATGCCTTCAAGAATTATGGGAAAAGCATCTCTGGGGTCCTTCTAAAAAAAAAAAAAAAGGATGTCAGCACCGTCACCATTGGCTATGTTGTCATCCATATATCACTGTGGAGTAATAGCTTCTCACTCAGAAACTTCAACCTAAGTGCCTATTCAAAAAGACTCAGTGTCCCAACTCTATAGCATTTTCCCAGTTGACAGGTACTACAATGTATATAAGAAACCAGATATATCTTGAGAATGCATTGCCAAGTAGTACCAGATAGAGAAGAATAATGGAGTAAGCAAAAATTGTTCTTTTGGCCATTTGCCTGAAGAATGCACTGCTGGAATTACCAGTTTAACCAAATTAAGGGATCTGATGATCGTTTTGAATACTGGAGGATTGAAATGAGATGGTCTAATATGGATATTTTGCCAGATTTTGCTTCCAGAAATAGTGCCATGAAGGTTTGGGTTAGATATTTTAGCATATCACTTGGGTCAGTGAGTAACACCTCAACTGATTTGTGAAATATGTGAGTCTAATGAGCTCTGACACATCAAATTGTTAAATGGATTATGACGTTTCAATTCACAGGAAAATTGCTTGAGACAAGAACAAATAGATTGACCTTCAGAAACAGTCTACCATTTAATATTCACCAAAATACTGGTGAAGTGTATAATAGAATGTCTTTCAATTTGGGTTTATAAGACATTTTCTTATTAGATTGGGATTATAAACTTTTGGGAAGAATGCCTTTTTCATATATTAGGAAGTACCTGATATCAATACAACATCACTGATGAAAATTTTGATCTTTTGGTTATGGGGCTATCAGGTTTCTCCAATGTAAAATTAAAACTTTTTCCCTGACATACTCCATTCATTAGAAGCAAGTCACTAAGCCAGCTTATATTCAAGGGAAGGGAAATTAAACTCTACCTCCTAGGAGGGGTATCAATGAATTTGTAGATATATATTAAAATTATTAAAGCAATTAATATGTATTTGGAGGGAGGTACTTTGAAGTTCTGCAAATATCTTGTTTCTTAAATTTTCATACACTAATTTTAGCATTTAACGATGTATTTTACTGGCAGGAATTGTTACTATGTTGAATGACAGTTGTTTTTCATTTACCTCATTCCATCTACATTTGTTAATTAAAATTATTCTGTGGGGAAGATTTGTTCCTTCACCCATTTGTTTATTTAGCCAATCATTTATTTACATCATATGGATTCATTGACATTTATTTTATTCTTTGGTCTATAAGCCAATACTATCATTATTTACTTATTTATTTATTTACTCAAATTATTCCTGCTTAAGCCAATGGCAGCTCTTTCATGTTGACTCCTATGTCCTTTTGACATGACACCATTTGTTTGTTTGTTTGTTTTGCCTTTACATATTCTGGTAGTACAAAATGCTCCAGGTTCATTTTATATTTCCTTACCCTGGTCCTAGAATCAAGACTGGTTTCCTTTTTTGAAAGATAATATTAGAAACCTAGATCTGGATACTAGATGTGATCATAGCCACCAGGGTGTCTAATTTCATGTCCTTGTCAACAGTCAAAACTAGGAAACATATATATTATATATATTTACTTATGTGAATTTATATGTTTTATATATTTTATAGTTTTATTATACACAATAAATATATAAACACCTGCTATATATATGTATATATACATATAAAACCCATGTATATGTATATATCTATATTTTATACATATATATCTATATATGTAGATAGTCTATCATCTAATATCTCAGACTTTACAAGCATAAGGTTCATCTATCTTTCCGGCATGAATTATTGTAACTTTTTCTTTACAGTGAGAAATCTGGCCTTCATTATCTACAGTATGTGCATGTATTTACTCAACCCTAGTTTACATATGAAATAGTTTCAATTGCTAACCTGTACCACTATGAGAACCACATTTACCAACTATAGTACCGTATTTACTTACAGTTTTTGTCTGTTTTTGCCTTACAGTATCTAGCTCAAACACTGTTTTCCTAAGTAACTTTTATGACCTTCTTTCTCCCCACTTTCTCTGATGAGCTTATGGAACACATTTTATCAAACACATTTGTAATATGGTTAGTTTCATTTTTTACAGTCTGTGATCCATACAGTTTCCTCCCACATCCTGGTTAATTTTTTCAATATTTGCCTACATATGGTTTACTCTTTGTGACATATACTTCTGCAGGTTTTAACAGACCTAAAGAGATATGTATCTACCGCAACTATCTTACAGAACAGTTTCATCAAAATAAAAATTTGCTTGTGCAGCTCCCTGATAGTCAAACCCTCCCCCTTCCCCAACCTCTTAACAGCCACTGGTATGTTTTCTTTCCCAAGAGTTTTGACTTTTCCAGAAAGTCATATAAATAGAATCACACAGTATGTAGATTTATGGGTCTGCTGCTTATACTTATCAAAATACATTTAAGAATCATGCATATTGTTGCATGAATTAATAATTAGCTGCTATTTCTTGCTAAATTATATTCCACTAAAGTTTGTTTTTATTCCTTGTTTAGAGAGTGTTTATCATGACTGGATATCAAGTGTTCTTTCTGCATCTACTGAGTTTTGTAAATATGGTGAATTATATTAGTTGTTTTTTGATTGTTAACCAGCTTTGAATTCTTAGGTTAAACCTCATTTGGTCATGATGTATAATTATAATATATCACAAATTATATATATATGTATCACTATATGCTCCTAAGCTCACTTAGGTTGTTGGTAGAATTTATTGCCTACTGGTTGCAGGACCCAAGCTTCTTGCTGGTTGTCAGCTGAGGCAGCACTCAGCTTCTAGAGACCACCCCCACTTCTCTGACACTGTCTGCAGTTTCTTTCCACGTGGGCTTCTTCAACAAGTCTGTTTATTTCATCAAGCCAGCAAGGAGAGTTTCTGCTAGTAAGACATAGACATATGTAATGTAATACAATCATGGGACTGACATCCCATCACTTTCTCCATCTTCTGTTGTTAGAAGCAAATTTAGGTCCCACACATACGCAAAGGGAGAGAACGCAGGAGGAAGTAATCGTGGGGACCACTCAAGAGTCTTTCTACTACAGTCAGTATGATGAGAGGCCTATCAATTTATTGATATTCTCAAGGTACCAGTTTTTGGTTTCATTAATTTTTTCTATTATTTTTGTTTTCAATTTGATGTATTTCTGTACACTGTTTTAAGTTTGTAAAAGTTTGCATTATTGCCCAGAATATGGTCTGCATTGGTGAATAATGAAGACCTATATATGATATAGAAAAAAGTAAGATGGCAAAAAAGAAAAGTAAAATGATGAAAAAAAAGTAGAATCACAGAATAAGATAGAATTTAATCTTTAAAATGACTATGAAGAAAGAGTATCTAGATGCTCTCACTAATATTACTCCAATATCTAATATCACTGAACTTTTGTTTTTCATTTCTTTTTTATAGTTTGCATAGTAACTTTATTTTAAATCTGTTCTCAGGCATGATTAAGGAGCAGTCTAGCACTGGACTCTTTTGTCAATGCCACAAAGTGGCCTTATGTAGTTAGTGATCTGTGAGTGATTAAGCTCATCAGATGTACACCAAGACCTAGCAGTTCCTGCCACACAAGTTCTCGGCTGTCAGATCGCTTTTCTTATTCTCAGTGTTCAATTAGTATCTTAATTGTTTTAAGTTAGGAGACTGAAACTTAAAGATGTAACTGAATTTTAATTCTACTAGCAATAGGATGAGGTTCACACTGGTTTTTATTTCTGGGAGATATATAATTTTCAAATAATTATTGTTATCCAGAAAATTTATAATTTTTTTATGGTAGACTTCAAAAAGGCATATATATCAAGAGCTTCAAAATACATGAGGCAGTAACTAATAGACTTCATAGAAGAAATGAACAAATTCACAGTTATATTTGGAGGCTTTGATATTTCTTTCCCAGTAATTGACAGAATAAGTAGAGAAAAAAAATTATCAACTTCACTTAATTTCCATTTATAAAACACTCCGACCAATAACAGCATGATATGTATTCTTCTCAATAGCATATAAAATGTCTTTTGAGAAGAGAAATGTAGAGAGATTGAAGTTGGTATTAAAACTAAGAAGTGTCATGCAAAAACTGTATCTGAAAGAAATTAAGATAGGAAAAAATAAAGCAATGAGTACTGTGAAAAATTAGTAAAAAGTGATCTTATTACATAGCATTTAGCTAAGAACTAGGTTATATGGCAACTTTCTCTAAAAATCAAAGGAAGAATATGATTGACAAAAAATGGTTAGACCTCTTCACATATTAAAAAAATAAAAATTAATGGCAAAATAAGGTTTGCTGTAAATATCAGAAAATATTTTGGTAATGATATATCATGTTTGTTTAAAGTACAAAGTTGTTAGTGACATATAATTTTATATTTTTTAGTAGAATTTATCTTTTAGAGCAGTTTTAGATTCATAGCAAAATTGAGCAGAAGGTAAGAGATTCCCCTATACCCCCTGCCCCATGCACGCATAGCCTCTTCATTAGAAACATCCTCACCACAGTGGTACATTGGTTACAATTGTACCTACACTGACACATCATTAACACCCAGAGCCCATAGCTTAAATAGGATTTTACTGTTGTTATCATACATTCTATTGGTTTGGACAAATGTAAAAGGACATTGAAATACCATATATACATGTATAACATCATTCAGAATCGTTCTATTGTCTTAAAGATCCTCTGTTCTCAGCCTATTCATCCATCCCTTTCCTCTAATATTATTGTCTTCACAGTTTTGCCTTTTCCAGAAAATCTAGAGAACCTAGTGTTTGGCAATCACTTTTTAGATGCAATACAAAGTCACAATCCATGAAAGAAATAATTCATAAACAGGACTTCCTTGAAATTAAAAATTTCTAATTTGCAAAAGATACTGTCAAGAGAATAAGACAAGCCACGGACTGGAAGAAAATATTTGCAAAAGACACATCTGATAAAGGGCTGTTATACAAAGTATTCAAAGAACACTTAAATCTCAACAATAAGAACACAAACAACCCAATTAAAAAATAGGTCAATGACCTTAACAGACACCTCACCAAGGAATATATACAGATGGCAAATAAGCATATGAAAAGATACTCCACACCATATGTCATCCGGGAAATGCAAAGTAAAACTACAATAAGATACCAGTACACACTTAATAGAATGGCCAAAATTAGGAGCACTGACAACACCAAATGCTGGACAGAATGTAGAGCAACACGACCTCTTATTCATTTCTGGTGAGAATGCAAAATGGTACAGCTACATTGGGCGATAGTTTGGTAATTTCTTACAAAACTGTATATATTCTTACCACACAATATAGCAATTGCATTTCTTGGCATTTACCCAAAGAAGGTGAAAACTTATATTCACACAAAAACCTGTACATGGATGTTTACAGAAGCTTTATTTGTAATTGCCAAAAGGTGGAAGAATCCAGATTCCTTGGTAAATAGATACGCAAACTGTGAATGGATAAACTATGGTATATCCAGACAGTGAAATATTATTTAGCACTAAAAAGAAATGAGCTATCAAGCTATAAAGAGAAATAAAGGAACATTTAATGCATATTACTAAGTGAAAGAAAGCAATCTGAAAAGTCTATATACTATGTGATTTCAAATATCTAACAAAATGGAAAAGGCAAAATAATTTTATAATATAGTAATTAATGTTTAACTTTTATTTAGAAGAAATTAGTGTGTTTATTTTGCATGTAACTGACAAAAAGGAACATTTAGTTTCTCTAAACACCACTTTTTGAGATAAAATCCATACAGTATACCAAAAACAAGGTGAAAAAAACAACCAAAGTATTAATGAAAGATACAGATTTGGTTTATTGACAGAATAGAGAGAACATTTGAATGTTAATAAAAAAAAAAAAGAAAAAGAAAATGAAGTCTGGACCCTAAAGCCAAAAAGAAAATATTTTCATGAAAGAAAATAAGAAAAAGATTACTGGAGATTAAAATAATTTGTAGTATCATCCACCTGAAGAATAATGGAAATGAGAACATGGGAAACATCTATCACTTATGTCTCTAGAATTTTACTTACCATGGAAGATTTTCTGAGAAAGGGATAATCAGGTTTGAGAATAAACAACTCATATAGGAGACTACAAAGTAAATCAGAATTTTTGTTAGAAGTTATGAATAAAAGTCAATATTGACTTTAAAGTAATGGAAAGAAAAGTTTCTGTCTCCTCCCTCCCCAGTTGTTCATACCTGAGGCCAACAAGATGTTCTTGGCTGGAACTAATTAAAATTACATGTTTCAAACGACTAAAACTAGAAGAATATTTCTTTAGAAGGGTAATTAAAATGAGAATATCTTACAAAGGAAAGTCACAAAAGCATGCATCGTAAGTCAGCTGAACAATAGGTTAGACAAATCAATGGAGTAAAAAGAGAGCAGGATTCCTAGAAAGACTTTATTTGAATGATCTTTTTATTTTTTCCTAGCTTTCTTGCCTCCACCGTATATAAAATTGGATTATTTCTGTTATAGATGGATATCCTTTTACCTTTTATGAAGAATCAAAAAATAGATTTGATATTTAGTTGGGAACTGAAGTGTGGGGATAAAGAGTATTAAACAGTAAATGTAAATAATTTTCTCTAACTCTGGTAAGATTATGCTTATTGTCTTTAGAGAGAGAAAAAAAACCGGTTTGTTTATATTGTGACAATACAATTAATGAAACGTATATAAGACCACACCCAATTTCGCAGGATGGTTCAGGTCAGGCTATGCTAATTGTAGCAAAATGTATTTTCCGAAAAAAAACCTAATCTATCTAAACTTCCATGAAACATACTAACTATTCAAGTATATAGTTTATGAATTATGTCTTAGTAAAGCAATTAAAAATTAACTTTGCACTTGGTAAGACTGATCAATATTATAAAAAAAGGTCTGCTTCTTTCCAATACCCCACTGGGCCTCTCTATATCATTTATGCATGCTCTCCTCACCCTGTTGTGGCTCTGGCATCCTGCTCTGGTTAACCATAAATCTTGTGTGTACACTCTCTATCTCTGTATATCAATAGATAAGACTGCTAAGTCAGTTTCTCAAGCTCTGCCTACATATAATTATTCATCTCCCCTGTCTTGATGGCTCCTCTGGGTCCTGTCATGATAAATTAAATGTAAGGACATTGGTATTTGAGCTATATAATTTCTTTATTCTGAGACTATGAGTTGGTGCCAGTATCTGCAACATAACAACCCAACAGTCATTCAAGTTTTCTCCATTTTCTTATCTATAAACCCCCTTCTCCCCTCAGCTCATTACATAGTTTGATTTCATACAAGAAATTGCTGAAATATGTACATATTTTGAGTAAACTGGGAGCCAAGCTTGTCACTGCCAGAGAAGGGAGAGACAAATATGAAAATGGAAAAAACTAGAATGAATATTGAGGTGTTACGTTGCTTGATGCCAGTACTCACACGAGGGCTCTGCCACACCCTATATACATGTTATTCTCGTCGCATTGAGACTCTTGGCGTCACCCTGCTTTGGGTCACCGTAAATACCGCCACTCCTCATGTGTGCCTTCCTCACCCTGCCTAGGCTTCAACACCTTGTACTAAGTTGTCCCCTCACAGAACTGTCCTCCTCACCCCACAAGGGCTGTGCTGGGCTGAGCAATCCTGTTGCCTATACTCCCCTCATTCTATGCAGGCTCCACCACAGAAGGCACTGCTTTTCCCCCAACCCCACTGCCATGTGTTCCAGGGTGGGTTTTTTTTTGGGGGGGGTTGTTTTTTGGTTTTGTTTGGTTTTTTTTTTTTTTTTTTCTGGCTACGTCCTGCAGTTTGTAGGTCCCCCACCAGGGACTGAACCCGGGCCCTCAGCAGCGAGACTGTGGAATCCTAACCACTGGACCGCCAGGGAATTCCCCAGGGTGGCTTTAAAAGTGAAGTCTTGTTTGTGGAAGTTTTTGCAAAAATGAACTGAAAGAATCAGAAATTGTGGTTGGAGAGGGGATTTAATTCATGACTTTGGAAGATATACAACTGCCACTGGTAATGACAAAATCTGGAATATGATCAAGAGTGTTGTCACCATAATGGAGAGCAGATGTTATTGCCAATAAAACTGCTAGAACAACAGGTATGTAAATTACCAAAGGCACTGTCAGAGGAAAGTATCAAAAGTTGTCAAAAATATCAATTCAATAAATCTGTAAAGATTTACTTCTGTTGTCTTTGACCTCTCAACTCAAGTTATTAAAGCCAGAGAAAGATATTAAAAATTATTTGAGGTATTGTCTCAATTTCTGAAATACTTATCTGTACCAAAGAAACTACAAAACATGGCTTGTATGTTAATTTATCATATAGTCACAAAACACAATTAGACTATGCACCAAGGTCTTAAAATAGAGTACTATAATCAACATGCATTTTATAATTGTTGGTTGATTACTCTTATGAATGTAGTTTAAATATAATAAAAATGAGAAACATAAAAGCTAATTGCATTAGAATATGAGTTGAAACTGTAGTTTTTAATGGTTGAGTCCACACTGATAGTAAATTATATCATGCTGTTTAATTACTTGGAGAAACTCTAGCTATTTAAAATAGATATTTCATGACACTAATAATTACAACAGAACAAATGTATTTGTGGATTATTTAGTTTAGTCATTATTTTAGCAAATAAAAATAGATCATATATATATATATATATATATATATACACAGCAGATTGAAAAAGTAGAGATAGAGACAGAGATAGGTTTAGATACAGTAGACTTTAGAAGTAGACTTATTCTAGACTTGCTTAGCAAAGATCTAAATTATTCTTTGACAAGGTTTATTTTATTTCACAATATTTTAATATTGTGAAAATATGTTGACAAAGTTCCTAAACATTGACATTTCAATGAGAGGAAACCATACACAGAGATTAATTTTACCTGTTTTGAAAAACACATAAATGGAATAATTCAATATAGAGGCGTTACAAATATTTTCTTACATTTAATCTTAAGTATTTAATATTTTGGTGCTTCTGTAAACAGTCTTTTTCTATCTTTCTTTTAAAAAAAATTCCATTTTTTTCACTGATAGTACTATACATACAATGTATTTTTGTATATTGACTTTTTTAACTGTGATATTGCAAAATTCACTTGATTCATTTTTTGTAGATTACTCAAGCTATTTTTAATACACAAAAAAACGTTTTCTATGAATAAATACAGTTTTACTTTTTCCTTTCCAATCATTACATCTTTTATTTCTTTTTCTTTTCTTCTTTTAATGCCTGGGAAGTCAACAAAATGCTTAATAGAATGATGAAAGCAGAAATCCTCGGCTTCTTCCAGATTCTAAAGAAAAGCATTCATATTTTAACTACTGTGTATGATGTTAGCCCAATTTTTTCCATAGGTGTCTTTTTTTAATTTTTTTTTATTTATGGCTGTGTTGGGTCTTCGTTTCTGTGAGAGGGCTTTCTCCAGTTGTGGCAAGTGGGGGCCACTCCTTATCGCGGTGCATGGGCCTCTCACTATCGCGGCCTCCCTTGTTGCGGAGCACAGGCTCCAGACGCACAGGCTCAGTAATTGTGGCTCACGGGGCCAGCTGCTCCCTGGCATGTGGAATCTTCCCAGACCAGGGCTCGAACCCGTGTGTCCTGCATTGGCAGGCGGATTCTCAACCACTGCGCCATCAGGGAAGCCCCAGGTGTCCTTTTTTAAATGACAGAATTTTTCCCTCTTCCTTTCTATGAAATTTTTTTTTTTTTTTTTTTTTTTTGGTCTGTGTTGGGTCTTTGTTTCTGTGCACGGGCTTCCTGTATTTGCAGTGAATGGGGACTAGTCTTGGTTGCATTGTGTGGTCTTCTCATTGTGGTGGATTCTCTTGTTGCAGAGCATGGGCTCTAGGTGCATGGTCTTCAGTAGTTGTGTCACACAGGATCAGTAGTTGTGGCTCATGGGCTCTAGAGCACAGGTTCAGTAGTTGTGGTGCATGGGATTAGTTGCTCCATGGCATGTGGGATCTTCCCCAACAAGGGATTGAACCCGAGTGCCCAGCATTGGCAGGAGGATTCTTAACCACTGTGCCACCAGGGAAGTCCCTCTATGAAATTTTATTATAATGCAGTGTTGAATTATACCAAATGCCTTTTTTGTAACTATTGACATGATTACAGGATTTTTCTCCTTTCAGGTGAATTATACTGTTGATTTTTAATAGTTAAAAAAAAAGAAAAACTGTATATTTTGAAGGTATACCTACTTTGTTCTACATGTATTATTGTTTTTTAAATTATTGCTGGATTTGTTTTGTGAACTCATCTTACTGAACATATGTCTTTTAGTCTGTTTGGGCTGCTATAATAAAATACCATAGACCATGTAGCTTATGAACAACACAAATTTATTTCTTACAGCTCTGGAGCTAAAAGACTGACATCATCATGACAGCTGTTGGGGTAAGGCCACTTTTATAAGACCAATAATCCCATTCGTGAAGACTACACCCTCATGACTTAATCACTCCTCAAAATCCCTACCTCTAACGCCATCACCTTGGAGGTTACATTAAAACATATAAATTCTGGCAGTACACAAACATTCAGACCATAGCAACACATAAAAGCACTTTTAAAGAATAAAGAAAAGAAAACATTGAAAAGAGAAGAGGAGCTTCTGGTGGTGCAGTGGTTAAGAATCCACCTGCCAATGCAGGGAACACAGGTTCTAGCCCTGGTTAGGGAAGATCCCACATGCTGAGGAGCAACTAAGCCCCTGCACCACAACTACTGAGCCTGTGCTCTAGAGTCCGTGAGCCACAACTACTGAGCCCACATGCCACATGTACTGAAGCCTGAGCGCCTAGAGACCGTGCTCCTCAACAAGACAAGCCACCACAATGAGAAGACTGTGCACTGCAAAGAAGAGTAGCCCCAGCTCGCTGCAACTACAGAAAGCCAGTGTGCAGCAACGAAGAACCAATGCAGCCAAAAATAAATAAAGAAAATTAAAAAAAAGACTTATACAAGAAGTGTCATATACAAGAAGTGTCATAAATACAAAAGAGGGTGATCCATTTACCCTGAGACTCAGATAAAATGTTACAAAGCAAGCAGTATATAAAGAGGTTTTGAAACAATTTTAGCATCGTATATTTGGAGAAGCTGGTGAATAGAAGAGCATGAGCAGGTTCATAGCCAAAACAGAAAGAAAAAAAGTAATGAGGATAAACAGGTTTACTTGAAGCAGAAAATTTCTATTCTGGAATAATGGATTTGGTGGGAAAGTTAAATAATAGCTAGGTTTTAAAGGTCGTTGAATCACTTACTACAAAGTTTGAGTGCATCTTCTAGATAGCTGGTAAACATTTTCAGCATTATAGTTAAATGATCAGGTAAAAGTTTTAAGAATAATAATTGGCAGTGGTAAAAGGAAACATTAGAGGAGAATAAGACTACAAAAGGAAGATACAGTTTGAAGACTATTACAGTAATCCTCAGGAAATCATGGAAAGAAAGCAATATTTGCAAGACATATTGTGGTATATTCAACAAGATGAGGTAAATGAATTTGGAAGAGGAAGGAGAGACAGGTAGTAAGATTTCTTCAAAAATTCGAAACTGGTTGATAAGGAAAATGCTGAAACCTATTTCAAACAAAAAGTAAGATGTCAGAGAAATGGCTTGTTATTTAGGGGAAATAAAGAGTTTAATTAAAGAGTTAGGTGAAACCTAAGGTGATGATGAGACATCAGAAATAATTACTCACCAACCAATGGAAAGGATGTTGGGAAAGGGGCCATGCCTAGAGATTAATTATCCTCAGGAAGTAAAACTGAAGAATTTCCAGAGATATTGGATATGGTAACAGTGATCAAATTGCAAATTTTACAATAAAATTCACTACCTGAAAATTAGCTTTGTAAAATTCATTTAGAAAAGTATTATTTATGAGGGTAGACTCTGAGGCTGTTTAAGCTCTGTTTATGAGGTCTTTCGAGCGATATAGGAAAATTCAAATAACAATTAAAAAATGTATAACAGAAACTGAAAATCCACTTTCCTATGACCACTTCCTCTACCATACCATCTAAATCATCACCAGGCCCAGAAATTTCATAAGTATAGGCCTTTAGCCATGTATTATTCATACGTATTTCTTCCTCATACCACTTAGCACTGTGTATTGCATAGAGTAGGTACTCAAATAATCTTATGTGTTTTTTTTGTTTGTTTTTTTGTTTTTTTTGTGGTACACAGGCCTCTCACGGTTGTGGCCTCTCCTGTTGTGGAGCACAGGCTCCAGACGTGCAAGCTCAGTGGCCCTGGCTCACAGGCCCAGCCGTTCCGTGGCATGTGGGATCTTCCCTGACTGGGGCATGAACCCGTGTTCCCTGCACTGGCAGGCGGACTCTCAACCACTGCGCCACCAGGGAAGCCCTCTTATGTGGTATTTTTTATGCAGAATAAAACAGAGAAAGAAAAAAGAGATGTTGCAACATAGTAGATAGGGTATAATGGAATTGGGACAATTACATATCAAAGAGGGGAAAAAAATTCTCAGCTCACATTATACATGCTAAAATACTCAAACAATATTAAAAATAAAAGATGTGATATTATTCTACAATTATGAGAATTACAATGATATTGGTGTAATGAAAGATTTTTAAATGTGACAGAAAGCAAAAACATCCAGAAAAAAATTATAAATTTTGTTACATTGAAATATAAAAACTTCTTCAGTGCAAAAGATATGTTAAGTTAATTTTAAAACATGCTACAAGCTGAGAAGATATATTTTCAGTTCAAAAACCAAAGAAATATTGTTATCTATAATATGTAATAATGCTACTGTTTTAATTCTTAAAATAACAACAATCAACAAAGATAAATCAAATAATTCAAAAAAGAAAAATGGGAAAGCCTATCAACATGAAATTGACAGAAAAATAAAAACAAGGGCTCATAAAGCTGTGAAAAATGCGCCATTACATTAGTAGTAATCAGAGAACTGCAAACTAAACATTTTTCATTTCGGCATTTCTTTTTTTATTTTTATTTATTTATTTTTTTTTTGCTGTACGCGGGCCTCTCACTGCTGTGGCCTCTCCCGTTGCGGAGCACAGGCTCCGGACACACAGGCTCCGCGGCCATGGCTCGCGGGCCCAGCCGCTCTGCGGCACGTGGGATCTTCCGGGATCGGGGCGCGAACCCGTGTCCCCTGCATCGGCAGGCGGACTCTCAACCACTGCGCCACCAGGGAAGCCCCATTTCGGCATTTCTAAACCATCATATTGGCAAACATTAGCATCTGATAGCACCAAATTTTTCTAAGGGTGTGGGGCAAACAGGACAGCTTAAGTATTCCTGTTAGAAGTATAAATTGTTAAAACCACATTTGAAATCAATTTCCTGTTTAATGGCTTCCCTGGTGCCGCAGTGGTTAAGAATCCATCTGCCAGTGCAGGAGACAGGTTTGAGCCCTGGTCCAGGAAGATCCCACATACCGCATAACAACTAAGCCCATGTACCACAACTACTGAGCCTGCGTACCTAGAGCCTATGCTCCGCAACAAGAGAAGCCACAGCAATGAGAATCCTGTGCACTGCAGCAAAGAGTAGCCCCCACTCGCTGCAACTAGAGGAAGCCCACACACAGCCACGAAGACCCGACACAACCAAAAATTAAAAAAAAAAAAAAATCTTGTTTAAGTTTCTATCTTAGAGATACTCTAGGACATGGGTAATAGGTTACATGGCCAAGATGGGTCATTGTTTAATATTTATAGTAGTGAAAAAGTAGAAACAAATTCATTTAGGTAATTGATATATTTTATTAAAATAATGGAATTTTTCAGTACATAACATGTATGGTATGCACCATTCAAATAAAATGCAAAATGATATATTATCATATGTATGCATAATTATGAGTCAAATATTCTTTTAAAGATGGAATAATACACACAAAGATCAAACTTCAGGAGAGTGATTATTTCTGGGAGGGAGGTAAAAGATATAGGGATGAAACTTTGTTAATATCTTCAATTATTCATTTCTGAAAAAGAAAAACATAATGAACAAAGCAGAGAGCTAAGTCTGTTTAGTTTGCTTATTCTCAACAGTGAATACTTAAGTACCTACTTTGTTCAAATAAATATAATATCTCAAAATTAAAATTAATCATTTCAAAATGAATACTAAAGGTGAATAGTATCTTCATCCTAGCAATTAAGTGAGCTGGATTTAAACATCTGTTCCCTGAAAGTGTTCTCTCCATAGGGAATCTTCTGAAGGCCCAAATTCTTTGCAGATCCAAAGCATGACTAGAGTTTTCAGCATGAAAAATGAGAGAAACTTCCCCGATTAAAACTAATAAAGTCTCTGAAGAGCAACTACATATAAAATTTATTTTTGACTTATCTTTGGCCCAATTAGAATGGTCTGTATTAAAATTTAAGTATGGTTCCTAAGCCATACACATACAATTAAATTTGCAGGAATAATGAAGCCAACCAATTTTATTCCTCTTTAATAATGCATTCCTATATTTGCTCTTAAGGTAAGGTTAGCATTTATTTATTGATCATGATGCATTATCTACATAGTGGAAACTACTAAGCAGTTTTCATCTCCTGTGATATTTCTAAATAATTCAGAAACTAATTTTTGTTTTCTTTTTCTCATTAAAGTTTGTCTCTTTTAAATGTAGAAAATTTAAGTGACCTATGGCTTAGTTTGTTTCTATATTGCCCAGATGGCACAAGCACATAAAGTAGCCAGATAGAATTTATAGACATACTTATCCCGTATAGCTTCATCTTCTGCATTAACGCCTTTCCTCTCCAAGTATTTAGGAACAAAACAACACAAAATAATAAAATAATACACTCTTTGAACACTGTCTCTCCGTCTAAATGCTACACTCTCCCGCATGCTATTCATAGCCAGATATTTTTAAGTGTCTAAATTTTCTTGCTTCCCATTAACTCTTAAATATTAGAAATGTTCCATCCTAAGTCCATTAAAATTTATCATGCTAATAACTACAGTTGTCTTTCGGTATTTATCATATTTGACCTCTACCTGGAGAGTGATAAGATGGACTATTCTCATTTCTCCATGGCAATAATACTTGAGAATGAGTTGTGCTTTCAAAAGACAGAGGTCAAATACATCTTAAGGTGGAAAAATAATATAGATTTCATGAACAATTGAAAGAACATTGAGTTTTCTGCCCTGTTAATTACATACTTCACAAATCATACCAATATATTACATTCACTGTTGAGTTTTGGTTACCTTGAAGTCATTTCTTAAATACAGTTGACCTTTGAATAACACCATTTGAACTGGGTGGGTCCACTTATGCATGCATTTTTTTTCACTAAATACTCACTACCATACTATATGATCAGCATTTGGTTAAATCTGCAGATGCAGAATCTGGGTATGGAGGGCTGCCTATAAAGTTATAAGCAGATTTTTGACTGCAAGGTTGGTGCCTCTAACCTCCTCATTGTTCCAGGGTTAACTGTATACTCTCCTTCCCTTTCAACCCACATCTCAGTTTGTTTATTGTTATTATTATTTGTTTATCAGAGCTTATATAATTGGATTTGCCATTGACTAAGCAATGTGACTTTTGTAAAGTAACAACAGCTCGATGCCCCACTTTTTTCAACTATAATATGAGGTTACTAATGATAACTATTTATTGTGTTGCAAGGATTAAGCTACTTAATATCTGCAAAATAGTTTTAAAAATGCATAGAAAAACTGACGATAGAATATAATAGAGTCCAGCATCAAATTCATACATGTATTGTCAACTGACTTATTGCAAATACAGGAGTGAAGCCATAAGCAGAAATCTTGATCTTTTCAACAAATGACCGGCTAGTTGGATTACTATCTAGGTAGAATATAGCTTGATCCATATACATTTAACACTATAAACACAAAACAATTTCACAAATATCAATGTAACTGTTAAAGGTAAAGCAATAAAGCTTTTAAAAGAACTCATAAGAGGACATCTTTATGACTTTAGAGTAGGCAACACACACAGTGCAACCAAAAAGCAAAAAGAAAAAGTTAAATCAGGTATTCTAAGATTCATAAATTAAGTTCACCAAAAGTAACCAGTAAGAGGATAAAAAGGCAGCCCACAGAGTGGGAAAAGATGCCCACAATACATATATCAAACAAACAAACAAAAAGCTTATATCCAGTATATATAAAGGATTCATACACATCCATAAATCAAATAATCCAATAGGAAAAAATGACAAAAAATTGACATATATTTTATAAGTATTGTAGTCAAACAAAAACAAGTGAAGCCCATTTACACTGTTGAATAGCAGTGGTTTATCTTTGTGAGGGTAGATGTGGAGTTACGTGGCAACAGAAAGGGAGGACAAGGGACACTTGTCCAGTATGTTTGCACCCTAACTACTTGAGTGTTTTCAGTTTGCAAAAAATAATCAAGCTTTAGACTAATGATAGGTTCATATACATATACATATATATGTATATACACATACAATATTTTGGATAAAGTGCCTGGCTTGACACATAGTAAATACTATGCAAATGTCATCATTATTATTACTATGATTATTATTACTATTATTATTTAAGCAGTGGCCACATTTTCTTATATCTTACTATGAACATGACAAACAAATTTTCTGTTTGCTTAAGAAAGTAATTTTTAGAAGTAAGCTTTTCTTTCAACTCTTTTTCAGGATAATACTCTCCTGTTCCTTATGGTGCAGAACTTTTATAGACCTCATATTGATTTTTTTTCCTGTTTGCTCATCCTTGAACAAAGGAACATCTGCTGTGCTGGGCTCTAGCCAACAGCAGGGTGTACGGACTGCACTTGACCCCAACTTACTGTCCACATGAACACTTATAGACTCTCCCACATGGATGTAAAACAAAGAACAGGTTGACACAGCTTCTAGTTTAATTTTTGGAGTCTAGTGGAGATTCATATAGTGCCTTTCTATCAAACTGAGGGCCTCCTTTCCTACCCTAGTTTCTGAAAAATAAGGAAAAAGATATATGTTTCAAATCAAAAGCTTTCTAAAGTGTGCTCCTCTGAGGTAGACTGAAGTATCAATTCAAAAGTGACCCTAAAAATTTTTATTGTATAGATGGGAAATTTTGCATATGATTTGATTTGAAATAGAACTAAAGACTATAGTAATTTCTAAAAATGGCTTCAAAAGAAATACTTTGTACATAATATAAATTCCCTTTGATCAGTTCTAGTGAATGTAACCCTGCAACACCTCACCCCCCACCCCCTTTTCAAACACACCCATGCATGCACTGCTCAAAGCACATTCCAGTCATTTAGAAACTACCATTTTGGTGAAAAATCATGTTTCCAAATTTATACGTCTTTATCTCCAGATATCCAGTAAGCTATGGCCGTGAAACAGTTATATCACGGGAAGTAATGATACAGTTGATGTGGAAGCAATTGCCTGGTCATCTCAGGATAATCTCATAGCATAAGGATGGTAGCCACCCTGATTTCTGGTTGGTGTAGACCCCAGGATTCTGAATTATGGAGAAGAGGTAGGAAAAAAGATGAAGGAGGAAGAGGAGATGAAAAAGAAGACAGAGGGTAGAGGAATTATAGTTGTATTTGTGATTTAATTATACAGTGTGACTAATATGTATTAACTAGTTGTTATGTGCCTGGAAGTAGGTTAAGCACCTTATATACATTATCTCAGTTATTTTTACACACTCGTATAAGTATGCTAATCTCCATTTTACATAAGTGGGAACTGAGAAGTAGAATTGATAAGTAATTTGTTCAAGACCACACACCAAGAAAGTAGAAAATCCAGGCAGTTTTCATTCAAATGCTTATCTTTCTTGTGTCTGGTTGTGATCATTTTAACAGAAAGTTTTAAAAGTACATAATAGATGTGTTGGCCTCATGGTATTCTGATCAAATAAAATAGTATTAGAATTAATACTGCCATAGTTTGAAGATAGTCACTAAACACTGAGTCAATATTGTTATACATTAATCTAATGGGTGTACACTATAAATGACATATAGTCAGCAGTATTGTTAAAGGTAAGAAAAATATACTATTTGTATCACTCTCATTTGGAGAAATATGAAAACAAAAATTCAAAACTAAACATTCAACCTCTATTGACACTGCAAATATAATACATAGGAAAATAATTTTTTAAATGTAAAAAAAAACAAATGTGATATGTGAAGGACAATTTCTTATTCATTTCTTTATTTTTAGCACCCAACAAGACTTGACCCGTAATATTATTTAATAGTACTTGCTGAACAAATGTATTATTTTTATAATTTAAAGTTTATGAAGTACTCATACATATTGTATCAAATGATCCTCCACACAAACCCTATGAGGCATATTCTGAAATGTTCTCCCCAGTTGAGTTCCTTTTGCTTGCAAATCTTCTACACACAAATTTACTTTTCTCAATCTATTGCTCAACAATTTGAATACTGCTGTCCACAGGGGGAGCTTCAAGATGGCAGAGGTGTAAGACGTGGAGATCACCTTCCTCCCCAAAAATACATTAGAAATGCATCTACATGTGGAACAGCTCCTACAGAACACCTACTGAATGCTGGCAGAAGACCTCAGATTTCCCAAAAGGCAAGAAACTCTCCACGTACCTGGCTGTGTGTCTGACAGGGTCATGGTGCTCTGGCTGGGTGTCAGGCCTGTGCCTCAGTGGTGGGAGAGCCGAGTTCAGGCCATTGGTACACCAGAGACCTCCCGGCTCCATTTAACATCAAACAGTGAAAGTTCTCTCAGAGATCTCCATCTCAACACTAAGACCCAGCACCACTCAATGACCAGCAAGCTACAGTGCTGGACACCCTATGCCAAACAACTAGCAAGAGAGGAACACAACCTCACCAATTAGCAGAGAGGCTGCCTAAAATCATACTAAGTTCACAGATAACTCAAAACACACCACCGGATGCAGTCCTGCCAAACGGAAAGAAATGATCCAGCCACATCCACCAGAACACAGGCATTGGTCCCCTCCACCAGGAAGTCTAGACAATCCACTGAACCAACCTTAGCCACTGGGGGAAAACACCACAAACAATGGGAACTACAAGCCTGAAGACTGAAAAAAGGAGACCTCAAACAGAGTAAGTGAAGTAAAATGAAAAGACAGAGAAAAACAAATGAAGAAGCAAGATAAAAACCCACCAGACCAAACAAATGAAGAGGAAATAGGCAGTCTACCTGAAAAAGAATTCAGAGTAAAGATGATCCAAAATCTTGGAAATAGAATGGAGAAAATAGAAGAAATGTTTAAAAAGGACCTAGAGGAACTAAAGAGCAAAGAAGCAATGATGAACAGCACAATAAATGAAATTTAAAATTCTCTAGAAAGAATCAATAGCAGAATAACTGAGGCAGAAAATGGATAAGTGACCTGTATGATAAAACAGTGGAAATAACTACTGAAGAGCAGAATAAAGAAAAAAGAATGAAAAGAATTGAGCACAGTTTTAGAGACCTCTGGGACAACATTAAATATACCAACATTCGAATTATATGGGTCCCAGAAGAAGAGAAAAAGAAAGGAACTGAGAAAATATTTGAAGAGATTATAGTTGAAAACTTCCTTAATATGGGAAAGGAAATAGTCAATCAAGTCCAGGAAGCACACAGAGTCCCATACAGGATAAACCCAAGGAGAAACACGACAAGACATATAGTAATCAAACTATCAAAACTTAAATACAAACAAAAAATATTAAAAGCAGCAAGGGGAAAACAACAAAAAACATACAAGGGAATCTCCATAAGGTTAACAGCTGATCTTTCAGTAGAAACTCTGTAAGCCAGAAGGGAGTGGCAACACATATTTAAAGTGATGAAAAGGAAAAACCTACAACCAAGATTACACTACTCAACAAGGATCTCATTCAGATTCAATGGAAAAATTAAAATCTTTACAGACAAGCAAAAGCTAAGATACTTCAGCACCACCAAACCAGGTTTATAACAAATGCTAAAGGAAGTTCTCTAGGCAGAAAACACAGAGAAGGAAAAGACCTACAAAAACAACCCCAAAACAATTAAGAAAATGATAATAGGAACTTACATACTGATAACTACCTTAAATGTAAAGGATTAAATACACCAACCAGAAGACATAGACTGGCTGAATGGATACAAAAGCAAGACCAGTACATATGCTGTCTACAAGGGATGCACTTCAGACCTAGGGACACATACAGACTGAAAGTGAGGGGATGGAAAAAGATATTCCATGCAAATGGAAATCAAAAGAAAGCTGCAGTAGCACTTCTCATATCAGACAAAATAGACTTTAAAATAAAGACTATTACAAGAGACAAAGGGTACTATATAATGATCATGGGATCAATCCAAGAAGGTGATATAACAATTGTAAATATTTATGCACTTAACACAGGAGCACCTCAAAACATAAGGCAAATGCTAATAGCCATAAAAGGGGAAATCGACAGCAACAAAATCATAGCAAGGGACTTTAACACCCAAATTTCACCAATGTACAGATAATCCAAAATGAAAATAAATAAGGAAACACAAGCTCTAAATGACATATTAAACAAGATGGATTTAATTGATATTTAGAGGACATTCTATCCAAAAAAAACAGAATTCATTTTCTTCACAAGTGTTCATGGAACATTATCCAGGATAGATCATATCTTGGGTCACAAATCAAGCCTTGGTAAATTTAAGAAAATTGAAATTGTATCAAGTACCTTTTCTGACTACAACACTATGAGAGTAGATATCAATTACAGGAAAAAAACTGTAAAAAATAAAAACACATGGAGGATAAGCTATATGATACTAAATAACCAAGAGATCAGTGAAGAAATCAAACAGGAAATAAAAAATGCCTAGAAACAAATGACAATGAAAACACGATGACCCAAAATCTATGGGATACAGCAAAAGCAGTTCTAAGTGAGAAGTTTACAGCAATACAATCCTACCTTAAGAAACAAGAAACATCTCAAATAAACAAACTAAACTTATACCTAGAGCAATTAGAGAAAGAACAAAAAACCAAAGTTAGCAGAAGGAAAAGAATCATAAAGATCAGAGCAGAAATAATTGAAAAAAGAAATGAAGGAAACAATAGCAAAGATCAATAACACTAAAAGCTAGTTCTTTGAGAAGATAAACAAAATTGATAAACCATTAGCCAGCCTCATCAAAAAAAAAAAAAGGAGAAGACTCAAATCAATAGAATTAGAAATGAAAAAGGAGAAGTAACACTGACACTGCAGAAATACAAAGGATCATGAGAGATTACTACAAGCAACAATATGCCAGTAAAATGGACAAACTGGAAGAAATGGAAAAATTCTTCAAAAAGCACAACCTTCCAAGCCTGTACCAGGAAGAAGAGAAAATATAAACAGACCAATCACAAGCACTGAAATTGAGACTGTGATTAAAAGTCTTCCAAAAAACAAAAGCCCAAGACCAGATGGCTTCACAGGCGAATTCTATCTAACATTTAGAGAAGAGCTAACACATATCCTTCTCAAACTCTTCCAAAATATAGCAGAGGGAGGAACACTCCTAAACTCATTCTACAAGGCCACCATCACTCTGATACCGAAACCAGACAAAGATGTCAAAAGGAAAAATACTACAGATGAATATCACTGAAGAACATAGATGCAAAAATCCTTAACAAAATACTAGCAAACAGAATCCAACAGCACATTAAAAGGATCATACACCATGATCAAGTGGGGTTTATTCCAGGAATGCAAGGATTCTTCAATATAGGCAAATTAATCAATGTGATAAACCATATCAACAAACTGAAAGAGAAAAACCATATGATCATCTAAATAGATGCAGAAAAAGCTTTTGACAAAATTCAGCACCCATTTATGAAAAAAACCCTCCAGAAAGTAGGCATAGATGGAACTTACCTCAACATAATAAAGGCCATATATGACAAACCCACATCCAGCATCATTCTCAATGGTGAAAAACTGAAACCATTTCCTCTAAGATCAGGAACAAGACAAGGTTGTACACTCTCACCACTATTATTCAACATAGTTTTGGAAGTTTTAGCCACAGCAATCAGAGAAGAAAAATAAATAAAAGGAATACAAACTGGAAAAGAAGTAAAGCTGTCACTGTTTGCAGAGGACATGATACTATACATAGAGAATCCTAAATTTCCTACCAGAAATCTACTAGAGCTAATCAACAAATGTGGTAAAGTAGCAGGATACAAAATTAATTCACAGAAATCTCTTGCATTCCTATACATTAATGATGAAAACTCTGAAAGAGAAATTAAGGAAACACTCCCATTTACCACTGCAACAACAAGAATAAAATACCTAGGAATAAACCTACATAAGGTGACATAAGACCTGTATGCAGAAAACTACAAGACACTGATGAAAGAAATTAAAGATGATACAAATAGATGGAGAGATATACCATGTTCTTGGATTGGAAGAATCAACATTGTGGAAATGACTATACTACCCAAAGCAATCTACAGATTCAATGCAATCTCTATCAAACTACCAATGGCATTTTTCACAGAACTAGAACAAAAAATGTCACAGTTTGCATGGAAACCCAAAAGAGGCCGAATAGCCAAAGCAATCTTGAGAAAGAAAAATAGAGCTGGAAGAATCAGGCTTCTAGACTTCAGACTGTACTACAAAGCTACAGCAATTGAGACTGTATGATACTGGCACAAAAACAGAAATATCAATCAATGGAACAGGATAGAAAGCCCAGAGATAAACCCACGCACATATGGTCACCTTATCTTTGATAAAGGAGGCAAGAATGTACAATGGAGAAAAGACAGCCTCTTCAATAAGTGGTGCTGGGAAAACTGGACAGCTACATGTAAAAGAATGAAATTAGAGCACTCCCTAATACCATAAACAAAAGTAAACTCAAAATGGATTAAACACCTAAATGTAAGGCCAGACACTGTAAAACTCTTAGAGGAAAACATAGGCAGAACACTCTATGACATAAATCACAACAAGATCCTTTTGGACCCACCTCCTAGAGAAATGGAAATAAAAAAAAAATAAACAAATGGGACCTAATGAAACTTCAAAGCTTTTGCACAGCAAAGGAAACCATAAACAAGACCAAAAGACAACCCTCAGAATTGGAGAAAATATTTGCAAATGAAGCAACTGACAAAGGATTAATCTCTAAAATATACAAGCAGCTCATGCAGATCAATATCAAAAAACAAACAACCTAATCAAAAAATGGGCAGAAGACCTAAATAGACATTTCTCCAAAGAAGATATACAGATTGCCAACGAACACATGAAAGGATGCTCAACATCACTAATCATTAGAGAACTGCAAATCAAAACTTCAATGAGGTATGACCTCACACCAGTCAGAGTTGCCATCATCACAAAGTCTACAAACAATAAATGCTGGTGAGGGTGTGGAGAAAAGAGAACCCTCTTGCACTGTTGGTGGGAGTGTAAATTGATACAACCACTATGGAGAACAGTATGGAAGTTACTTCAAAAACTAAAAATAGAACTATCATATGACCCAGCTTTCCTATTACTGGGCATATACCCTGAGAAAACCATAATTCAAAAAGAGTCATGTACCACAATGTTCATTGCAGCTCTATTTACAATAGCCCGGACATGGAAGCGACCTAAGTTCCCATCGACAGATGATTGGATAAAGAAGTTGTGGACCATATATACAATGGAATATTACTCAGCCATAGAAAGAAACAAAATTATTTGTAGTGAGGTGGATGGACCTAGAGACTGTCATACAGAGTGAAGTAAGTCAGAAAGAGAAAAATAAATACCGTATGCTGACACATATATATGGAACCTAAAAAAAAAAAAAAGCTCTGAAGACCCTTGGGGCAGGACAGGAATAAAGATACAGGCATAGAGAATGGACTTGAGGATACGGGGAGAGGGAAAGATAAGCTGGGATGAAGTTAGAGAGTGGCATGGACTTATGTGAACTACCAAATGTCCACAGAGCAATGCATTCCCTTAATAAGTAATTAAAAATATAAGCACGTTGTCATACACTTTGTAAAGCATTTTAGATAATTCCACCCATGAAGAACTCAACCAAGTGTAAATGTAATATGTAAATATAATATGATCCTATACTGTGGTTATCACCTTCCTTTTCAAATCTGTTCCTCCTCCATGTTATTTAATTGTGCAGTAGGAATGGTGCTCCATGGGAAACTGCCATGTTAATCGTATCTAGACATGTATCGTGAAGTCGTCTCTATATACTACTTTTTTCACTTATGATTTGATTGCCTAGTCATGTCAGTTTTAGAGCTGAAACAGCTCTACTGTCTATCAACATCACTCCATTGTCAGAATCATTCATTTAGATCAGGCTTTTGTTAGCCCATGCCTGCATTACACCTTCCTAGCTTACCACAGAAAATTTTTCCCTCTCTTCAACTCTATTGCCACACAAGAAAGTAATTGCATAACTCGTAAATCTTCAATGCCATAATGGCAGGAAAGACAGCCTAGACTTTTTTCCTTGACTCTGAAGGCCCTTCACAATCTAATCCAACCAGCTTAAATCTCATTTCTGCTCACCATTCACTTTCTCCTCTGGTCAAATTAAACTAATTTCATTCACCACATGCCATACTATTTCCCAGATGTGAGATTTGGGGTATATCTCATCTTTCTACCTGGAGAATTTTTCCAGATATCACATTTTCATAAGCTCATTATATTTTAGGGATTTGTCCAATTGTCATCTATTCCAACATCATTTTTCCCTCCTCTGAATGTCCAGAGCTTTTTATTTGACCTTTTTTAAAATGTAAATAACACTTAAACACAGCATAAAAGTTGTTTAGATATGTCTTGCTACAGAATCAGCATCCAACACAACTGTGTATGGTCTCCTCCTCTTCTTAAATTGCTATAGGTGTCCAGTGTCTTATGATGTTATGTGCTTGAATAATTACAACAAAGTCTGACTTGCAACTATAACTCTAAATTTAAATTCTCCAAATAGATTGTATGATGCTTAAATATAATAGAACAAAATTTGTTCCCTTCCTTTTTTTTTTACATTTTGCCTAAATACCACACTTACTGTTTAGTAATTTATGTTTAAATTTTTCTTACATTCTAACATTTGCCTCTATCAGTCTCCGAAAAAAGAATATTTAGTTTGAAATTTTCCTCTTTGGCCAATCTGATAGAAAAGCAATAATAATTCCAGCAAATTTGGGTCTGTAATATTTTTCTTCAATGTTTTCATTCCACAAAACATCAAGTACAGCTTTTAGAAAAGAAAAACCTCAAAAATGTCTAAGAGAACAAGAGCATAAATATGGCCTGTTGAAAAGTTTCATGTGTATCTATAAACTTTTGTTCATGTCTCTAGGAAGTTTACAACAGGGCTTCTCTACTAAGAAAATTGTGTTCCAAAGGGATTATGCTCATAAACTATCTGTAAATTCCCTATAAACAGCATTAGAAAACACCAAATAACTTTGTTGAACAATTAGAATTGAAAATCAATAGTGAGAGGGAATCATTCTGTGATGTGCAGTTTGTGAATTCACAATTCTGGGAGCCAAATGAATCTCATAATGTTAAGACTCTGTTTTTTCTGATCAGTCCTTCATGTTCCCCTCCCCACCCTTACAGGCTTGAAAGCTCTGATAAGCCTGCAGTTTGGCAACCATCAGAGTTCAGCATCTTCTGTAGTTCCAAGGCCAGCAGTTCTGGATCCTCTGTAGAATGTGGATTGCTGGTTGTTCTTTCACATTTTAGTGGTCGTTGTGGCCATGTATTACATGAAGAAGCATTTCACAACCAAGCATTATGTCAAAGATATCTCCATAGGAACTACAAGCCTTCAAAATATGGATTTGTTAACCCGTCAAGGGCATCTACAGCCAGCAAATGATCCCCCTTTCTAAGTTTGTAAACAGAGGTTAGAAAAAGATCCATAACAGTTTTAATGGAAAATGGTAATCTGACAGAAAACTGTTTAGTATGGGGGCAAAACCTGGCTTAAAAAACAGGTTTTTAAGCCTTTCCTCCAGGTTTGCCCAGATGACTTACTACTTTGCTCCATACATGTGCATTTTTCCAATATGGCTTTTTTACTGTTTATTTTTAAATACTGTAAGTTAATCAAACCTATAAGTATTGTGTCTTAATGTTAATTAATTGAAAATTATTTCTAGAATGTAAGCCTTTATTATTCTCTGCATTCAGTTGGCCAGCAAGTGTGATTCAGGACCTTTTCATATATTACCTGCATTAATGTAGCTACCTTCTAATTGGTCTCGCTGTCTCTAGTCTTATATACTCCAAACTTCTTTATCAGTGATATTTCTAAAAGGCAAAACTGATGAGGAATCCCTTACTTTAAATAATTCAATGGCTACTTACTCTTTTCAAGATAAATCAAAGATTTCCACCAGGTTGTGCTAGGCTCTTTATGACCTGACACCTATTCATTTTCCTTTCTAATTTCAACATCCTCTCCAAATGCATACCTACTCTAACAAAGCACTCTCAGTTTGTAGGAGGCTCCATCCCACCTCTTGCCCTGATTCTATGATAGGATTTCACTCTGCTTACCATATTCTTGCCCCATTTACTTTTTTTACCTGGATACCTTCTTACTCAGTTGTCATGGTTCTTCTCATGTGTTACCTCCAAGAAGTATTCCTTGACCCACTGAGGCATTCAATATACAGGTAAGTCAGATTAATTCTTTTATTTACCTACTGCAACGTTGCTTATGGATTTTAGCTGTTTTTAATCATTTCAATCTAATTTTTTTTTCTACATCTTCAAATACATTGAAATCACTAGGAGGAAACTTTGCCTTTTGCTCTTTCTTTCAAGATTTGTCTGAATATCAGTTGTGAAAATATTTTGAAGAACTACTGATTCTATCCAAACATAGGTCAGCAGGTATCAACATCATCATCACCACCACCACCACTGCCATCCTCAACTATCAGCATGTAGTCTTAAAGAGATCAGCAGACCTAGATTGGCCTCTTTTGCTTGATGAATTAAATGTAGGTGGCACTAACTGGATTAGGAAGATTTTAATACACACTGGGCACTTCTCTAATCAGTAACAAGCATGAATTAATTATCACATTAATGTTATTAGGTTGGTAATATTTTCACCACTTTATAGATGAAGTATAGAAAGGTTAAGTAACCTGCCAAATGTCATAAAATGAGTAAACGTGAGCCAAGATACAGAAGCAGGCAGTCTCTTTAACAATATACCATCCTGACTTTTGAAATTACTTATTTCTATAAGAAGAACATGTTGAGAATGTATCCTGAAATTGTAAAGCACACACAAAACAAATATTAGTAAGAAAAATATTATTAAAAGGAAAAAAACTATATTCTTTTCCAAAATTATCTTGAAAGTGGATAAGCTGATGAGGTGTTTGTTAATTCTTACAAGTTAAAAGTGGAAATAACCTACACTATTCGCCTTTGTTACACCTAAAATATTTAGAAACATCTTATTGATTATACACCATTATTTAGATGTGAGAATTTTGTTAATAAACTATTTTTGTTTTCTTCTGTCAAAATAGAATTTTGGCTACCTAAGTTCAGTGGAGATATCCAAACAGAGTTGTAGCTCTTACTATTCAAGGATTTTTATAGGGGTTCATGTCTTGAGTGCAGAATTGGACTAAAATATTTCTACACTCTCTTCTGAATATAATATGCTATGATTCTGCCATGCTTCACTGCTTGGTTAAAGGATCTTCTTAAAGAACAGACCCTGGGCTTATGTGAGCACGTGCTGTCAATAAATTACCCGTGATAACACCCCAAAGCAAGCTCCCAACCTCCAACTCTACATTAACATAGACTCAGTTGCTAAGACTGTCAGCATCCAGTTCCAAAGCCCACCAACTAGAAATTTATACTGATGAAAAATTTATTCACCAAAAAGCCCTTTGAGACTGGCAGATCTCATCAGTAAATCATCTGATGTTACTCAAGACAAAGTTTGCCAGGAGAGGAGAGGACATAAAATTAATAAGAGATTACACTTACGTATGGAGCACAGTTTTCTTCCCAGCACTAATTATACACTTAAAAGAGAAAAACAGAGGGAGGGAGAAAAAGAGGGAGAGAGAGCTTAACTTTAAAGCTCTGATTAACTTTAAAACCTTAACGTAGCAAACTGGCCATTCTGGAAATTTTGCATTCTCTTTGCAATTCGATCACTTTAGAAGTGCTGAGAGCTAGACTTCTTAAAACTATTTTAGACATATCTCTCTGACTCTTAAACTTAGCGGGTATTTGAGATCCATCAATCATGTACAATAAAACTTCATGTTACTTTTTAATTTCTGGAAGGCTTTCATACTTAGTGCCAAATCAGCAAAATTGTTCTCTCAGGCTCCTAGGCAAGCGGATTACTCGGAAATGCAGATGTAGTAATTGAACATGCCCTAATGTAACCTTGATAGTTTGGCTACTCCTGACTATCCTGTGCATAAGAGTGTCACAGGAGGCTTCTGATGCTTAGCAATGATGGCAGTCGTGTGCAGAGGTAGCCTGGAGAAGTAGAATACCAATAGCCAAAGGAAGCAATTTTATGGTTTCACTAAGATATTTACATTGTGATGCCTGCTTCTTAGATTCAAAGTTTGAGCCTGTAGGCTTCTGTTCATTGCCATGACTGCCTTACAGTCTCAGAAAGCTTTTTAATATTCATTGTTATTGATCAGTTTATTTTGTTACTAATAGAGGTGTATGTCACCTGTATACACCTGCAATTTGTGCTTACATAATTCTCCTCCTTTTGATTCCCTCAATATTTTCAGCCTCAAGAGACAAAGAGATCATAGGAAAGGTATTCTAGCAGCACTTGAATTGTGGCTTATCACCACCATGGATAGTTGTCCTTGATTAATTTTCAAAAGGAGAGCAACTTAGTTTCACGGTAATTAATGGCAATACTCATTGAATCAGTTACTTGTCACTTTTCTCTTTGACAATGTCTCTATGTTAAAAAAATTGCAGGGAGATACTATATTAATATAGACATAACATGAATTTATGAAAGAGAAAAAAGAAAGCATAATTTAGAAGTGTTAAAAAGCAATGTTCACATATGAATACTTTACTACTTTATTTTCAGATTCTGGAGTTAAAAGCCTAAACCTAAAATAGAATGTCACATTTCAAATTGTTTCTTCATTTCTACTATTTGTGTCCTGTGTGTTTGTTTATTGAAAACATAGCATATTTTAAATAAAAGCATAAAAGTGCAGTGCGGTGCTAGTGAAATATTAGCCATCTCAGGGGCTACACCAGTTGGGCTAATTATTCAATCATGTTAAAAAAAATCACCTAAGAAACACTCCCCTCGGGCTCTATTGTCTGGATCAGTTAACTTCTTCCAGTATTTTCTGAAACCAGAACATACCCAAGCTCCTTAAAACTGATCATAAGGGATGTGATACCCGCCAAATAGGTATCCACTGAGTACTTTATTGAACCAACAATATCAGTCTGGACTTTTTGTTGCTCCTGGAATAAATTCTGTGCTGCCTGGAGTCCTGATGCCTAAAATTCTCAATGTAGCTACATATTTTGAAACACATCCTTGTTAAATATCTTTTAGAATGCTTCTGCCCCACCCTAGTGAATCTGCCCCTCCTCCCACCCTCAGCATCTGCTGAGTACCCATTTCTGTACAAACTCTCTGCTTTCTCAGCCCAGTTCCTAAGACCAAAATTGGGCACCTAATTCCAGAGCAGCACATCCACCAAAGGCCAAAATTCTATGCCATGTAGGACCTGAGATAATCGTCTTGTCTGGAAAGGTGGAATTGGAAAACTGAGGGGCCATTTCTAGAAGAGCTGTAAGCCACTGAGCTGAAACATCATGTAGAGTCCAGAGCTAAGGAAACCACCTCGAGCTGTCAACAAAGGAAGCTGCTTGCAGGAAGGAAAATGGAACAGGTTTAACCTGTTTCTGGCTACATGTCTGGCATTCACTGAATATATATAGATCAGTGTTCATTCATAAGAGGTAAATAGTCAAATGCCATTGAATGCCTCCATTACCACTACTATTTTAAGCCAGAAAGAGGGGTGGGCATTGAGATACAATTTCCCTGATTACCACAAGAAATCACAGCTAGAATATGACCCCTCTTTCCAAACATCATCCCTAAGACAGATGACTCTGGAAACAAAGCAGAAGATAGGGTATTTAAGACAGAGAGGGATGAATTAATTTTCTTCCATCACTATTTCGACAATAGAAAGACCAGCAAGCCTGTGGCTCAGTGACTGAGGAGTTATCCAGCCCTAGACTTGGGGGAAGGAGGATGCACAGGAAAGGCTTATATATGCTTTCTGCTCTGATCACCACATCCATATAAATAGGCTTCTTTTTTAAAAGTATGGATATCAGTCATGTTTGCTTGAATTCACCCCATACAAGTTAAGAAGAAATTTAGAAACCTTAATGAGTGTGGACCTTCTAGCCTGTGTCATCAATGTCACAGGAGAAAAAAATGACAAAGGAGTAACTCCATATAACAACTCACCAGATACATCCTCCCTCCTCTGGGGACGTATGCTGGACATAAAAAATAAATGCTATATGTTAGTAATGAATTCAGCTGAGAGTAAGCCAGTGCAATAAACAATCAATCTGAAGTCAGAGGTCTAGATTACCATCCCAGGTGGCCATTGAGAAAGTTGAGAAAGCATTTATTTAGGAAAGTTGATTATCCTCAGAGTCTCAGTTTTCTCTTTCTTAAAGAGATAATACATATTTTTGGCTTGGTTGCTGCAAGAATCAAGACAGAAAATGTTTCTGGCCTGTAGTAAGTATCCAAAAAGGATAGTTAATAATATTATCATCACTTCTGGTACCTATTCCTCTGCCTAACTCCAAGGTCCGTGAAGATAGGGCACATGCCTTGCTTCTCTTTGTATTTGCAGCATCTCACCAAGACCTGGAACCAAGTACATACTGCCTAATTATTTGCTGCTCTTAATAGAACTGTCCCAGACAAAACTAGGACTTAATGTCAGTGAAGTGAGAGTGATAGGCCAGATGGGGAATGTCTGTAGGATTGGGGGTGTTAGGGGAATACCAGTCATACACAAAGCAGCAGGCAAGTACAGGAAATTCACATACACATGTAGGACATGCTATCTAGAGGAAGCCATTTACAGAAAATGGAAGTAAGAATCATATATGGATTAGTGAGGGCCAGAAAGGGAACCCTAGGTAAATGTATTAAAACAGGCTAGAAGAGCCTGAGCTCTGATAGCTGTCAACATGGGACACATAAGCAAGTATTTCCAGCAGCAGGGAAATCTTTAAGAAGTTATGGTAGAGTTCCCAGATAAAATACAGGATACCCAGTTAAATTTGAATCTCAGATAAATGACAAATAATTATTTTACTATAAGAATGTTCCATGCAATACATTATCTCTGTATACTTGCAATAATCTTGCCAAGCATGCATAATTACAATCTTTTTATTTATTTACTTTTTCCTTTTGTCTAGTCTCACAGCTTGCAGGATCTCAGTTCCCTGACCAGGGATTGAACACAGGCCACAGCAATGAAAGCCTGGAATCCTAGCCACTAGGCCACCAGGGAACTCCCCATCTTCAATCTTTTTAAAGAAGAGGCAGTTGAGATTCTGAGGATACCCCTATGTAATATTGGGGGCATACTTATACTAGGAAAAAAAAAACAACTATTTGTTGTTTGTCTGAAATTCAAATTTAACTAGTATCCTGTAATTTATTTGCTCATCTGGTAACCTCAAATTAGTGTGTAAAGGTTAGGATGCCAGGATAAGGCAGGACCCACATATAGCAGAAAACTGGATTGCTAGACAACAAAAGTAAGACAAGAAAATGACCAAGATAGAGGCCCAGATGCTGGAGTTCAAGCCTAGTCCAAAAAAATCCAAAAAAAAACAAAAAACAAAACAAAACAAAAAAACTGGCTGACTCTCCAGGAAATAAAGGTAAGACTCTCTTCTCAGAGTTTCCAGTAACTTAGTAAGTCTGCATCTGATAGCTGAGCACATCTTTCCTTCAAGAATACAGGATTTCTTTCCCTCTGAGTAGGAACCGGATTGGCACTAATGCCTAGGTTAAACACAAACTTGCAACTGCAAAAATGGGAGGGAACAGGGCCAGGAATCCAAGCAGGTTTTCATTTTTTATATTTTCATCTTTTTTATTATATTTAATTATGTAAGCTGCCTCAAATCCCTTTATGATATAAGCTCAGGTAAATCCTAAAAGAATAAATAAATAAATAAACAAAACCCTGCCCAGCCCAAGGCAATTATAGGAAAACCAAGATAAGGAGCCCAGCCACAATCTAAGAAGCAGCTTGCTTTTCTTTTCTTGCTTTTCTTTGTACCTCAGTTACGGTACATCTCAGTTAGTAGCCTGTAGTCCCTCTGCCCCGTTAGATTAACTCCTTAGTTTTCTTGGCAAATTAAATTTTCAGTTCCTTTTTGGAGCTTTTGATTAGACTCTGGGAGATAAGCATTCCAATGATTAGCTGGAATTACTGTAAATAAATCAAATTTTGGCAAAGATATTAATTGAAGCCAGATTTTTTTGAAGCTATTTTCAAGTCTGTCTGTTTTTGTTACTTAAACTTTATTCTACTTAGCTTTTTACTGTCATAAATGCTTGTCCATACAAGATAATTTGATTGAATTCCTCAACATTTCCTGGGAGTGGGGTAGGGTAAACACTTTAATGGAATATTTTAAAAGAATATCATTATTTTGTTAGGTCTAGGACGTTAAGGTGGTAGAAGAAAATGCTATTATCCAGTCCCTAGGTTTAGTGCTATACAGTGTAGGCTTGTAACAAATGCTACTATGCTTACTTAAGTGACATGTAGTGAAAAGCTTGACTGAATTGTCTGTTATTACTCCCACCAGCTACACTTTGGATCTGTTGCCCCTAAAGCAAAATCCTTTATTTATAATACATTTTTATGACCTCCATTATGAAATAAAACATTTATACATTGTTTTATGTTGTAATAGGTTGCTATATGTGTTATCTGACCCCTATGCTAGCGGTCCACATAAAGATTGGCCTTGGGAAAACTGAGGAGCATCTTCTCGACAGAGATTGGAAAGGAGTATAAAAGCAGGAATGTATTAGCATAGCATTCTCTTTGGGTCCTTACAAGGAATGACAGTAGCCCTAGAGATTAAAAAAAAAGTATGGCTATGAAAACTCTGGATCTTTTTACTACCCAAAGATGTAAGTATTAAGCTGATTACCACTCAAAGAATGAAAGAAACGGCTGTTACCCTCATCACTCCCTGCTCTGTCTCCTTTCTGTCCATGATTCATTCATTCATCCCTTTTGGTTTTCTATTTGAAATACACCTGAACTTTAGATAAAGCTCAGACACTGTGATCCTTTTCAATGAGATGAAGTCACCCAAATGGTTTGCTTCCTCTGAAAAATGATGGAATAGGAATCCCTGATTCTCCCTTCACTGTTAAAAAATAACAGATTCATTTGTAATGTGGCATAAATAAGGAAGAAGGGAAGAGGAGGTTATCTGTTTGTTTGTTTTCCCATGAACAACTTCTTATATTATTATTACTCAATTGCTCAATTAGTGATTATCTGTATATCTAGAAGGACTTGAGTACAGTGGAGGCAGAGACAATTCTTAACTACCCAAGGCTACAAATGGCTAAATACCAAATTAGAGACATCTCTCACGCTTCTCTTCCTTCTGGCATTCCCCCAGTGGGGTTGACTATAAAAGAGTTCTTGTTCACATCAGACTCAGAAGTTTCCCCTTTTCAAAAATAGAAAAATATAAAATAAAAAACTGTTTTCTTATTTGATGTCTCCACTGAATTGATCAGTGTTCAATTGCAAAAAATGAAACTCACTCTGGCTAGTTCAAGCACAAGGGTTCTATTACAGATATTAAATTGCTTATAGAGTGAATGTGGAGATTGAAAGAAGACTGCAGGCTAAACTTTTAGTGATGATTTCAAAAGCACTATAGAATTTGGTTACCAAGGGAACTACAAGTTTCTTCCACAATCATGAAGTAGTCAGATCAGCAAATATGCAAAATCAAAAAATTCATCCCAGAAATGCAAACACTTCTAAGACTGATTTTACCGACAGAAGCTACAGAAGAATCAGAAAATATGGCTTTCACATACAATATCTCTCACAACTACATCTTGTTAATGAAAATAATGTACATTCATCTAGGTGTAAGCATATCTAGGAAATACAGTTTTTAGCTTTTCATATTTTGCAGCATGTGCAGTTCACTAGTAGGAATCAATGTGAATGCTATACACCACTCTGCCTGTCTGACCACTACATATTCCCATCACCTTCTATCCATTTTTTAAACTTCCAAACCACAACAATAGCAACAGTAATACATTACCATTCAACATAATCCAGCGATGCCCCATAAAAATTAAGAAGAACCTTCTATCCCAAAAGAGATGACCAAACATTCCAGCAGTCACAGAACCCATTTCTGGATGATGTTCATTTTCTTATAATTAAGTCAATATTCCCACCTTTATATACTGTAACCTATGAACTGAATTAAAATATTATTAATCACCAAAACTTCATATTGTATAAAGTCTTAAAAAGAGAAGGAAATAATAACTTGTATAGATAGATATAGGTAGATGATAGAAGATAGATAGATAGATATAGATAGATAGATAGATAGATAGATAAAGGAAAGATGATAGAAGACAGATGGAAGAATATAATATGAATAGCTAGGAAAATCCTTGTTTCTGCAACATGCCATGGGGTTGTGGTTGGCATTTATGATTTATTTATTTTATTGTACAGTTCATGTGTCCTCTGCCTTCAGTATAACCTCAGTTGGTTGAGATTCCTCAAATGAGATAAACCAGTGATTTATTCCTGAATAATTCAAACACCTGGAAGTCCTATTATTGAATCATAATAATCTAACATTAATTTTCCCCAAGAAACTTGGTAGTTGGAACAACTTTGGAGGATCCCAGATATAATCATCCATGTCACCATTGTATAAGGGCCTCTTGAGAATCTGGATCAATCCTCTCAGCATCATAGTAAAGCCCTATTGGTTCTGGAGGAGCCCCAAATGGTCAAGTATAGTCTTAATTTTAAGTGCCATAGAATCATCATTGTCTCTTCTAATAAATACATTATCCCCTTGCGCACCAAGACCTCTAAGCTATTAGAGGTTAAAAGCTGGAAGGTAGGAAGCAAACATTTCCCTAATAAGTCATTTAATATAATTGTGAGAGTTGCCATTCCTGACTCCACTCCTTGCTTTTAGGTTCTGTGTTTTCTACAAGAGAATTGACAAACTTACAATCTCCTCCTACACTCCCCCTCCACAGAAACTTTTCTTACCCACAGATACAGACATAACTGACTCACATCATCCTTCAGATCTTACCACTGAATGTAGTTTCCTTCAGGCAAACTGCACTGACCTCCAACATATGGGAAAAGTGATGTCCCATTGAGTCCCATAGCATCCTGTCCTTCCACATCATATTTCCACACTGTAACAATCTCAACTCAAAATATATGTCTCACTCTACATTTTGCCATAAAGCTAATGGGACAGGCAGTAGCCTGTCCAATCATGTTCATAATCAGAAACTGGAACTTAATGCAACAGTATAATACCAATTTTTTTTAATCAAAAGAATTTAAAATTAGCATTCATGTGCATGTGCACTTCATGTGCATGAAGTATGAACACATGATTATGATGGATGACAATGATTGTCTTCAAGTCACAAATCTCAAAGGTAATATTTCATTAAAAATAACACTTTCATGCTGTGATTTTAATGGAGTATTCAGGTAAACTTTGATTGACAGCTCAGGCAATCAGTGACTGGGATAGTTATCTGTTTGAATAATAGTGCTTTAAGGCAGAAGATAAACACCCACATTGTAGCAGAGTACCCAGTATGAAAATAGATGTCTCTTCCCTTTTATGACAAAGTAACTTTCAGCAAATATAAAAATAAAGCAAAACCCAAGAATCCTCAGTCTTACCAAGATTCATATCAAAACTTTGACTCATTGAGAAAACTTTTATTTTAATTTATTATTTTCCTTACATCAAGTGGTTTGGATTATGAAAAAAGTTTGGGATTAAACAATGCTAAACATATAGAAAGCTCAAGTTGTCCAAGTTACATTGAAATTACAAGGTAAATGGGAATAATTCTTATTGGGTTTTGTTCTGATAACTTTCATGAGAGTTTTAGATAGCTTGATGTCATTTGAGGAAAAATAACAAATTGAAAATACTAGTGGGATCTGATATAATTTTCTAACCATTTCTTAAAATTAAAACAGTGCTTAAATTCTATTTTCTTGATCTGTCAACTAGAACAAGTAAATTTTATCTAAGTGCCTGCATTAAAAAAAAAGTGTACTAGTGAAGCATTAAAATAAAAATCAATGTATGTAAAACATGAAAAGATTATTCAATAAAACCAAATAGATATTTCTACAAGATTTACTTTATAATTATATATGCTATTAGTTTATAACTATAAGTTAATTTATAACTGTACTTTAAAATTTTGTAATAAAAGGACTTACTAATTATAGTGGTGGATATTATTATTTTATCAAATTTTTTCCACACTAGAATTTATCTTATCCCTGAAAGCAATTTTCCAAAGACTGACTCATATTTGATATCATGGACATATACATTAAATTAGCATCAAAACTAATATGCTTTGTGCAAGCATTCAAATATATTATCAAATAGGTATTAACCTTTGCTTTTCCATGGCTGGAGTTTTGGATGAAAAGTCAAGTCTTGTGCACAAGACTATGATAGTTAATATGCCATTTTGGGCATTAAACAGTTTATTGCTAAGAATCTGTTCACATTAAATGTGAATCATAATACTGTGTATTTTTGGACCAAAAATATTGGTCCAAAAATATGTATTTTTGGATCAAAAAAAGAAAACGAAAGCAAGGCATAGTTTTTTTTAGTATGTACTCGAGGTTATGGCTAAAGTATATGTTGAACTCATTTTGGAAGTGATACAAGCACTAGAGTAAAACTCCTCAATATGTATACTATTTAATTCAGGGATCAGATGAAAGTCAGTTGAATTCAGTTGAAAACCATCACTAGTATGTTACATAAACTTCTATAATAAAATACTGAAAAGTGAATCTTAAAAGTACAACAACCAAAACCAAACCAACTAACAAGAAATGAAATCAGAGAAAGGATAACTTGGGAAAAATGAAGACAAATGCAATAAAAGAAAAAACTGGGGACTTTAATAAAATAAATATAAATTGACAATACACTCCTCCCACCCTGCCATCAGTGCTGTATACAAAGAATAGGTAGTTCTCTAAGTAGTATGATTTACAGGGTTTTAAAAAGATTGCCTATGCCCCAAACATCTCCTTCTTATATTCAAACCACATCAATAAAGACCTTAATTTTTTGAAGAGAACTTCTCCACATTAAGCACGCAAATAGATTCATTTGGAAGTGGCATTAAATAAGCCTTACAAGAATTTAAAATAACACCTGTGGTGGACTGCTCATACAAGTAGAGGTAGAAGATAAAAAGGTTAAATGTAAGAAGGGAACCCTAATTGAGTGGTATAGCTGGAGGGCTCAGTAGGAGGCCTTGATTGGTGCTGGCCAAGACCAACAAATTATCACAGCTTTAGAGAATGTCTCTCCAAAAAGCATAACATCCAGTTTTGCTCATTTCAGTGTGTACTTGGCTTGGCCTTTTCTCCCTGACCTCAAGTACATAAAAGCCCCAGATATGTTGTCTTATCACCAAGGCAATTAGAGTTGTGTTCATATACTAACTTTGTTATAGCTCTCCATTAGGTGAAAATTGTGAACACTGACTCTGTTTGCATTATAATATGATCTTTAAAATGTTGTATTTCTAGGGCTTCCCTGGTGGCGCAGTGGTTGGGAGTCTGTCTGCCGATTCAGGGGACACGGGTTCGTGCCCCGGTCTGGGAGGATCCCACATGCTGTGGAGCAGGTGGGCCCGTGAGACATGGCCGCTGAGCCTGCACGTCTAGAGCCTGTGCTCCACAACAGGAGAGGCCACAGCAGTGAGAGACCCATTTAAAAAAAAAATGTTGTATTTCTAAAAAACACAATGGAAGTTTTATGAACTGACTGATAAATGAAGAGTCAGATAGATATTGGACAAATTCTGATTCTGACTGTTAGTAATTAACGTTGTAAAAGTTAAAATTATTGAAGCTCAGTTTCCTTATTTGTTGGATGGAGAATGTGACACTTTCCTTGGAGATTTTCTTTGTTTAATGAGGATTGAATAATAGTAAGATAATTTATTTAAATTGATTTACACATAATTCCTCATTCTCAGGAATGAAAGATATTATTATTATTAGTTCATTTAAAATTAAAGATAGAAGTTTGATTAAAGTTCAATGAACACAGCTTTATCTCCTTGAGATTCAGACCTCTATGTTCCAAACCATACCCTAAGCATTCTAAGACTTACAATATTATTAATATTCACTTCTGGCTTTAATTTTCTCAATAAATCAGACATTTATTGAAGGTAAGGAACATCTTACTCATTTGTATATTTTACCACCAAGTCTGCTTCCTGTTGTGACAGGAAAAGTGTTTATTGAATGGCAGTTAATTCTTTTTTTTTATTAGTTTCTGCTTTATAACAAAGTGAGTCAGTCATACATATACATCTGTTCCCACATCCCTTCCCTCCCACCCTCCCCATCCCACACCTCCAGGCGGTCACAAAGCACCGAGCTGATCTCCCTGTGCTCTGCGGTTGCTTCCCACTGTCTATCTACCTTACGTTTGGTAGTGTATATATGTCCATGCCTCTCTTTCGCTTTGTCACAGCTTACCCTTCCGCCTCCCCATATCCTCAAGTCCATTCTCAAGAAGGACTGTGTCTTTATTCCCGTTTTACCTCTAGGTTCTTCATGACATTTTTTTTAAATTCCATATATATGTGTTAGCATACGGTATTTGTCTTTCTCTTTCTGACTTACTTCACTCTGTATGACAGACTCTAGGTCTATCCACCTCATTACAAATAGCTCAGTTCGTTTCTTTTTATGGCTGAGTAATATTCCATTGTATATATGTGCCACAACTTCTTTATCCATTCATCTGATGATGGACACTTAGGTTGTTTCCAGCTCCGGGCTATTGTGAATAGAGCTGCAATGAACATTTTGGTAGATGTCTCTTTTTGAATTATGGTTTTCTCAGGGTATATGCCTAGTAGTGGGATTGCTGGGTCATATGGTAGTTGTATTTTTAGTTTTTTAAGGAACCTCCATACTGTTCTCCATAGAGGCTGTACCAATTCACATTCCCACCGGTAGTGCAAGAGTATTCCCTTTTCTCCACACCCTCTCCAGCATTTATTGTTTCTAGATTTCTTGATGATGGCCATTCTGACTGGTGTGAGATGATATCTCATTGTAGTTTTGATTTGCATTTCTCTAATGATTAATGATGTTGAGCATTCTTTCATGTGTTTGTTGGCAGTCTGTATATCTTTTTTGGAGAAATGCCTATTTAAGTCTTCTGCCCATTTTTGGATTGGGTGGTTTGTTTTTTTGCTATTGAGCTGCATGAGCTGTTTATAAATTTTGGAGATTAATCCTTTGTCAGTTGCTTCATTTGCAAATATTTTCTCCCATTCTGAGGGTTGTCTTTTGGTCTTGTTTATGGTTTCCTTTGCTGTGCAAAAGCTTTGAAGTTTCATTAGGTCCCATTTGTTTATCTTTGTTTTTATTTCCATTTCTCTAGGAGGTGGGTCCAAAAGTATTTTGCTGTGATTTATGTCATAGAGTGTTCTGCCTATGTTTTCCTCTAAGAGTTTGATAGTTTCTGGCCTTACATTTAGGTCTTTAATCCATTTGGAGCTTATTTTTGTGTATGGTGTTAGGGAATGATCTAATCTCAAACTTTTACATGTCGCTGTCCAGTTTTCCCAGCACCACTTATTGAAGAGGCTGTCCTTTAACCACTGTACATTCCTACCTCCTTTATCAAAGATAAGTTGACCATAAGTGTGTGGGTTTATCTCTGGGCTTTCTATCCTGTTCCATTGATCTATCTTTCTGTTTTTGTTCCAGTACCAGACTGTCTTAATTACTGTAGCTTTGTAATATAGTCTGAAGTCAGGGAGCCTGATTCCTCCATCTCCGTTTTAATTTATCAAGATTGCTGTGGCTATTCAGGGTCTTTGGTGTTTCCATACAAATTGTGAAATTTTCTGTTCTAGTTCTGAGAAAAATGCCAGTGGTAGTTTCATAGGGATTGCATTGAATCTGTAGATTGCTTTGGGTAGTAGAGTCATTTTCACAATATTGATTCTTCCAATCCAGGAGCATGGTATATCTCTCCATCTATTTGTATCATCTTTAATTTCTTTCATCAGTGTCTTATAATTTTCTGCATACAGGTCTTTTGTCTCCTTAGGTAGGTTTATTAATACATATTTTATTCTTTCTGTTGCAATGGTAAATGGGAGTGTTTTCTTGATTTCATTTTCAGATTTTTCATCATTAGTGTACAGGAATGCCAGAGACTTCTGGGCATTAATTTTGTATCCTGCTACTTTACCAAATTCATTGATTAACTCTAGTAGTTTTCTGGTAGCATCTTTAGGATTCTCTATGTATAGTATCATGTCATCTGCAAACAGTGACAGCTTTACTTCTTCTTTTCCAATTTGGATTCCTTTTATTTCCTTTACTTCTCTGATTGTTATGGTTAAAACTTCCAAAAGTAAGTTGAATAAGAGTGGTGAGAGTGGGCCGCCTTGTCTTGTTCCTGAACTTAGTGGAAATGGTTTCAGTTTATCACCATTGAGGACGATGTTGGCTGTGGGTTTGTCATATATGGCCTTTATTATGTTGAGGAAAGTTCTCTCTATGCCTACTTTCTACAGGGTTTTTATCATAAATGCGTGTTGAATTTTGTTGAAAGCATTCTCTGCATCTATTGAGATGATCATATGGTTTTTATTCTTCAGTTTGTTAATATGGTGTATCCCATTGATGGATTTGTGTATTTTGAAGGATCCTTGAATCTCTGGGATAAATCCCACTTGATCATGGAGTATGATCCTTTTAATGTGCTGTTGGATTCTGTTTGCTAGTATTTTGTTGAGGATTTTTGCATCTATATTCATCAGTGATATTGGTCTGTAGTTTTCTTTTTTTGTAGTATATTTGTCTGGTTTTGGTATAAGGGTGATGGTGGCCTCGTAGAAAGAGTTTGGGAGTATTCCTCCCTCTGTTATATTTTGGAAGAGTTTGAGAAGGATAGGTGTTAGCTCTTCTCTAAATGTTAGATAGATTTCATCTATGAAGCCACCTGGCCCTGGGCTTTCTTTTGTTGGAAGATTTTTTATCACAGTTTCCATTTCAGTGCTTGTGATTGGTCTATTCATATTTTCTATTTCTTCCTGATTCAGTCTTGGCAGGTTGTGCATTTCTAAGAATTTGTCCATTTCTTCCAGGTTGTCCATTTTATTGGCATAGAGTTGCTTGCAATAATCTCTCATGATCTTTTGTATTTCTGCAGTGTCAGTTGCTACTTCTCCTTTTTCATTTCTAATTCTATTGATTTAAGTCTTCTCCCTTTTTTTCTTGATGAGTCTGGCTAATGGTTTATCAATTTTGTTTATCTTCTCAAAGAACCAGCTTTTAGTTTTATTGATCTTTGCTATCATTTCCTTCATTTCTTTTTCATTTATTTCTGATCTGATCTTTATGATTTCTTTCCTTCTGCTAACTTTGGGATGTTTTTGTTCTTCTTTCTCTAATTGCTTTAGGTGCAAGGTTAGGTTGTTTATTCGAGATGTTTCCTGTTTCTTAAGGTGGGATTGTATTGCTATAAACTTCCCTCTTAGAACTGCTTTTGCTCCATCCCATAGGTTTTGGGTCGTCGTGTCTCCATTGTCATTTGTTTCTAGGTATTTTTTAATTTCCCCTTTGATTTCTTCAGTGATCACTTTGTTATTAAGTAGTGTATTGTTTAGCCTCCATGTGTTTGTATTTTTTACAGATCTTTTCCTGTAATTGATATCTAGTCTCATAGCATTGTGGTCGGAAAAGATACTTGATACAATTTCAATTTTCTTAAATTTACCAAGGCTTGATTTGTGACCCAAGATATGATCTATCCTGGAGAATGTTCCATGAGCACTTGAGAAAAATGTGTATTCTTTTGTTTTTGAATGGAATGTCCTATAAATATCAATTAAGTCCATCATGTTTAATGTATCATTTAAAGCTTGTGTTTCCTTATTTATTTTCATTTTGGATGATCTGTCCATTGGTGATAGTGGGGTGTTAAAGTCCCCTACTATGAGTGTGTTACTGTCGATTGTGCTTTTTATGGCTGTTAGTATTTGCCTTATGTATTGAGGTGCTCCTATGTTGGGTGCATAAATATTTACAATTGTTATATCTTCTTCTTGGATCGATCACTTTATCATTATGTAGGGTCCTTCTTTGTCTCTTCTAATAGTCTTTATTTTAAAGTCTATTTTGTCTGATATAAGAATTGCTACTCCAGCTTTCTTTTGATTTCCATTTGCATGGAATATCTTTTTCCATCCCCTTACTTTAAATCTGTATGTGTCTCTAGGTCTGAAGTGGGTCTCTTGTAGACAGCATATATATGGGTCTTGTTTTTGTATCCATTCAGCCAATCTGTGTCTTTTGGTAGGAGCATTTAGTCCATTTACATTTAAGGTAATTATTGATATGTATGTTCCTATTCCCATTTCCTTAACTGCTTTGGGTTCGTTATTGTAGGTATATTCCTTCTGTTGTGTTTCTTGCCTAGAGAAGTTCCTTTAGCATTTGTTGTAAAGCTGGTTTGCTCGTGCTGAACTCTCTCAGCTTTTGCTTGTCTGTAAAGGTTTTAATTTCTCCATCAAATCTGAATGAGATCCTTGCTGGGTAGAGTAATCTTGGTTGCAGTTTTCTCTCCTTCATCACTTTAATTATGTCCTGCCACTCCCTTCTGACTTGTAGAGTTTCTGCTGAGAGATGAGTTGTTAACCTGATTGGGATTCCCTAGTGTGTTATTTGTTTTTTCTCCCTTGCTGCTTTTAATATGATTTCTTTGTGTTTAATTTTTGACAGTTTGATTAATATGTGTCTTGGCGTATTTCTCCTTGGATTAATTCTATATGGGACTCTCTGTGCCTCCTGGACTTGATTAACTATTTCCTTTCCCATATTAGGGAAGTTTTCAACTATAATCTCTTCAAATATTTTCTCAGTCTCTTTATTTTTCTCTTCTTCTTCTGGAACCCCTACAACTCGAATGTTGATTCGTTTAATGTTGTCCCTGAGGTCTCTGAGACTGTCCTCTGTTCTTTTCATTCTTTTTTCTTTATTTTGCTCTGCATCCATTATTTCCACTATTTTATCTTCCACCTCACTTATCCGTTTTTCTGCCTCAGTTATTCTGCTATTGATCCCATCTAGAGTATTTTTCATTTCATTTATTGTGTTTTTAATCAATGCTTGATTCGTCTTTAGTTCTTCTAGGTCCTTGTTAACTGTTTCTTGCATTTTGTCTATTCTATTTCCAAGAAATTTGGATCTTGGAAATAGAATCTTGGATCATCTTTACTATCATTATTCTGAATTTTTTTCAGTTAGACTGCCTATTACCTCTTCATTTGTTAGGTCTGGTAGGTTTTTACGTTGCTCCTTCACCTGCTGTGTGTTTTTCTATCTTCTCATTTTGCTTATCTTACTGTGTTTGGGGTCTCCTTTTTGCAATCTGCAGATTCGTAGTTCCCGTTGTTTTTTGTGTCTGTCCCCAGTGGCTAAGGTTGTTTCAGTAGGTTGTGTAGGCTTCCTGGTGGGGGTGACTAGTGCCTGTGTTCTGGTGGTTGAGGCTCGATCTTATCTTTCTGGTGGACAGGTCCACGTCTGGTGGTGTGTTTTGGGGTGCCTGTGGCCTTATTATATTTTTAGGCAGCCGCTCTGCTAATGGGTGGGGTTGTGTTCCTGCCCTGCTAGTTGCTTGGCATTGGGTGACCAGCACTGTAGCTTGCTGGCCGTTGACTGAAGCTGGGTGCTGGTGTTGAGATGGAGATCTCTGGGAGATTTTTGCCGCTTGATATTATGTGGAGCTGGGAGGTCTCTTGTGGACCCGTGTCCTGAATTTGGCTCTCCGACTTCAGAGGCACAGCCCTGACTCCTGGCTTCAGCACCAAGAGCCTTTCATCTACCCGACTCAGAATAAAAGGGAGAAAAAGTAGAAAGACAGAATTAGTAGAAGAAAGAAAGAGAGAGAGAAAGAAAGGAAGAAGGAAAGAAAGGAAGGAAGGAAGGAAGAAAGAAAGAAAGAAAAGATGGAGGAAGGGAGGAAGGATGGAAAGAAAGAAAGAATGGAGTGAGGGAAAAAGAAAGAGTGAATGGAAGAAGGGAGGGTGGGAGGGAGGGAGGGAGGAAGGAAAGAAAGAACGAAAGAAAGAAACAAAGAAAGAAAGAAAGAAATTAAGACAGGAGGGTGGGAGGCAGGAAGGAAAGAAAAAGAAAGAGTGAAAGGAAGAAGGGTGGGTGGGAGGGAGGAAGGAAAGAAGGACAGACAGGAGGGAGGGAGGGAGGGAGGAAGGAAAGAAAAAGAAAGAGTGAAAGGAAGAAGGGAGGGAGGGAGGGAAGAAGGATAGAAAGAGAGAAAGTAGGAAAGGAGGGGCGGTGGGAGGCAGGGAGGAAGGGAAGGTAGGAAAAAAAGACAGAGCAGTTAAAGTAAAATAGAATAAATTATGAAATATAGTTTATTAAAATTAAAAAGTAATTATTTAAAAAAAACGGACAGATAGAACCCTGGGACATATGGTGGAAGCAAAGCTATACAGAGAAAATGTCACACAGAAGCACACAAATACACATTCACAAAAAGAGAGCACGGGGAAAAATCGAAAATCTTGCTCTCAAAGTCCACCTCTTCAATTTGGGATAATTCGTTTTAAAAAGAGGAAACGTGGGTAAAGTCTGAAATCTTGCTCTCAAAGTCCACCTCCTCAATTTGGGATGATTCACTGTCCATTCATGCACTCCACAGGCGCAGGGCACATCAAGTAGACCGTGGAGCTTTAATCCACTGCCTCCGAGGCTGCACAGAGAGATTTCCCTGTCTCTTCTCTGCTCTCACAGCTCCCGGGTCTCAGCCTTGGACCAGGCCCCGTCTCTGCGCGTAGGTCGACGGAGGGCGTCAGTTCTTCACTCAGACAGGACGGGTTTAAAGGAGCCGCTGATTCGGAGGCTCTGGCTCACTCAGGCAGAGGGGAGGGAGGGGCGCACGGTGTTGGGCGGGCCTGCGGCGGCAGATGCCGACGTGACGTTGCACCAGCCCATGGCGCTCCCTGCACTTTCCCGGGAAAGACGTCCCTGGGTCCCGGGACCCCGGCAGTGGTGGGGTGCACAGGCTCCCCAGAAGGCAGGGTGGACATTAACCTGTGCTCACTCACAGGCCTTGTGGTGGTGGCAGCAGCAGCCCCAGCGTCCCACGCCCGTCTCCGGGGTCCGCGCCTTTAGCCGCAGCTCGCGCCCGTCTCTGGTGCTTCTTTAAGCAGCCCTCTTAATGCCCTCTCCTCCCGCACCAGGAAACAGAAGGGAAGAAAAAGTCTCTTGCCTCTTCAGCAGCTCCAGACTTTTTCCCCGGACTCCCTCCTGGCTAGCCGTGGTGCTCTAACCCCTTCAGGCTCTCTTCCTGCCGTCAGCCCCAGTCCTCTCCCTGTGCTCCGACTGAAACCCGATACCCGATCCTCAGCTCCCAGCCCCTCCCCGCCCCAGCGGCCGAGCAGACAAGCCTCTCGGGCTGGTGTGTTCCTGAGGGCACATATCCTCTGTGCCGGAATCTCTCTGCTTTGCCCTCCACACCCTTGTTGCTGTGCTCTCCTCTGCTACTCCAAACCTTTCCCCCTCCGCCACCTGTAGTCTCTGCCCACGAAGGGGCTTCTAGTATGTGGAAACCTTTCCTCCTTCACGGCTCCCTCCCCCTGGTGCAGGTCCCGTCCCTATCCTTTTGTCTCTGTTTATTCTTTTTTCTTTTGTCCTACCCAGGTATGTGGGGAGTTTCTTACCTTTTGGGGGGTCTGAGGTCTTCTGTTAGCGTTCAGTAGGTGTTCTGTAGGAGTTGTTCCACGTGTAGATGAATTTCTGATGTATCTGTGGGGAGGAAGGTGATCTCCGCGTCTTACTCTTCCGCCATCTTCCTCCGGGACCTGGCAGTTAATTCTTATCACGTGTAAAAATCAAATACAAGCAAAGTAGTTCTTAGTGTTTTGTGTACAAATCTTAGTATCTGGTGCACAAAACAGAGATACAGAAACAACTACACAATAGGATAAATTGTTTTTTAATACCAGGAAAAAACAGTTGGAAGCAAAGCGAGGAAAGTAGTGTGTTTCTGATAGGGAAAATTTAATAAAATGCAATTTTAGATCATGTGGAGTACTCACCAAATTTAGGGAGATTGACAATTCTGGTGGCAAAATGTAATTAAGGTACAGGAAAGAGCATAAGTACAGACATATACCAGGCTATTTTGAGAACAATGATACATTTGGTTTGGAAGGTACAAAGGTAAGGGTAAAAAGTTAAGACTGTAAAGGAAGTTCAAGTGAAATCCTGGTTGCGCTGTCCAGAATTTTAGGTTAGTTAGCTTTTCAGCAAAACTCTTTTCTCTATTTCCTGAATACATTGCTGGGCCACATCATTCTGCCCACCTCCACCTTCTTTTTTTTTTTTTTTTTGCAGCTGGGCATGGGCTTGTGATTGCAGCCTAGCCAATAGCATGAGGATGGGACTTGTATATTTCACATTAATGCTTTGGATTTGTAAACATCAGGTACAGTACTGTCTACTCCTCCCCACTGGGTGAATGATGGTGCCCAGGGCGACCTTGGAAACCAAGCCTTGAAGTTAGAGAACTTCTGTCATCTTGGGTCCCTGAATTTATTTTAGCAAGCCTCTCCACTGCTAAATGAGTAAAATAGCTTCATGTATTTAAATTGGGAAGAATCTGAGTTTAGCCGGTAAGAAATACTGTTATCTGAAATCTGTAAAACACCTTATTTATTTATTTTTAAAAAGGTTTGGGGTTTTTTGTTTGTTTTGTTTTTGTTTTTTTGTTGTTGTTTATTTGTTTGTTTTTGGTCACACCACACAGCTTGCAATATCTTAGTTCCCTGACCAGGAATTGATCCCAGGCCAGTGAGGTGAAAGGGCCAAGTCCTAACCACTGGACCGCCAGGGAATTCCCTAAAATGGTTTTCAAATAAGCAAGATTTCGAAGGGAAGTTAATAGGAAAGTATAGAGTCAACACTATAAAGAAAGACGGAAAGGAAGTGAAGGAGGGAGGGACAGAGAGAAAAAAGGAAGGAAGGAAGAAAGGAAAGAAAGAAAGAGAGAGAGAAAGAAAGAAAGAAAGAAAGAAAGAAAGAAAGAAAGAAAGAAAAAGAAAGGAAGAAGAACGAAGAAGGAAGGAAGAAAGGACAAAGGGGAAGAGAAAGATTCACTGTTTCGAGTAAGATTCTTTACTTACTAAGTGAAAACCACCTTTAAATAGCACTTCATATCCACAATATTTATTTTTGATAACTTGATATTGGATAGACATTTTAAAGTCAGCCAACTGTCTCTTTTCCTTTCACTATCATCCACAGTTTACCAAAACTTGCATCGGATTTTCTTAAACGCTCAGAGCCCATGATAACCAAATGATGTAACTATGGTACAGAAGGAGAAGAAAACGAAATGGAGTCTGGAGATGAAGAGAAAGGAGGTTGGTCAAGAAGAGGAAAATGGGAATATGCAATATTCTTTCAATTTCAGTTTAAATTGAAATAGTTTTTCTAAAATGAAGTGATTCATATAGCTGCTATTGGGGCAGACCTGGGATTCAGCGCTTACACATCCATTCTGCTTGCCACACAAAAGTAAGAAAAGATGCCCTTTCACATGTCAATGCCCCGACCTGATCAAATCACTATCTTATTTTCTCACTCTCAAATTCCATCCCTTGTATTTTTTAAAGTACATTTGTTAAATTGAAATATCAATATGCATACAGAAAAGCATACATATAAAACCAGCATAACTGTCCTGGTGTCGTTTTGCTAAAAATTAAAATTAAATGTCTGAGAGTTCAAGAAATATGTGCAGTAGTAGATAGTGGAAGAGGGAAAATTTTAACAATGAAAATAATTGCAGGTAAATTCAAAATAAAACAGCTCACCACAGATATAACAATTAAGCTTATTTTCTCTTTCCTTTTTTTTTAATGAGTTAAATATTTGTCCTTTTTCAGATAAGGTATAAAAAGAAATAAAAGTGTACCCGAGTGAAAGATTATAAATCTTTAAAATTGATACTAGTACTATTTCGAGAGTTAAGAATTTAGAAAATCTGTGTGTTATTTTTGCAATATTTAGCTTCCTGAAGGTGTAAATCATACCCATACTAACATGATAACATAAAAAAGACAGATATTTGCTTTTTGTCACTAGATAACAGTGCTGGCAAATCTTCAGGTACTTTTGTTAAAAATTAGTATTTGCGGGCTTCCCTGGTGGTGCAGTGGTTGAGAGTCCACCTGACGATGCAGGGGACATGGGTTCGTGCCTCGGTCTGGGAAGATCCCATATGCCATGGAGCGGCTGGGCCCGTGAGCCATGGCCACTGAGCCTGCACGCCCAGAGCCTGTGCTCCACAACAGGAGAGGCCACAATAGTGAGAGGCCCGCATATCGAAAAAAAAAAATAGTATTTGCCATTAATTGCTAGTTTACTAGTATGTGAACATGATTTTTAGCAATCATGGTTAAAATTAGTTTCTCATATTATTCAATTGCTTAGTTAATATATTTCATTAACTGGAATACTACTTCCTCTAATAATATAAAAGAATTTTCTATTTATATAATATACATCTTAATTTTTAGTTTGAAAAATGTGTTACTGTTAGGCATTTCTTGGCAGTTAATATCTAACTGGATTAAGAACTCTTATTTTGAACAACAAGGGATATTTGCTGCCAGAAATTGTCCTTGGCTTGTCCCTATCTCAACAATTATTTCTTAAATATCATCTGCTTGTAAGAATTTTTTAAAAGCATAAATCTACTCTAAGAGCTATGAATAATTATCTCTCTATGTAATCATTAAAGCTTTCACTGTTGTACATATTTCAACATGATGTATATTATGTAAATATCCAAAGAATAAATTTGTTATCTGGTGTATTGTGCAAAAAAAATTGATCTAATCTCTGATATGATATTGGAGAGTTTTTTTCATCTCAAGTTGCTTTATAGCCCAATCAAATTCTAAATTACATATTTATTTGGATTTTTTAAGAAATATTTAAGTTACTAGTGTTCTCATGTAAAATTCAATTGAAAAGCTAATATTATTCGACCTTATTAATAACTTAAAGTACATAATAAGACATTGGTCTTTGTTAAACTATTTTATTGGATATTGACTATGAATATTTTATTTCCCTTGTAATTTTATTATTAAATGCTGAGATATAGACCAAATTCTCCAAGTTGTTTATTATACACACACACATAAACACACACACACACACAATAATGCATATACATATAGTAGGCAAGAAAATGTAAAGCGTGTTCACAGATCTCTACAAGACAAAGTAGAAAGTGTCAGCAAGAGGACACACATTGCAATATAGTAATCCAGATGAAGAGAAAAATTATTTCTTTTTGGAAGAAACTAGTTATCCAAATGTTCTTTCAGCTTTTGAGAAGCTATTACACACTTTTGAGGAGGTAGAAAAATATCTGACTCTAAGGTCCCAATTCTTCAAATATTCTCTGTACTTTATTACAGCCTCAGGTTTATACGTGCCTCAAGAGCCAGTGATGACTATTAGAGGCAAGAGCATTACCAGATCCCTTTAGAACTTTCTTCCTTATTTTTGTTAAAGAAAAAAAAAAAGTTTTAGTCTCTTAAGCCTTTAGCAAAAGTAATAGAACTCACAGTTTTTAACTGTGGGGAGGGAAAATAGTGAAAGCATTCCAAAACTGGACAGATTTTCTTTTCATTTTTACTGAAACCATGGCATAATCTTTCCATTTTGATTTTGATAAAATAACCAAAGTTCTAATTAATTTCTAAAAGCACATCCATGTGATTTTTCTCTAAAAGTAATGGAATTAAAGCAAGAAGTAAACAATAGAGCATTTTTATAAACCTCTTCTTAATAATTCTTTCTACAAAGAAAGTTAAATTTGTCCAGTGACAGTTTTCTGTTTCAGAACTATATTTTTACAGGATAAACTTTTGTCAGTTAATTTGTATTTACAATAAAGTTCAAAAACACTTGCAAGGGACCTTCTGATCAACCTTATGAAAATATAAGGGGGCAACTTTTTTCAGTTCTGGAATCACAATGGTCCACCTGGATTATTTTCTTCTCCCATTACCATATCAATCAGGAGCGTATAGATATTTTAATTTTTGCACACAGGATTTTTCCCATTAAAATAATACAAAATTTGGGTATTACTCATCTGATTCATCTAAGGTAATGCTACTGTATTCTTAAAAAGTTAGAGATATACATTTTTTTTTAATTTAGCAAAAAAAATTAAAACACTTTAAATATTTCTGGAATTTGTCTAATTTTACAAAGTTTATATTTCATTCAGAAACAGTGCATCAGATAGTCCTTTCTTTTATTTTTATATAGCAGATTTACTGAGAGACAATATACATATAATAAAATGTGCCCACCTAAAGTATAATATTCAGTGACTTTTAGTATATTTACAGAGTTGTGCAACCATCATCATAACCTAATTTTAGATCATTTCAATCAATTTAAAAAGAAACCTCATACCAATTACCAGTCTTAGGTAACGTCTAATCTACTTTCTGTCTATAAATTTTCTTATACTGGACATTTCATGTAAATGGAGTCATATAATATGTGCCCTTTCGCCACTTGCTTTTTTCACTTAATATTGTGACTTTTTTTTTTTTGTAACAGCTTCTTTGACATTTAAGCTATATTGCATACAATTCATTCTTTTAAAATGTACCACTCAGTGATTTTTACTATATTCATAGAGTGTGCAACCATTACCACTAATTAATTTTAGAAAATTTTCAGTACCCACACCCATTAACAGTCATTCTCCATTCAACCCTTCCTCAGGCCCTGACAACCACTAATCTACATTTTTGTCTCTACAGATTTTTCTGTTCTGGATATTTCATATTAGTTGAAATGACACGTGGTCTTTTGTGATTGGCTTATTGAATATTTTCAAGATTCATCCACATTGTAGCATGTATCAGCACTTCATTATTTTTATTTGCATAATACAGTTTAAGTGTGTGAATATATCATGTTTATTTATCAATTCATCAGTTAATGGACATTTGAGTTATTTGCAATTTTGGTCTGTTATGAATATTGTTGCTATGAACTTTCATGTATAAGTTGTTGTGTGGACATATGTTTGCATGTCTCTTCTGTATATACCTAAAAGTGGAATTTCTGAGACATGTGTTTATTATTACTAAGAAATCGAGGAGCTGGAATCTTCAATCACTATGGACTATTAGCTGGTAAGTTCCCTCTCTGGTTAGTCTTGAAAGAGTACATGTCTAGGGCATAGGCATAGTTTTCCAGACCACTAGGGATGACTATGATTTTAACAGGGTCCTCTTTGATGGTCTGTTTCCCTCATTTCCCAGCTAAACTTCTTGCTGGTCTGCCCCTATTGGTATCATACCAAGCTGTTACCCCCCAACTGATTGCTAGCTGATGGCTCCATTGGTTTCATCAACACACCTTGGTGCATAATTTGCTCCAAATAGAGTTGCTCCCCTCAGGTAGAGCATGGTATCACCAGTCTTTGAGGCTTGCTCCCCTAACCTGTGCCTCACCTCTTCCCTTACAGGACAGAACCGCTAGTCTATGAAGCAAGTTTTGATGGTGGAATTTACCTTTCCCTGTGTGTTCCAACAAGATCCAATCTAGGGAGTAGGATCTGTGTATGTGAGGAAAGATTGGTGCTACCACCCAGCTATCGATCTCCCACCAGGAAAGATTGTCCCCAACATAGAGCTGTGGGGAATTGGGGGACTACACTCTTTACCAGCTGCCTTGCCAGACTTTCCTTAGAGAATGGCAACTGGGGGTGGGAAATGAGAGCATTGCCTGCCTGCCATCATCCACCTAATATAGGTCTTTTGCAGGGTAGAGCTGTGGAAGATAGGATCTACCACTGGTTTCTATGCTGGGATAGCTTTTCCACACCACAAATTGGGTGAAGCACCCAACTTGAAAGCTAATGCCTTTCACTCTTATTACTAAATTTCCAGAGACCTTGAATAAATCCTTTTCGGTCTGTTGCAAGTCAATCTCCAGAGACTATGAATGATCATCTTTGCTAACTTTGACCAGTTTATAGATATCTCTCTGGGTGAGACCTTCTGCCAAACTGCTCATGCTGCCATTCCATTAAGCCACACCTGGTATTTCTTTCTAGTTCCAAATGCCAAGTTAGATCAAATTATAATGTTTAAAATATCTATGATCTGTCATAAGTGAGAAGAAGAATCTCTAAATAACCTTTAAATAATTGGAAGAGGTGGGCAGGCAGGAGGTTGTAAATAAAGTATATATATTTTATGATTACTAGTCTTTTTCCACAAAAAATCATAATTATTCATGAGCTCTTTTTTTTGAAGGAGCAGGGTGTTAATTTCTCAAATTTCTTGCAGCAAAAATAAGATCTTCTACATTTCCAACCTACTTGATTTTAAATTACTCCCTTTTCTTGCTCCCTTAAATATAAAATTAATAAAGTAAAACTTTAT